>NW_008358193.1:74477-79078 GCF_000622305.1 Nannospalax galili | reverse complement strand
GGTGCCACTTATTGATTGCTGACCTTAATTCCTGAGCAACTTCTGTCCGATTTAGAAAATCCTTTTCTATACCTATATCCTCTAAGTTACTGCCAATATTTTCTTCTAATAGTTTCAGGGTTTCCAGTTTCACATTGAGGTCTTTGATCCTTTTGGAGTTGACTTTTCTGCAAGGCGAAAGATAAAGATCTAGTTTCATTCTTCTACAGGTGGAGATCCAGTTTTGCCAGCACCATTTGTTGAAGATGCTGTCTTTCCTCCATTGTGTGTTCTTGGCACCTTTGTCAAATATCAGGTGGCTGAAATTGTGTATACTCAGGTTTGGTTCTTCAATGATGTTCCACTTATCTATGTGTCTGTTTTTGTGCCAGTACCATACTACTTTTATGACTATGGCTCTGTAGTATACTTTGAGATATGGTATAGTAATCCCCCCAGCGTTGCTCTTTATGCTCAGGGTTGCTTTGACTATTCAGGGTCTTTTGTGCCTCCATATGAATTTAAGGATGCATTTTTCTAATTCTGTGAAGTATGTCATGGGGATTTTGATTGGGATTGCATTGAATCTATATATTGCTTTTGGTAGGATGGTCATTTTAACAATATTAATTCTCCTGATCCATGAACATGGGAGGGGAGCTCTTTCCATGTCCTGGTGTCTTCCTCAATCTCTTTCTTTAACGATTTAAAAATTTCATTGTAGGGATCTTTGGTGTCCTTGGTCATATTTATTCCAAGATATTTTAATTTTTTGTGGCAATTGTGAATGGAAGCATTTCCCTGTATTCTTTCTCCAATTGCTTATTATTAAAATACCAGGATTCTTAATCCAAGGATTTACTACTTTCATCAGAAAAAGCAATGTATTTTGAAAAAAAACCTTTTTGCAAAGGATGGGGTATGTGCTGTGAGCTGGGAAGGAGCCCAGGGGAACCAATGACTTGCTTGCGAGTGGATGTATGTGTGAGTAGTCGAGAAGAAGAAGGCAAAGTGGGAGAAAGAACAGCACAGCATTCGCAGGCGTCTTCCCTCCCATTCTTACCATTTCTTTACTTCCTCTGGCAGTGTTGGGTAAAAGCCTGTTTTCTTACCAGAACTTTGCCCAGACACAGAGACGCACATGAAGCTCTGGATTCTTCTTCTCGTTGCCATGTCCATCCACGTGATTGTGGTGCTTATGCCTGTGCTAGGAAACCTGAAGGACAAAACTGGTAATGATGGTGGGATGACAAGGGTGGGTCTGCCCTATGCACCCTTACTGATGTCTGTCAAAACTAGCCTT
Source organism: Nannospalax galili (assembly GCF_000622305.1). Classification (NCBI taxonomy): domain Eukaryota; kingdom Metazoa; phylum Chordata; class Mammalia; order Rodentia; family Spalacidae; genus Nannospalax; species Nannospalax galili. Next base: position 77,796 of record NW_008358193.1, on the reverse strand, counting down.
CGAAAGATCATAACCTGGCAAAATGATTCAGTGAGTAAAGGTGGCTGTCGCACAAGCCTGACAGCCTGAGTTTGATTCTCCAGAACCCATGGTGGAAGGAGAGAACTGACCCTCAAAGGTAGTCCTCTTCACATTAGAGGCTTTACATATAAATTAAGTATTAAATTGGGCAGGGGCTATAAGGGGAGGTGCGGACAGGGGAGGGGATCTAAATACCATCAAATTATATTGTATGAAAATCACAAAAACTCAATTAAAATGTTTTTAAAAAGGTTGATTAGCACATACTTAGTCCATAAACTAGCTGTGATAAGTCATAATAATATGACCTAAAGATTCAGGTAGAAAATGCCAGAATGAGAAGCCCAGGATACACAAATATGCAAAGGTTGAGCTAACAAGGAAAAGTTGAAATGACGATGGAGAATATAAAAAAAACTAAACTAAATTAAAATGGTGTTGTGAGTTTTATTATGTTCAATACTTAAACTCATAATCCAAATTAATTTTATAACAAAAATTAAAATAAAACATATTAATGCAGGTTTTAATGTTTTCATGATCGAAGAATAGGGACTCTGAAGACATAATGTATTTTGCATTTTTATTACATTTATTTATTTTGTGTGTCCATATGTATATGTATGGATACACATGTGTCAGGAATACAGGTAGAATTTAAAGGACAATTTATGGGGAATTGGTTCTCTCCTTCCATCTTATGGGTCCCAGGGATTGAATGCAGGTGGGAAGGTCTCAGGATAAGCACCTTTGCCCACTGACCCATCTTACTGGTCCCTGTAATATATTATTTCCTAAAAATCTCCTCTTTTGGCATAGCAATTGCGTAAGTTTCATCTCTGGCAGTATGAAATAGAGGAGCCATTTATTTTGAAAGGGAATGTTCTTATCGGTCAAGTCTAAGAAGTTAGAGAAAAAAATGCAAATAACCATGCTTAAAAGCATATTTAGATAGATGGATGGATAGATTGCGAATGGGTAGATAGGTAGATGAACAGATAGATAGAAGTAGGTAATTGGAGAGGTAGATGTAGATATAGATATTGCTAAATAAAATTTATAGAAAGCCATGGTTTTGGACTGATGTCCTACATTAGGACCTAAGAGATCAGAATAAACCATAATGGAAACTGCATGTTAAATGCCGCATAGTAAGACCGTATTTAAAAACAGGGCAGAAATGCTGGGCATGGTGGCACACGCCTTTGATCCCTGCACTCAGGAGGCAGATCTCTGTGAGTTCAAGGCCAGCCTGGTCTACATAGTGAGTTCCAGGCCAGCTGGGGCTACAGGGAGACCCTGTCTCAAAAAGACCAAAAAAAAGGCAGGGAAAAAAGATCCATGACAACCAATCAGAAAGGCCCCAGTCGGCCAAGTTAACACTGTAAGATAAGCCCTATGCGTTAACCTCGTTAAGGAGAGTGGCCTGGAATAATATGATGCTAACCAATTTTTTTGATGAGACTGTCTCCTTGTTCTAATTCAAGCACTTTTACAAACCCCTGGTATGCTGTTTCCAGCAGAGCACCTTTCTACCTCCCAGTGGAGCCCACCCAGTTCATGAAACACTAATTCAAACCTGTTAGATCTCTACTGCCCAAATTTAGTTTTTTGTATGTATATGTGGATATGCATAAGGACTGGAAGGGGATCAATTTGAAAATAGATAAAAGAAGTAAATATTTTTTTCTCAAAAGACAGAGGAAGCAAATATTTAAATCAATAGTCTGTAATTTTCACTTAATGAGTGAGAAAAAATAAAGTGTTCGATGGTCTTGGAACTCAGTTCAAAGCTGCAAAATTCAAAAGCCTGCTTTGAATTATGTTTGATTGAAATAATGTTCTTTCCAGCAGTTCATATGTTTGTTTTAGATATTAACCTGATTCACTTTATTTAAAGAAAACATATCAAACACATATATGCATATAGTAGATGTAAGAACAAGTTGGACAAAACCAAGTTGTCCTCTGACTTCCACATGACATATGCAACCCCCCACTGCACCTCCAAAACTTAAAAGATCAGAGCCCTCCTTAATCAGAGCATCCCAGCAAGATTAGGTTGGATGCCGGGTGTGGCGGTGTAGGCCTTTAATCCCAGCACTCAGGAGGCAAAGGCAGACAGATCTTTGTGAGTAAGAGCCCAGACTAGTGTACATGGTAAGTTCCATCACTGCTCCAGCCATGGCTCCACAGTGAGACCCTGTCTCAGCCTCCCCCCAACCCCCGCCAAAAGAAAAGAAAATTAGGTTGGATGCTTCTGGTCCGCTGTCTCTTGGTACTCCCTCTCCTGCTCTGAAAGCGGTGCTGGGGACACAGAAGGAACAAAGCTTTTTCTACATTCCACAGACTAGTACGACACACTAATGTCAGACCAGCTCAATTAGAGTCAAGTACGGAAACACCAGCGCCAACTTTTCCTTTGAACCCACATTTCCTTTTTTTTTTTTCCCCAATTTGTTTTTATTGAATTTTTGTGTATTTCATACAGAATAGCTCAAACAATCTTAACCATCTTTTTATTCCTGTCCCCACTGGTACCCCCAGAACCCATATCCCTGTCATTCCTGTTAAGGCCCACTATGTTGTCAGTGTCCCCAGACGTTCCCCAGTGCAAGTCCGTCCACTGAGGTTTAGTCAGCCTATCTAGAGTCTCCTGTTTTAGGAAGATCAGCTCTTCCTTGCCTAACAGTAATCAGTTGCCAATATTTCTTCAGCTAATATTGGGGTCTGATGTTTGTTTCCCCAGTTCTATGCTGGGTTTTTATCTGGCTGAGTTTGCATGGGACTTGTGTACGCTGACACAATTGTCATAGAATCATATGAGCAGGTTCCCAGGAGCTTGTAGGCCTCTGTTTCCATATGGTCCTGCACCTCCTCCCTGGCTCTTACAATCTTTCTGCACTCTCTTCTGCGATGGTCCCTAAGCCCTGGGTGGGTGAAGTTTAATACATAAGTCCTGTCCAAGGACCAGCATTCTGCGACTCTTAATTGCTGCGTTTTGGCTATTTGTGACCTTTTGTTGAACCCGCATTTTCAAAACCTCTGTGTTTTGGCTGAGTGAGACATTGCTGAATAACAAAATGGAGATAATAAATACAACAGTTAGTCTGGGAGCCTTTAGGGAATGAAAAATGGACCCAGAGTCCCACAGTGCTCTGGTGACATATGGAAGGAAGGCATGCATGCTGTACAGAGATGATCTCTTCTGATGAGACTGGATAGGATTTAAGAAAGGGCTTTCTTTCTCCTTCCTTCCTTCCTTCCTTCCTTCCTTCCTTCCTTCCTTCCTTCCTTC
>NW_008358193.1:55524-73979 GCF_000622305.1 Nannospalax galili | reverse complement strand
TCTGCCTGAGTTTGCATGGGACTTGTGTATGCTGACACCTTTGCTGTAGAATCATATGAGCAGGTTCCCAGGAGCTTGTAGGCCTCTGTTTCCATATGGTCCTGCACCTCCTCCCTGGCTCTTACAATCTTTCTGCACTCTCTTCTGCGATGGTCCCTAAGCCCTGGGTGGGTGAAGTTTAATACATAAGTCCTGTCCAAGGACCAGCATTCTGCGACTCTTAATTGCTGCGTTTTGGCTATTTGTGACCTTTTGTTGAACCCGCATTTTCAAAACCTCTGTGTTTTGGCTGAGTGAGACATTGCTGAATAACAAAATGGAGATAATAAATACAACAGTTAGTCTGGGAGCCTTTAGGGAATGAAAAATGGACCCAGAGTCCCACAGTGCTCTGGTGACATATGGAAGGAAGGCATGCATGCTGTACAGAGATGATCTCTTCTGATGAGACTGGATAGGATTTAAGAAAGGGCTTTCTTTCTCCTTCCTTCCTTCCTTCCTTCCTTCCTTCCTTCCTTCCTTCCTTCCTTCTCTTTCTTTCTTTCTTTCTTTCTTTCTTTCTTTCTTTCTTTCTTTCTTTCTTTCTTTCTTTCTTTCTTTCTTTCTTTCTTTCTTTCTTTCTTTCTTTCTTTCTTTCTTTCTTTCTTTCTTTCTTTCTTTCTTTCTTTCTTTCTTTCTTTCTTTCTTTCTTTCTTTCTTTCTTTCTTTCTTTCTTTCTTTCTTTCTTTCTTTCTTTCTTTCTTTCTTTCTTTCTTTCTTTCTTTCTTTCTTTCTTTCTTTCTTTCTTTCTTTCTTTCTTTCTTTCTTTCTTTCTTTCTTTCTTTCTTTCTTTCTTTCTTTCTTTCTTTCTTTCTTTCTTTCTTTCTTTCAAGACAGGTTCTCCCTGTAGTCCCAGCTGGCCTGGAACTTGCTATGTAGACCAGGCTGGCCTTGGACTCACAGAGATCCCCTGCCTCTGCCTCCCAAGTGCTGGGATTTAAGAAATCCACCACCATGCCCAGAAAGGGATTTTCATAGAAGACAGGGATACTTTGAGGCATGGAGTACAAGATCCAGAAAGGGTTTCTTCTTTAAGTCATGGTTCTGCCAACTTCTAGCATCTCAATTCTAGGTGAAATCATAAAAATTGAGCAGTGCTGGGTCCAGCCTCCACCACAGTTTTGTGGGAAAAGGTGCACCAAAGTGCATAAATGTGCAAGTCCAAACCACACCTGCTGCTGGACCTACTGTGGAAGCATCTGCTTGGATAATGAGTAAGTTCTCCGGGTGGGAAGGTGAGGGTGTGGGATGCTTGATTTCTGCTTCTCACCACTATCAACCCTCTATCAGAAGTTGCAGAAAAATGCAGTGATGTAAATTCCAGTCATAGAAGCTATCAGATAAAGCAGGAGCCTCCCATCTCTAAATATATCTTACCATTCACCGACCTGGGGGTCTCTGCTTATTTTTTTCCCTTCAATCATACTCAGTTTCTTTGCTTCCCTCATAACCTCACTCACAGTTTATATTCTCCTTCCTTGTCCAATGACCCAATCACTGATTCCTTCTCACCAGATCCAACGAGACCTTGTCTCCAGCTGTCTTCGCAATCAGCAAACCTCTTGGGGAAAATTGCTTTAATATTTTAAAATATTTTGTGTGTGTGAAGTATGCATGCATGTGTGTGTGCATTTGCCTGTGTGCTCAGTCGTGCCATGGCGTGTGTGAGGAGCTCAGAGGACTACTTGTGGGGGTTGGTTTTCTCTTTCCCACCATGTAGGTCTTTGGGATTGAATGTAGGTTGACAAGCTGTGTAGCAAGTCCTCTTAGCTGCCAAACCATCTTATTGGCCTGGAAAGCTGCTTTTAAAAAGGGGGTAACTTCCGATACAGCAGAAAAAATTCTGTCCTTATTTGAAGTACAGGGTGCTATTGTTTGGATATAGATTTTCTCCTACTGACTTCTAACTACCTAATTTTTCCCTTCCAGAGAGCCTTTTAAAACACTGATGAAACTCTAGATTCTATGTGGTCCACTACTAGTGTGGGATGGAGGGTGACTGTGCTAGATGGTATGTCACCTGGTTCCATGTTGGGACACTCACCTGCTCCAGCTGAGGACCTCTCTGCCTGCTCTTTGATCTCTTCGCTCTGAGAAGGTCTAAGCTTTTGACAAATAAACTCATATAGATCAGCATGAGATTCTGTGCTTTTTTTCCCCTTCTTTCCCAAGGCTTAATTTCTCTTGTTACAATCCCTAATAGTCCTGACAGTTTCTCCCATCCCACCATGGACACAGGTACCTAAGTCTGCTTTTCCCTACGTACTAGCCAATTACAGTAGCAAAAATACAAAAAGGTTTATAAAAATTCCATGGTGTTGCCTGGCATGGTGGTGTATGCCTGATATCTCAGCTCTTGAGAGGCTGAGGCAGGAAGACTGTGAACTCAACACCAACCACCACCACCACCACCACAAAAAGAAGAGTCCATTTTCACTCACAGTAAGTGTTTCTGAGGGTGGTCAGTGGGCAGTCATGTTTGACACAATTCAAAGATCCTTCCATCTGCACTCTGCCCTCTCCTAGGACCTCTGCTACTGGTTTCTCTGCATGCCAGCAGCAGATGGGGGAAGAAACATAGAAGGGAACTCGTAAGAGAGTTTTCCTCAAAAACCTCTGCATCCTGCCTTAAACTTATGAGTAAGGAAAATAAAGATTTGGGGTGATGCTCGAGTCCACACTGCTAATGTGAGACGAATTTTAGAGCAGGTTAAGGTTGCCCATAAGGACACTCCCCTACTTTGTGGGATGCCTGAGTGAAGCCATCTGCCTGACCCCTTGTATGCTGTAAAAGAGACATGAAGAGACATGTTGGAGGAGCTATACTTGTCAGTTCATATGAACTGGAAACAACTCAGTTCATGACCAATGATATCATTTACTGTTGAAAAGTTAACTAGATGTACTGTGAGAGGCGTGTTGCTGGAAACATGTTTGTCAGGTGGGCTCATGACCAGGCTATAGGTAGGTGGTTGGGAGAATGACCTAGTCTGGTTAGTTTGACATGTGGGGTAGTTGTTCGTTGATTGATCTAGCTGAGGTAGGCATTTGATATCCATGTATGGATCAATGACTTGGAACACACTGGACTCACCCTAGGCTGGAAGTATAGCTCAGCAGTAGAGCACATGCCTAAAATACCTTAGGTTTCAAGCCCCCAGCACCCCCCACACACAAACCCTCTGAATCTAGAAATGGTGTTCATTGACATTTTTAGCCCATCTGTTTAAAAAATTTAATTTTTAGCTAGGAGTGGTGGTGTACACTTTTAATCATGCACTTGGGAGGCAGAGGCCTCTTTGCAAAGCCAGCCTGGTCTATGTAATGAGTTTCAGACTAGCTGGGGCTACAAGGATACTCTATCTCAAAAATGCAAGTGCCTTTTATTCATTTCATTTCATTTTTTTTATGTGTATGAATGTTTTGCCTGCATGTATGTAAGGACACCGTGTATATGCACTGCTTGCAAAGGTCAGAAGAGGAATGTAAATAGGTGAACAGATAAAGAAAAATTGGTATCATATACAATGGAATATTACCCAAGCATAAAGAAGAATGAAATCTTGTGATTTCGAGGAAAATGGATAAAGCTCAAGGACTTTATATTAAGTGAACTAAGGCAGTGTTCTCACATGAGGAAATAAAAATGAAAATGTCCTAAAAGAAGGGGAACTCTGAAGGAGTGGGAAGAGGGTTGGGAACAGAGAGCAAAGAGGGGAGGAAAATTTAGAAGCAAGGAGGCTCAAGATCAGTGAGTGAGATGTACATGGATGGCAGAATAACGGGAAACACCATTGACTTACACTGCTAATGCACATTCGTGATGACAGTTACCACTGTTACTGTAACAAGAGTGATTGATATAGAGAAGTGGAGGATCACCTAAGGGGTCAGAAAAAGGTAGATAAGATGACAGCACAGCTCGTTTGCTAGCCCCAGAGACACATACACAGGGACTGTAGATTATATACATTGAGAGTCAACTAAGCTTTCAGCCATGCTGTCCTGAGATGAAGCCAGTTGGGATTCCAGACAAAGAAATACCAAGTGCCAGGGAGACTGGGCAACACATTTATCAGGACCTCGTACATTCTGGGCAAGTGCTGCCCAACTGAGCCACATCTCCAGCCCTCAGGAATGTTTCTTTATGGCTTTGGGTAAAGCAATGGTTTCTTATGACACTCAAAGTACAAGGAACCAAATAAAAAATCAAAATTCTCAAAAATGAAAAATCTTTGTGTATCAATGAATATTATCAAGAAAGTAAAAAGACAGCCCATATTTTTCAAACACATATCCAGTAAGGACTTGGTGTATAGAGTATATAAAGAATTCTTATAACTCAACAATAGAAGAAATAATCCAAGTTAAAATTGAGTAAAAGGGACTGAAGAGCTGGCTCAGCAGTTCAGAATGCTTGCCCTGCAATGAGGACCAGAGTTCGGGTTCTAGTACCCACATAACAAGCCGGCCATCATGTTCAAGCCTGTAACCCCAGCTCCACAAGAAGTAAACAGGAGGATTACTGGGGCTTGCTGACTCCCAGCCTAGCTGAGAAAATTTGAGCCCTGGGTTCAGGGAGAAACCTGGGAATTAAGCAGGGAGGGATACCTCTTCTGGTCTCCGCATGTGCACAGGCACAAGCAACCCCCTGCATACACATGCATTTACATACCTAAATAAATAAATAACTTTAAAAAATTTTAAACCATTAAATGAAAGAACTCGAGGTGTGGTAGAGCTCTTGAATTGCTTTTTTTTCTTTCAAACAACAACAACAAAAACAAAAACAAAAAAAATTATTAAAAATTTTATACATGCATATAAGGTGTTTTAATCAAATCCATGCCCACTCCTTCCCCTCCAACTCCTTCCATATCTTCCCATCACTTTTTTTTCTGTTAACTTCATATACTCCTTCTTTTTTAAAATTTTTATTTATTTTTTTATTTTATGTGTATGCGTGTATTGCCTGCATGTTGGTAAGTGCATCCATGTCATGCAATGCCCACAGAGGTCAGAAGAGGCTGTCGGATCCCCTGGGACTGGAGTTACGGACAGTTGTTAGCTGCCATGTGGGTTCTGGGATTTGAACCTGGGTCTTCTGCAAGAACAACCAGTGTTCTTAACCACTGAGCCATCTCTCCAGCCCCTTTCTTTCTTTCTTTCTTTCTTTCTTTCTTTCTTTCTTTCTTTCTTTCTTTCTTTCTTTTTTTTATGGGGCTTTTTGCTACTCTAACATTCCCCCCTCTGAAGAGGTAACCCTAAAATCTTTTAAGGATTAGATAAAAGCTCCTAAATACTTTTGACCTTTTTGGACTTTGGAACAGAGTATGTTGCTAAGAGGCCCAAGGACGTTTTGACTTTTAGCCAAGAGACTGGCTACTTTTAAGAAGTTAGGTTGGATCCTCAACACTGAAAAGAAAAATCAAAACCTCAAACATAAAAACAGAAAGTTTGCCAATGATTATCATGAATAAATACACAAAAAGCTGTTCAATATCAATGGGTTAATGCAAATTAAAAATACAAATTAATAGCATTACACACTGTGTTGGTATAATTTTAAAATATTTTATTTATTATTTATATTTTATGTGTATTTATATTTTAATGTATATTTTATTATTTATATTTTATGTGTATATTGCCTGCATGTGTATAAGTGCACCCATGTCATGCAATGCCCACATAGGTCAGAAGAGAGCATCAGATCCCCTGAAATTGGAGTTATGGATGCTTGTTTGCCACCATGTAGGTGCTGGGAACTGAACCTGGGTCCTCTGCAAGAGCAGCCAGTGCTCTTAACCTCTGAGCCTTCTCTCCAGCCCCTAGATTGGTATTATTTTAAAAACATACACTAGTAAGTATTGATGAGATACAGAGAAACTGGAACCTGATGCCTGGTTAATAGTAGTAAAGAATGGTGAGGAACAGAGGGCGACACGTTGAAGAAAATCTCAAGAAACTAAACATGGAATTGCCGTGTGATCTGGCAATTCCACTCCAAGGCTAATACCAGCAAGAGCTAAAAGGGGAGCACACATAAACATTTGTACAGGAATGTTCATAGCAGCATTATTTAAGGTTTTTTCCCAATAGAAACAAACCAAATATCCATCAACTGGCAAACAGATTAAAAATGTATATTCAAAAAATTTAATAGTCACAGAAAGGAACTGAGGACTCATAAGTACCACAACCCAAATGGACCATGGAAACATTGTGCTAAGGTAAAGATGCCAGACACAAAAGGTCACATATTGTTTGAACTATCCAAAACAGGCAAATTCATAAAGACAGGAGATGAATAAGTTATTGCCAGAGTCAGGGTGGGTGGTAGACAAAAGGTGAGGCACTGATAGGAAGTTGTTTTTAATACAATACTTTTATTAATTCTTTGAGAATTTCACACAATGTATTTTGGTTGTTTTCACCATCCTCCTCTCCTTAACTCCTCACAGATACACCCATAGTTTCACACCCCCCCCAACTTTTCAAATAATCCACTGAGTCCAATTTGTGCTGCCCGTATATTTCTTGGTGTGGGGCTATCCACTGGGGTATGATCAACCTACCAGGGACGACATCCTTAAAAAATACTGATTATTCCTCCCCCAGAAGCCATCAACTCTCATTAGCTCCTCATGAGCCCCTTCCCCCTTCATGCTAGATGTTGACTGATTTGATTTTGTGCAGGCAACCACAGCGCTGTGGGCAGGAAGACAGCAGTTGTGTGTCCAGAAGACACAATTTTGTTCCTGCCCTCCCTGACTTCTGAATACTATAACCTTTCTATCCCCTCTTCCTAGATAGTCTCTGAGTCTTTTGTGAGGGAGGTAATACGATGTTTCATTTGTGGCTGAACATTCCACTGACATTTAGTCTCTGCATTTTGACCAGTTGTGAATTTTTGCATTAACTACTGTTCACTGGACAAAGAAACTTCTCTGATAAGGTATGGGAGCTGCACTTATCTATGCGTAGGTATAAGAGTTTAAAGACAGTTTGATACTATGTCCATTTGCAGAATAATAGCAGGTTCACTCCTGGGGCCTGTGAGCTCTCAACCATGGGTTCTTGGCCAGATCTACAGTACCAGACACGTATTTCCTCCCATGGAATGGGCTTTAAATCAGAGGTTACTATCATGACTTTGTGCCACTATTGCACCCAGGGGCGTATTTTGCCACACTAATTATTGCAGTTCAGAGGGTTCATAGTTGGGTATGACTGTTCATCACTCACCCTCTCTTAGCATCCTACATGGTACCATCTATCAAAGCTGGCTAGCAAGGAGGAAGATTCCTGGTCAGTACAAACTTGATTTCTTCATGTCCTATGACCTCCCATGGTATCTTCAGCAATAGGATCTTACCATCAAGTTCTGGTGGGCAACCAAGAGCAATGTCACTAGCCTATGCTGATTTGGGGTCTCAAGGACACCCCTTACTGACAACTCCAGGGGAGGTATCCCAACCTTTCACTAAGACTTTTATTAAGCAACCTATGGCTTCCTGAAGGAGCATTATACTTCCTACAGTTAAACTCTTTTATATGAATATCTATCTATCTATCTATCTATCTATCTATCTATCTATCTATTATCTGAAGCTTATAAAATAATAGGCCTGGCTCATGAAGTTTCAGAGGGGATCAAGGATTGTATTTTCAACTGGGCTAGGAATCATTCATATGCTATTTTGGCAAAGCTGGCTGTATTCTACCCACGTCTTAAAATTTTAGGTGAGGCTAAGTTAAAAAGGAATGAATTCATTTTTTTGGTGGAGGGAATTTCAAGACATCATAACACTGAGCCTGTGGCATGAATATTACTGATCAGCATTATGCAGGTCTACAATGAAAAAGAGCAACAAGTGGGATAAAAAGAAGTTAAAAATGTGTCATTTGGAGAGGAAAAGAGCACTAGTAAGCTTAAAACTGTAATAAAATCCTGTGCTGAAGAGAGGCTTTCATTGTTAAAGAGATTAGCTCCATCAAAGAAAAGCTTCCTGATTTGCATTGGAAAGATAGGAAAGGTGTCCTCGGGGCAAATAAAGCTCCATTTTATAAGCTAGTGCGTGTTTTAAGGTTGACAAAAATGCTCTGAATAGATAACTGTGACAACTGCACATCATGGATATATTTGCATCAATGGCTGTACCTTTTAAAATGGTGAAATTCATTGTATGTGAATTACAAACACTAAAGAAGGAAGGAAGAAATGAATGACTGAAGATCGGAGGAAGGCCTGGGTTTCTTGAGTTAAGATGAGAGAGACTGATGCAGCCAGGAAATCCTCACTGTCTCCTTTGCCTCTGAAAGATGGAGGGAAAAGAAACAGCCTGAACAGTTCAAGAATTAGGATAATAAGGAGATTGTCACCTATACTTGGAGATGTGTGAGTTTAGTCAATAACACTGGATTAAATAAAAGAGGGGAGGGCAGTGGGATGGCTCAGAGGGTGCAAGTACTTGTTGCACAAGATGATGGCCTGAGTTCAATGTCTAGAACCCACTCTGACCTCCATATGCCTGCTGTGGCACATGTGCATGCACACAGACATTAATTTTTTTTTTTTTAAGAAGAACTCTGGATAGAATAAAAGAGGATGAAAGCCCAAAGTATGTCTTGGCACTTGAGGGTTCAGAAAAGCACAAGAAGTCACTGAGTTGTTTTTAATAGAGAATGCTAGCTAACATGCAGAGTTCACAGTTCTGGGCAAGCAGCCAGTACTCAAATGCAAGGAAATACTGAATCCCATAGCCCTGTGAAGCCTGACAAGGACAGTACTTTCCAATAGCCCTATTCCAAGCCCAGGGAGGAGCCAGCTGAGCCTGAAGGAAACAAAGTGCACTGAAAGAACTATTCACCCTCTCACTCAAGAATCATGTAGGATGGGATGACACGTTTGACTGATTATCGGGTTTTCTTTTTCAGTTCTGGCTCCCTAGCTGTGCCCCACAGTGCTGTGAGATTCAGCATTTCCTGTTAAAAAGTTCTTATTACACATATTTGCTTATTTATTTTGTGTGTGTTGGAGAAGAGGGGGACATGAGTGTCACAGCATACGTGTGGAGGCCAGAGGGCAACTTTGTGGAGTCTGCTCTCTACTTCTACCATATGGTTACCAAGTTTGGTGACAAGCACTTTGCTCACTAAGCCGTCTTGCCAGCCAGTGAATTTCATAAGGAATAAATGGTTTGAATCCTTCAGTGATGTCACAGAGACCAATATATCCATTATATAGGAAAGATGATCTTCATCCTCTCATGTGTGAAGATGAGCTGTGGTTCTAGGCACAATTCACACCATTCCCATAACTGTGGAATAAGTAAATTGGAATGGTGCTAAAAATAGCTTTGAAAATACAGAAGACTGAAAGGGAAGCAGAACAGTATACACTAGGAAAAAAATGAAGTATTCATAAAGAAGATGGAGGGACTGAGGATCAAAGTAGACATAAGACAATTAGCAAACAAATCCCAAATGGCAGAAGTCCTTTGTTAGTGCTTGCTTATGTTTAAAGGGGTTAAAATGACTAATCAGAGAGTCACACTAGCAAGATGTTGTAGTAATGAGCTGTTCCTTCCACAGAATGTCAGCTCAACAGCAATATATATGCTAATGCCATTTTCGAGAAATACAGAAACAAGCTGAATGGCATACTTGAGGCAGTCATGAAACCAGCACATCAGGGGTGATAGGAGAATTTGCAGCACTTTATTGCCGTAGTCCTTCCCATAGTTCAGTGTGGCACAACTCAGAAAGCTACCAGCCTCCACGTTCTCCATGGAAAGGGAAAGAAAAAGCTAAAAACATCTCTGACATTCCAGACTTTTTTGAGGGGCTGTTCTAGGGACTGGTTTTTGTCTCATCTGTACTGGAGTTCTCACAGGAACACACATACCCTAGATTTATGGGGTTGCAGAGAAAAAAAATATCTGGGCAATGTGCTGCAGTTTCAAAAGACTGGTGGTATTGTAGACAGACGCCAGAGGGAGCTGGAGATTGTGAATGCCTAAAAAAAGATAAGAACAAATACCTCTAATTTAAAACAGAAGCAAAGAAGACACATCTACAGAATAGGGTTGAGAGGTCCCAGAATGTCTAAGCAGACTAGTGAAAGTTTTCCTTCTAAAAGGCCACTACATAAGCACTGGTAAAGATGGCATGAACTCTAAGTGTCAAGGAATAAGAAAAAGAGGGGAAGTAAGGTCAAAACCAATCAATCTCTAGAAACTAAACTCCAAAGATATGAATGCATTTGAATAACCTTGACAGAGAACTAAAATAACTACTATTCAAATGCTGAATGAGCTCAGGAAAGTGATATATGACATACCATCCATGATACATGAACAACATTTTAACAAAGAGAAAACGTTTACTTATGTATGTGTGTCTGTGTGAGGGTATGTCACATGTGTGCAGGTACCTGAGGAAGCCAGAAAAGGGCATCTGATTTCCTGGAACTGGAGTTACAGGTATTTGGGAAGTATCCGACCTGGGCACTAGGGACTGAACTCAGGTCCTCTGCAAGAGCAGAACGTGCTCTTACCTGCTAAGCCATCTCTCTAGCCCCTGAGAAAAGTTTTTGGGCACAGAAACTTCTATTAGAAAAATTTCCAGTTTTCTGTTGGAAAGGATATACAAAACTGAGAAAGTCATGTGGGTTTTGATAGCAGAGTCACTAAACCAAGGGGAAGAATCTTCAAACTCAAAGACTAGTGTTGTGAAGTTATGTAGTCAAAAGAGAATTTAAAAAGAAAGATCTATGACAGCCGGGTGACATCAACAAGTCACCAATATATGCATCGTGGGACTCCCAGATAGAGAGAGTAAGCCAAAAATAATTACCCCAAACTCCCCAAACCCAAGGGAGGGAATAAGTATCTACATTTAAGAAGCCCAGAGATGTTCAGATAAGATCAACCTAAAGTAGTCCAGAAGAGTGCAATGATTAATCTTGATTATTAACTTGATTGGGGAGATGAAAAGAAGACCTGGAAATCAGGCCTCTGGGTGAGTTTGTGAGCCATTTCCAGACATGATTAGACCTTGAGGAACCTGTCTTCTTTGGACTGTGGTTTAATTGAATGATGTGAATACACTCTTGCCAGGTGGTGAAGCTTTGGAAGGTGGGGTTTGTCTGAAGAAAGCTGGTTACTGGGTGTGTATCTTTGAAGGGATCATCCTGCACTGGCCCTTCCTGTGTGCCTGCCCCCACTTCCTGGCCAGCATGAGGTACACTCTCCCACTGTCATGATTTGTCTTGTGTCAGGTCCAGGGTAGTGGATTCAACAAATCTTGAGTTGAATCTCCTGAAACTGTGAGCCAAGATAAGTTTTTACACTTTTTAAAGTGGTATATTCAGGTTTTTGTCAAGTGATAAAAAGCTTATTACCAGAGTAAAAGATGTCATAGTCAAAGTATCAAGCCAAAGACAAAGAGTCTTTTTAAAAAAAGTATGTTCTTTATTATTTTTATTTTATGTGTATGTGTATATTGCCTGTAATATATGTAAGTGCACCTGTGTTGTACAATGCCCTCAGGGGTCAGAAAAGGGTGCCAGATTCCCCTGGAACTGGAATTATGGACTGCCCCGGCCCGCGGGGCTTCAACGTTGGGGGGTTGGGAGAATAACCTAAAGGAATGAAACAAACAAGGAATGTGAGGAAATGGAGGCAAGACAAGATTCTGATCAAGCCTCAAAATTTTATTGAAAGCAGCAGGCATATATACTGGTAGTTGGGAGGGGGAAGGTGAGGAGAAGGGAAGTGCTGGGCAGACGCTAATTGGTGTTGTTAGGCCGATGCTATAGCTAGGGAGGGTCATTTCTTATCCTAAAGGAACATCTGCTAACAGCTATGGTGAACATTTTTCAGGACTAACATCTGTGGCAGACATTTCTCAAGGCTGACTTGACCTGGGTCACAAAGTTGTTTTTCTACATTCTTTAACTAAGTGCTAACTTATAGAAACTTACAGAAAACCATAAAGCTGTTTTTTCTCAAGGCCATAAAGATGTGCAGGAAACCTTAAAGCTGTTTTTTCTCAGGGCCATAAAGATGTTTTTCTTCTGGCCTTTTGGCTCCCAACAATGGGTGGTTGTTAGATGCCATGTGGGTGCTAGTGTTATGGAGTTTGGGACCACCGGGAAGACCACTCAGACTTGATCAGAATCTAATCAGCCAAAGTATTTAATAGACTAGCCGGCCAACGGCAGCACCAGCTCGGGAGTAGTAACTGCAGTGCTGGCAGGGAAAAAGGCAAAGCTTTTTTTTTTTTTTTTTTGGTCTTTTTGAGACAGGGTCTCCTTTAAAAGACAAAAATCACAGTACTTTAGGGGACAGTCATGGGGTTGCAAGTCATGGGGTGTCTTAGATAAACAAGCCAGTTCCTTCTTGGGCAAGCAAGCAAAGGTACGAAGCTCAGGATAAGCAATCACAGACTGTGTGGTCAGTTAAGTCTCAGAATTGGACTCTGAGGGGGAGGGAAGGGGGGCTTACTGGAGCTAGACTTAGTTCTGGGTTGGGCCTGCCTAGCTCCAAGGATACAAGATGGAATTGTTTCAGCCACAGTGTGAGCCCAGGTCCTCTAAGACAGTCAATGTTCTTAACCTCTGAACCATCTCTCCAGCCCCAAAAGACAAAGAACTTAAAAAAAAAATACATTTGTTTATTTACTTATTTATTATTTATTTACTTGTTTATTTTATTACATTATTATTTATTTATTTTATTTATTGTGTGTGTGTGTATGTGTGTGTGTGTATGTCTATGTATGTCCTCATGCCATGGCGTGTGTATGAAAGTCAGAGGACAACTTGCAAGAGTTTTCTCCTTCAAACTTGTGAGTCCCAGGGATTATACGCAGGTCATCAGAGTTGGTAGAAAGTGCCTTTACCCACTGAACCACCTTGCCAGCTCCAAAGAGAGATCCAGAAGCAGCAAGAGAAAAACAATTTGTTACATATAAAGGAATTCTCATGAGACTACCAACAGATATCTCAGGAGGGGAAAAAACTTCAGGCCTGAAAAAAAAGTGGGGTAGATATATTCAGAACACTGGAGAGAAAAACAAACTTCCAACCAAGAATATTTTTTTTTGAGGCAGTCTCTTGTAGCTCAGGCTGACCTCAGACTCACTATATAACCAAAGAGGACTTTGAACTTCTGATCCTCCTCCTCTCATCTCTCAGTGCAGGCATAACATGTATGAGCCACCCTCCTGGTCTAGGAGGTGGTGGGCATTGAACCTAGTGTTTCTAGTATGCTAGGCAAGTACTTTATTAACTGAACCACATTCCAAGCTCCAATCAAGAACACTATATCCAGAAAAACAGTGTTTAAAAATGAAAGCACATGCCTTTAATCCCAGCACTCAGGAGGCAGAGACAGGTGGATTTCTGTGAGTTCAAAGCCAGCCTGGTCTACATAGTGAGTTTCAGGCCAGCTGGGGCTACAGGGAGACCCTGTTTCAAAAAAACCAATAAATAAATAAATAAATAAATAAATAAATAAATAAATAAAATATAAGTAAAATAAAAATGAAAACAGAATAAACACTTTTCAAGATAAACAAAAGCTGAAGGAGTTCATCGCCACAACAGTTAAAATGGCAGCAGCAAAGAGAGACAAGCATAAGGAGATATGTTCTGATGAAGAACTAAAAAGAAATTGTGAGGCTGCAGTTGTTAAGAGAGCACTGACGGCTCTTGCAGAAGACCAGGATTTGGTTCCCAGCACCCATGTGGCAGCTAAGAACCGTCCTTAACTCCACTTCCAGGGGATCTGGAGCCCTCTTCTGACCTCCACGGGCATTGCACGACATGGGTGCACTTACCTACATGCAGGCAAAACACTCGTACACATAAAATAAAAATAGCAAATGAAATATTCTAAAAAGAACATAAAATAAAGACTTTGCCTTGGCAGTGTTCCTTCCAATGCTTTAAAACATTTTAAAACCAAAAGTACAAGCAACGAAAGCATATGAGATTGTGTCAAACTAAAAAGTGAACAGATGTAATGTACAGAATGGGAGAAAATGACTGTAAACCACAGGATTCAGGCTTTATAAGAAACTTGTTGCAAGGACTTTTGGACAGTGTGGGGAGGAACATCTGATTTCATTTGGGAGCTTTGGCCAGAAATGATGCTATTACAGGGAATTAGTTTTCTGGGTTGGAGATTTAATTACTGTGATGTGATTATAGAAACAAAAAATTCAGCATTTCACTTTTCTTTCACCTGTCTTTACATTCTTAATATTTTTCCTAAAGAGAAGCAAGAAATAGAGAAAGGGATTGGATGGAAGAAATGAGAAAATTTAGAATGGAACGGAATTCCCACATGACTCTCCACATTTTATTTGTTTTTTATTTTATGTTTTGAGACAGGGTCTCCCCATAGCCCCAGATGGCCTGGAACTCACTATGTAGACCAGGCTGGCCTTGAACTCACAGAGATCCACCTGCTTTTGTTTCCCAAGTGCTGGGATCAAAGGTGTGCACCACCACGCCTGGCTATCTTATTTTTTTAAGATGGATATCCTTGTTTATTTTCTACATAAGGAATTAAATCAGCTAAATATTTGATACTGTGTGATTCAGAACATCTTCAGTGCTCTTCAGAGTTGATCGATATCTCTTTTTGTTTTGGGGTTTTTGTTTTTTGTTTTTTCCCTTTTGAGAAAGGGTCTCCAGCTGGCCTGGAACTCACTATGTAGACCAGGCTGGCCTTGATCTCACAGAGCTCTGCCTACCTCTGCCTCCTGGGTGCTGGGATTAAGGCTTGTGCCACCATGCCTGGCTTGATGTCTTTTTAAAAAATATACTGCTGTTTAATGAAATTTCAGAGGCCGTCATTGCCACCTTTACTTGTTAGACAGGGTCTCTCAGTGAGCCTGGAGCTCACTGGTTCTGCTAGACTGGCTGGCTAAATAGCTTCAGGGATCTGCCTGTCTCAGCTCCTCTACCTGACACTGTGCCAGGCTTTTGTTCCTAAGTTCTGGGGATCTGAACTGAGGTTCTCATGCTTATATGGTAGACATTTTACTGAGCTAACTTCTCAGCCCTCCGCGGAGGCACTATTACCCTTATGGTGACATTTGACACTTTTTGGAGGCAATTTCAGCTTTGACACCAGAGGGATACTAGTGGTATCCAGTAACCAGAAGCCAGGAATGCAGCGAAGCATTCTACAATGCACGGGGCAGGCATCCACAGCAAAGATCCTGCCAAAAATGTCATTGTGCCAAGTGTGAGACCCTGGTCTATATGCCAAAACCAAATCAAACTAGTTTAAAATTAAGAGCAGGCATGGGGGCACATGTTTGTGCTCCCAGCCACTTAGAAAGCATCACAGGACTGCAAGTTCAAGGCCAGCCTGGGCTTTTCTCTTTTAGTTTTTTATTGAATTTTTATGTAATTCATACAGAAAATCATCTTTATACCCCCTTCCACTTTGGCACCCTCCCATAGCTTGCCCCCATCCCCCCACTGGAGTTCATGCCTTCTGTCATTTGTGTTAAGGCCTATCATGTAAAGTTAGTATCCCAAGATGTCCCTCAGTGCAAGTTCATCCACTGGGATCTAGTCTGTCTATCTAGAGTCCCTCCCTTTAAGAAGATCAGCTCATTCTCACTATGCAGTAATAAGCTGCCAATAATTCTTCGACTAAGATTAGGGCCTGCTGTTCAATTCCACAGTTCTGTGCTGGGTTTTTGTCTTCTTAAGTTGCATCTGACACCATTGCTGAAGGTTCATATGAGAAGGGTCCCAGGCATCTGTAGGACTATTTCCATATGGTCATGCACCTCTTCCCTGGCTCTTACAATCTTTCGTTCCCCTGTTCTGCAATGGTCCCTGAGCCTTGGGTGGGTGGATTTTAATATAGGAGTCCTGTCCAAGGACCGACACTCTGTAGACTCTTATTCTCTGTGTTTTGGCCATTTGTGACCTTTTGGGTCCCTGGCCCTCTGTTGCAGCTTCATTAATGAGAATTGAAAGATACATCAGTTGTTCTCTTTATCCCCTGTTCTATGTTCCATGAGCCTTAGGTGTAGAGGTTGCATAATAGTTGTTCTACTTAAGTTTGGGCAATTCACAGACAATCTCTGTGTGTGATCGGTTGTGGAACTCTGTAAGTACTCTGTCTCTTAAAAAGGAATTTCTTTGATGGGTGGTGACTGGGATACTTGTCCATAGATTTAAGGATCCATATTATATTTGTCTAGGAATATGACAGCCTTGGAGTTTTCTCTAAGATCTATGACCTCTCTAGCTATGTGTATTTGGCTAGGTTTATAGTACCACACAGGAGTTTCCTCCCACTAAGTGGGCTTTAAGTCCAATTAGGTAGTTGTCGATTACCCCCAAGATAGAAGTGCCACTACTGCACCAATGTCATTTGCTGTTCTGGTCATTGATGTGGTTTTTAGGCCTTGAAGCTGGGGTTGGACCATCCACTGATGTTCTCCCTTAGCAACTTGCATGGTGCTCTCCAAAGCTATGAGCGCTAGCCTTCAGGGGAGGTGGCTTCCAGGTCAATTCCAGCTCCATTGCTCCAAATCTTGTGTCCAAAGTATGCCCTGTCATCAGGAATTGGGTCTTACCATCAAGTTCTGGGAGGCAACCAAGGAATGTGGCAGTAGCCTGTGTAATTTTGGGAGTCTCTTGGACTACTCTGGCCAACAACTCAAAGGGAAGCTTCTCCTGTCTTGCACTGTTTCTTGTTATACAGCCTTCAGCTCTACTCACAGACTCATGGAGAGATACTGTATGTGTAATTTTTCAGTAGGTTTTTGGACTAATACCATTTCTGTCTGGTTTTTCATGCTAGCTAAGCGCTATTTATCTCTCCTCTTTTTCTCCCTGTCTTATCCCTCCCTGGGTTTGTCTTAAAGAAAATAAAGCTCTGCTTCCCTGGGCCTGCACAACCCACAGGCCTCTCTCCGACCCCCAGGCCTCTCTCTGGGGTAAGTCGATCATGCTGTCTGAGCCTTGACTCCCCCAGCCTCATTCACCCTCCCATCTCCCCTGCCCATCTCTCCTCCTAGCCTGGGTCCTGTCCCATTCCTAGTCTTGGCACCCCAGACACAGCGGGGACCACCATTGCTTCATGATCCTTTACCTCCAGACCAACCCAGCTCCTTCTCTGGTCCCCAGGAGCACTCTGGGCCTGGCCCCACCCTCACCTCCCTCTGCTTCCTTGGGCCTGCACGACCCACCAGCCTCTTCCTGGTTGCCTGGGCTGACCTTTCCTTTTCCTTTGCATCCAGACCAACCCAGCTCCTCAGTGCAGTCCCCAGGAGCCCTTGGGGCTGCATCCTGCCCCATCTACCTTTGCATCTCTGGGTGGAACAGCCATCAGCTGCCCTAGACTGGAATCTTTCCTGGGCCCAGTTCCCAGGCCAGTCCAACCTCCAAATTCCTGAGGCCAAAATCTTTCTTGGAGGGATCCAGACCTTAGGAGAAAGCCTGTCTTGGGCCTCTGTGGGAACTCCTGAAGACAAAAGTAATCTAGACACTCCAATATAAAATCAAAAGAGAGAACTGGAAGCTTAGACAAACAGGCTTTTCATGCCCAAAAAGTAAACCACAAAGGCACATAAAGTTTACAAAAAGAAGCAGACCTAAACTTGAAGACTTGAGGCTCACACAAGAATCAGAAACTACAATAATAACATGAAAAACCAAAATAACGTATCTCCACCAAAGACCAATAGTCCTGTAGAGGAGTACAATGAGAACCCCCTAGAGATAATGCAGGACATGGAACTCAAAAGAACAATTATTTTTTTTTGGATTTAAAGAACACAAAAAAAATAAATCAACGAACTGAAGGAAGATTGGGATAAACTTCTGAATGAATTCAGAAAACAGAAATATTGAAGAATACTCAGGCTGAAATGAAGAAGGAAGTGAAACACTCAGTAAGCCAATTTGAAATGACAGGAGAAAGCCTCACCAATAGGATGAATGAAATGGAAAACAGAGTATCAATCCTGGAAGATAAAGTGGACGAACTAGACTGCTCAAGCAAAGCAAAGACCATGAAAAATTTAAGAAATCACAAGAATGGAATATGCAGGAATTGTGTGACACCATAAAAATATCAAACTTACAAATCATAGGCATACAGGAAGGAGAAGAATCCCAAGACAATGGCATGGACCAGATCTTCAACAGAATCGTGGAAGAAAATTTTCCAAAATTAAATAAAGACATGCCGATACAAATACAAGAAGCATATAGAACTTCAAACAGACAGGACTAGAAAAGAAACTCTCCACGTCACATCATAGTAAAAACACTAAACGTTCAAAACAAAGAGACAATACTGAAAGCTGCAAAAGAAAAACAACAAATCACATATCAAGGAAAACCCATTAGGATTACAGCTGACTTT
>NW_008358193.1:52507-53091 GCF_000622305.1 Nannospalax galili | reverse complement strand
ACCCCGGATAGCCAAAACAACCCTGAGAACTAAGAGCAATGCTGGGGGGATTACTATACCAGATTTTAAGCTGTACTACAGAGCTATAGTCATAAAAACAATATGGTACTGGCACAAAAATAGACCCATAGACCAATGGAACAAAATTGAAGACCCAAATATGAGTACATGCAATTTCAGCCACCTGATATTTGACAAAGGGGCCAAGAATATTCACTGGAGGAAAGACAGCATGTTCAGCAAATGGTGCTGGCAAAACTGGATCTCCACCTGTAGAAGAATGACACTAAACCCTTATCTTTCACCCTGCACAAAAGTTAATTCCAAATAGATCAAAGACCTCAATATAAAGCTTGAAACTCTGAAAATGTTAGAAGAAAACTTTGGGAAAAACCTACAAGATACAGGTGTGGGAAAGGATTTTGTAAACCGGACAGCAATTGCTCAGGAAACAAGTGCAAGAATTAACAAGTGGGACCTCATTAAACTAAAATACTTCTGTACATCAAAGGAGACAATCAAGGAAGCAAACAGAAAACCCACAGAATGGGAGAAAATCTTCACCAGCGACACATCCATTTAGG
>NW_008358193.1:51947-52469 GCF_000622305.1 Nannospalax galili | reverse complement strand
ACCCAATTAAAAGATGGGCTAAGGAGCTGAACAGAGAGTTCTCAAAAGAAGAAGTAAAGACGGCTAAGAAGCATCTTAAAAGGTGTTCAACATCATTAGTAATTAGGGAAATGCAAATTAAAACCACTTTAATATTTCATCTTACCCCAGTCAGTCTGGCTAAGATCAAGAGAACAAATTATACCAATTGTCGGAGAGGATGTGGGGAAAGGGGAACTCTCCCACTGCTGGTGGGGCTGCAAACTTGTTCAACCCCTATGGAACTCTTAAGAAACCACAAATGAACCTACCATTTGACCCAGTTATACCACTCGTTGGCATATACCCAAAGAACTCACCCTATTGCAGAAACACTTGTACATCCATGTTTGTTGTTGCTCTTTTCACAATAGCTAAGAGACGGAAGCAACCTAAGAGTACCTCAGCTGACGAGTGGATAATGAAAATGTGGTTGATTTATATGATGGAGTTTTACTCAGCAGTAAAGAAAGATGAAATCATGAAATTTTCAGGTAAATGGAT
>NW_008358193.1:39362-50090 GCF_000622305.1 Nannospalax galili | reverse complement strand
AATTTTATGTCTTATAGGATTTATACTGAGTTCAATATTGTATAACTGTATTAATTCAACTGTGAACCTAAAAATTTACAGCCACTTTTGAAAGAGATGTATCCTTGCTCTGGAGTGTGTTACTGAATATGTTAAAGCTGTAATGAAATGCTTCTTCTAATCACGTACTTACTAAAAATAAAAAAGAAAAGAAAAAAGAAAAAAAAAACGTTCTGAAGATGGATTTTAGTAGCGGAACACTTGCCTTAGAGAGTGGCCCTGTGCTCAATCCTCGATACTGTAAATAAGTGAATAAATAGCATTAAAGATTCTGTAAGCAATAATAAAGACATGTAAACCTCCAAAGGATCAACTCTCTATATTTAATAATTAATAACACTAGCATTTATTGAGACTGTGTTGGATATCATGCCCAGCATTTTAGACGTATGCTCCATTAATTCTCAAAATATGCCCACAAAGTTCTTTGATTGCTCCCCCCCTTTTTTGTAGTTTGAGAGTATCAAACGTTCGGAAAAACTGTATTCATAATACAAAGAACCTTTCCCCAAGGAACCATTTGACAGTAACCACAAGTTGTGATCCCATCTTCAATGTATATTTCCTACAATTCCGACATGCTTTGATATGGCCACAGTTCCACTGTCCCGGAAGAAAATGATCCATTGTAATCCTGGGCTCCAAGCTTTGCAAGTTGCATGACATGGCTTATGAAGAGAGTTGCCTCTTACAGTTCTTAGTCCTCTTAGTCTGAATTTGTCAGATGTTTTCCTCATGGTTGGCTTCCAGCTTTGTCATAGGCAGGACTATTGCAGAAGTGATGCCAAAACGCCCACCGCATTCTGGCAATCGGCTTGTGATTTCAGTTTGTCCCGCTACCAAGTCTTCCATTTTCTGTCTCTGTCTTGGTTCTTCTCTGTTGCTGTGACTGACCACTGCAGGTTGGGTAATTTGTAAAGAATAAAGGTTCCTTTGGCTCATAGTTCTGGAGGTTGTGAATTTCAAAAGCATGGCACTGGCTCCTTGTCCTGTTCAAACAGGGCGGGTGCCTCATGAGGTGAGACAGAACACTAGCTCAGGCCCAAGGTCCTTTCCTTGGAAAGCCCCTGGTATCACCCTGGAGACACCACCTGCCTTATGCCACCTAATCCTAGCTTCTTTCTTCAGCAGACCTTCAGTTTATTCACCTGATTTATTTACGTTAGCAGGCACCCGTGATTTTATTTTCTCCAGGGCTGGGGACTGAACCCAGGACCTTGTGGATGCCTATATGGGTATGGTCACTTGGTGAAAATTCAGTAATCGTGTGTGTGCACATGTGTGCGTGTGTGTGTTATACAGAAGGAAAATATACAGCACTTGCTATAAAAACCATATCACAGAAAACAAATTATTTCCAAAATATTCAAATAAATGAAAAAAATGTTGGAAACAGCACATGTAATACCATATCAAGTTGATGCAAATCTCATATGCAGTAGATATAGATTGCACGTGAATAAAGGTGAGATCAAATGAAGTATTCCTATCCATACAGCAGAGGAACAGAGTGAATCTAAATGATCACCAGTTGTTATCTCTAGGTAGTGAATATCGAATAGCTTCTAATTTCCTCTGGGTTTTCCCGTTTTTAAATTTTCTAAATTAAGGAACCGATAAAGTTGTGGCAGCTTCGTTTCTGCAAGGAGAGGAAGGCGAGTAAGAAGCCGAGTGCATCTCAGGAGAGTCAGTGGCCAGAGGGTGGACCAGTAGGAGACGTCACCGAACCAGGCAGGACACTGAGAGGCCAGGCACCCAGCTCCCAGCTCCTTGCCCAGAACCCTCTGTGCCCCCCACAGGTCCTGGTGCCAGCTTCACGGCCCAAGTCGGCCTCATGAAGTGTTTGAGTCTCCAGTTCCTGTTGCTCCTCTGCACAGTGGGCCTGCCGGTGTCGGGAAAATGGAAAGATAGGATGCTTTCTGAAATCCGAATTCCAGATTACAGTAGGTATTTTGTCAAAATAGTGGGCAGAAAAGAAAAAGGCTTTTTTCCAGTCGTGCTTCGGGGGTGGGGTCGGGGAGCAGGCAGGGGTGGGTTGGCTCCTTTTTTAAAGCTAGAATACTGGAGGGAAATGAAATGTTTAAGTCTCAGCCTCAAGGGTCTTCCGGATGTTCCAAATGAGATGTTTCTACATGTGCGGGGGAGTTTCGGTCTAGGAGGACTCTAGTTGGGGAACAGTTCTGGAAGGTTCAGAGCCTGCCGCCGGAAGGGCACCTATCTGAAATCATTAGGGGCTCCTGTTGTCAGTAATGACTTCAAAGATGAAGAACACATTGGGAAAGGGCTTCTAATGTTTTTTTTTAGGACAAACCCTCACCTTTTAAAGAGAATCAAGCATTTTAGAACATTGGCCCTAAGAGGAAAAATAAAACGTGTGCTTGATAGAAGCCTTGTGGTAATTTTTTAAAATGAAAATCTGCAGAGTTGAGGACAGGGTGGTGGGTAAAGACCGAGAGGGAGAAGTTTGGGGGGAAAACCTGAGTTTCTGAGGTTGTTTCAGTCGGAAATGAAGAAGTGGAGGTAGAAAGCAAGTTCTTTCTTTTTTCAAAAAAAAGTATTACTTGTAACAGTAAGGGGTCTCATCGTAATATTCATACATATGCTTGACCATATTCACCTCGTTCTTCTCTCCACCCCCCCACACTGGGTGGCTTCCCCCTAAGTATACCCCCTTATACCTTTCCTTTCAAGCCTTCAAACAAAAGTCTAGATTCTGCCATGAGAGAAAACATCCATCCTTGTCTTTCTGAGTCTGGCTTCCTTTGCTTACTGCAATGATATCCGCCTCCATTCATCCCCCCGTAAATGGCACAATTTCATTCTTCTTTATGGACGAATAATATTCTATCGTGTGAATGTACATTTTCCATTAATTTTTTTCTTTCTTTCATTCCTTTTTTGTTGCTGTTTTTGTTGTTTGAGATAAGGTCTCACTATGTAGCACTGGTTGGCCTGGAACTTGCTGTGTAGATGAGGCTGGTTTCAAACGGGATTAAAGGTGTGCACCCAACACATCTGGCCAGTGTTCATGTTCTTTATCCATTCCCCCATTGATGAACATCCTAGTGTATAACTTGGCTTTTGAATAGCGTTGCAAGGAACACTGGAATGTGCATATCTTTATTGAATACTGGGTTTGATTCCTGGGGGTATACAGCCAAGAATTCTATGTCAGGATTCTATGGCACTTCCACATAGATTTTTTAGGAACTTCCCTACTGATTTCCTCAGTGGCTGAACCAATTTACATTTCCACCAACAGCATATAAAGTTTTGTTTTCTTTTCCACTATCCGTGCCAGCATTTGTTGTTTCTCTTGATGCTAACTAACCATTCGGACTGGGGTGAGATAGAATCAGTTTGCATTTCCTTCAGGCCCAAGTATTCTGAGCATTTTTGCAAGTGCTTATTTGCTGTTTGTACTTCTTTTGAGAATTGTTTCTTCAATCTTCAATACATTTGCCTATTTATTGAATGGATTATCTCTCTCTGTCTCTCTGTCTCTGTCTCTTTCTCTCTCTCTCTCTCTCTCTCTCTCTCTGGATTACTTATCTTTTGGGTATTTATTGTAATACCTAACACTTTAAAACACCTGGAGGAAAACAGGGAAAATAACTTTCTGAAGAGAACTCCAACAGCTCAGGACAGAACAGAAAGAACTGAATTTCATTAAATTAACGTTTCTGCAGAGCAAAGAGGGCAAGAGTCAGCGTGAAAAGAGAGCCCCCAAATGGGAGAAAATCTTTGCAGGCTATTCGTCTGACAAAGGATTAATACCTACACTATTCAAAGAGCTCGTACATTAAATGCCAGAAGGAAGATGCTTTCCCTGCTCTGGGAGCCAGTTCCTCCTATCCTGTAAAATGAGATGCAGGACTAGATTTATCAGGACTCTTTAGTCTGAGAATTGAACTTATGTTTATGGGTTTAAATTCTGTATGGACAACGTCATGGGGCTGCCTGTGGGGAGTAAGGACAGTGTTGGGAATAAAGTCTTCACTCTAAGAACCAAAAGGAATATCTAAGTTCTTGGGTAGGGAGAAGAAGAAGGGATGTTTTTATGAAGGGGGGCCCTGAGCTTTGGAGGTGCTGAAAACACTAGAAACACTCTACTTTGGGGAACTTCCTGCTCATGTGTTCCTTTTCAGTTTTATCAAGACCCAAACTGCCACAATGTATGAATCATCCCACCAGCATACAGTGTAAAACCTTCTGCAAGGCTCAACTGGAATGTCAAGTAACTCAGAGCTGCTGCTGAGCCTTCTGTGGAAATGTCTGCATGTCTCTGGAAGATGCTGGTAGGATCACTTTCCCCTCTTCATTCACCTCACAAAGACCACAAGACCTTTTTGTTTTGGTTTGATTTTTTTGTTGTTGTTGTTGTTTGTTTTTTAGACAGGGTCTCCTTATAGCCTCAGCTGACCTGGGACTCTCTATGTAGACCAGACTGGCCTTGATCTCACAGAGATCTGCCTGCCTCTGCCTCCAGAGTGCTGGAGATAAAGCCATGTGCCATGACACTTGTCAAGATCACACGCACTGTGGGAAGATAGACATGGCACTGTGCTATCCCAGTCCCCACATCCAATCCAATCTGGGACCTCCCATTTCCTAGTCCCAGAGGCCCCACTCACCACTTGCAGACCTACCTGATTTAGGCAAATCCCCAGGGGTCTGACATTCATGTCTTTTACTCAAAGATTTATCATACTAGAGGAGGAGCCATAGGTGGGCATCTCTTAAAACCACGGAAAAATTGGAGCCGGAGAGGTGACTCAGTGGTTAAGAGCACTCGCTGTTCTTGCAGAGGACCTGGGTTCAATTCCCAGCACCCACATGGCAGGTAACAATCATCTGTAACTCCAGTTCTAGGGGAATCCAACGTCCTCTTCTGACCTCCACAGGCAATATGTGACATGGTGCACTTACATACATGTAGGCAATACACTCATACACATAAAATAAAAAATAATAAAGAAAATGTTTAAAGAAAAACAACATCCAAAAAACCCCCACGGAAATCATTCCCGTCCCAGGGTTTAGGAAGATCAGTTATGCTTAAAGAAATTGTTTTTGTTGGGTGTGGCAATATACCCTTTAATCCCAGCACTCTGGAGGCAAAGGCAGGCAGATCTCTGTGAGTTCCAGGCCAGCCTAATCTATGTCATAGTGAGGTCCAAGCCAGCCAGGACTACATAGTGAGTCTCTGGTTTAAAAGAAAAGGGGGGGAGGAAGATAAAAAAACAAGCTGTTTCTCCACACACTGTGACTACTAACTATCCTGCTCCTCTCTCTTCCAGAGGACGTAAAGTCAGACTATAATATCATCAACAAGATGTCTACTGTTGTACCCTAATCATCATTGAGAGTTCAAGATACATGGGAAATCTTGGAAGAACTCAATGTGACTTCCTGTTGGACAATCTCCTTGTGTCAGTGGGGGTGGGGGGAGGGTACCTAGAACAATATCTCTCCTACCTACCAACTCTAGTCCTGAAACTATTAAAGTAGCCGCCTTAAACCCTTCCCAGTAAACTGTTACAGTAACTTTGGCCCCTCCTTGTCCCCTATAGTCCCAGGACTCTTCGATGCCCCAAGGATCCACTGACTACCTTTTCTGCAGCCCACAGCCCCTGCCTCCTAGTTTGGATTTTCCCTGCCTTCCCAGCATTTAGAGGTTTAGAAGTTTAGTCTCCTTCACCACCTCTCTTCTTACTGACTAATGGCCCTGGAGAAAGTTTTCTTTCATTTATGTGTGGGATGTCCTTTTGTTTAGAGAGGCCGCTGCCTCTCTGTGTTCCTCATACTTGGGGGCACCCTTTCTTATCTCAGGCTTGATTCTAGTAGGTCTCCATAAGCTACTTCCCCTTTTAGAAGTCCACGGAGATAAAATCTTCCATAAAGATGACAGCACTGATAGCTCAGAACTGAGAGATGACATTGATCTCCCCAGTCAAGTTCTCACAAACTATACCTAGTTTGTTGCTATGATTCATTCAGTCATTTGGGCAGGGGTGTTCAAGGGTCTTTACAAACATAAGTAAATGCTACAGAAAGAATAAAGAACCTTTAGAGGCTTATCAAGGGCACATTATTTGCACAGATTGTGTCAAAATCCACTTTGCATGAGTGAAGGTGTCACTGTTGGTACATAGCCCAAGGAGGGGTAAAGTCACAGGATCCAAACAGGTAAAAGCCAGAAGAGATCACAAAGAGATCAAGGGGCCAGTGTCTTAAGATATGGAGAACAGGTTTTCTAAAGGTTGTGGCGACAGGGTAGTCCTTTGGAAGGAGAAACCTAAAGGATGGGGTGGAATTGGTACATCTCAGAGTGGAAGTTGTAAATATAGAAAGGGTATGTATGTAGTGTGAGGATGGGTGAGAAGCAAGGCAACTTGACTAAAATAAAAGTGTGATGATGCTATTCCTCCCACCCTGACCCAACAGCAGATGAAGCCACATAAGGTTGATTGATGAACTTGGTACTGAGCTCTAGTCTGTAGCACATCCTCATTTACCAGTCCCTGCTAAAAACAGCAACGGACTCAGAACTCAGGGACCATTGTGGAAAAGGGGACAAAAAGAGTAAGAACCATGGGGGAGGTGCCTGACCATACAGAAATGAGGCACCTAGAGGTGCCTGGGACCCTTCTCATACAAACCTACAGCAATGGTGTCAGCATGCACAAGACCCATGCAAACTTAGGCAGAAAAATACCCAGCACAGAACTATGGAAATGAACAGCAAGCCCCAATCTTAGTTGAAGAATTATTGGCAATTTATTGCTGCTGGGTGAGGAAGAGCTGATCTTCTTGAAGGGAGAGACTCTAGATAGGCTGACTAAACCCTAGTGGATGAACTTGCACCAAGGGACATCTTGGACACTAACTTTACATAGTAGGCCTTAATACAAGTGACAGAATGAATGTATGAGCTCGAGGGGGGCGGGAGGGGTTGCTATAGGAGGGTGCCAAAAAAGAAGGGGGAATGGGTATAAAGATGATTGTATGTATGAAATACACAAAAATTCAATTAAAAACATTAAAAAATAGCACACAAATAGACCCAAAACAGTTGGTTGAGCCTACCCAAGTGCACTCAGCAAGCGGGTGATGAATGGACGTACAGACCCCACTCTAAACCACTCTGCACTGCAATGGGGCTGGAAAGATGGCTCAGCAGTAAAGAGCACTGGCTGCTCTTGCTGAAGACCCGGGTTCAATTCCCAGCACCTACATGGCAGCTAACAACCACCCATAACTCTAATTCCAGGGTATCCGGTGCTTCTTTAGACCTCTGTGGGCACTGTACTCATGTGACTTACATACATGCAGGCAATACACTCATACACAAAAAATAAAAATAATATATAAAATATTTTTTAAAAATAGCAAGGCGAACAAATAGACCCAAAACAGTTGGTTGAGCCTACCCAAGTGCACTCAGCAAGTGGGTGATGAATGGACGTACAGACCCCACTCTAAACCACTCTGCACTGCAACATTTGATATTTCTGAAAAATGTCCATGCTTAGAGAGATGGGTGGGGAATCAGATTAGGGAGGGGCACTGAACAGAAAGAGAATCGATCAGAGTGGGGATCTGGGGGACAGATCCTTAGAGCTTTCCTGGGTTAGCATGAAGTGATTTAGGCTGAAGTCAATTGATTGTTTTCTTCTGAGCAATTAGAAAGAAGTGGTCGAGGAAATCTCTGGCACATAGTACTCTCGTTTACCCTTGAGCGCACCAGGGAACATCCTGAGCCTTGCACTTGGTTGTCTTACTTCATAGTCCTGAGTGAATACATTTCAGGAGGAGACTAGTATTCAAATATTCAAAGGCATGGGTTGGGAGTCCCTCAGGGGATCTCATTTTGGCTTCATTGGTTGGACTGGTCCAGCCATTACTACAGGACTGATCAGCAATTTTAATACATTTTTCCAGTTACAGAAAGAATAAGAAGACAAAAAATCAGCATATGGAACATTTAAAAAAAGTTTCAATGAATGTTAATAGGTTTAAATAAAAATGATCACAGTGTAATTAAGCTAACAATAAATTTTAATTAAAATTAATCATTTATTTACTCATTCATTCATTCATTTATGTGTGTGTGCGTGCACATGGAAGTCAGGAGACAACTTTTGAAAGTTAGTTCTCTCCTTTCACCTTGTGGGTTCCAGAGATTGAACTCAGGTCTTCAGGCTTGGCAATAAGTGCCTTTATCCACAGAGCCATCTCTCAGGTCCTAAACAAAGCACTTTTAAGGGACCAGAGGTCAAAGATGTAATCACAAGAAAATATTTGAAGTGTAACATGATAATAGAACATATTGAAACATGAATACCAGGCAGGATAGAAAGACAGGGAAAATTATGGTGGCATGAAAATAAAAACATGGAGAGAGAAGAAGCCCTGGATCCCAGTGCCTGGTGTACTTTACTTGCTAATGGAGCCAGGAAACTACAGATGCCTCTAAAACTAAAGCCAAAGTTGCCCACTGAAATAAGTACATTTTCCTAAAGACATCTAAATCTAACTACTAAACTAAAAACTAACAGGAAGGGTGTTCAAAAAGTCATATGGAAACCTACCAATTTATAAACACACACACACACACACACACACACACACACACACACCATATGGTGTTCATTTTGTGGTCTTTCTGTTTTGAGACATGGTGTCCCTATAGCCCCAGATGGCCTGGAATTCACTATGTAGATCAGGCTGGCCTTGATCTCAGGTCTGCCTGCCTCTGTCTCCCAAGTGATGGGATTAAAGGCATGTGCCACCATGCACAGCTACATATATGGTTTAAGTGGGGTTACCCTACATGGGGGATAATGCTCCTCCTAGAAGCCATCATTTGCCAAATAAGAAGTCCAGTGCCAGTCAGATACTTCCCCTTGAGTTGTTGGTCCAGCAGGGCTCAGAGACCCCCAAATAATAAAGGCTGTTGCCATTGTTTTTTGTGTCCATCAGTCAAAATTTTTCTTCAATATGTAAATTGTGTTTCCTTGTAACTGAGTATTTAGCACTCCATTCTCATTCCTTTTAAAAAAAATTTTTTATTTTATTATTATTTTTACTAGGAAGAGACAGAACTAGTATGGTCTTCCTGTCTCTTTTTTGGAAATGACATAAGGTATATACAAGTACTGTAACTATAAATAACTATAAAGTATAAGATATATTTTATTTATTATTTTTATTTTATGTGTCTGCGTGTATTGCCTGCATGTGCGTGAGTGCACCCGTGTCGTGCAATGCCATGAAGGTCAGAAGAGGGCTTCGGATTCCCCTGGAACTGGAGCTAAGGACGGTTCGTAGTCACCATGTGGGTGCTGGGAATCAAACCCGGATCCTCTGCAAGAGCGGTCAGTGCTCTTAACCGCTAAGCCATCTCTCCAGCCCCTCATTCCTTTTTTTTCTTTTTTTTTTTTTTGAGACAAGATCTCACTTTGCAGCCCTAGCCTAGAACTCATTATGTAGACCAGACTGCCCTTGAAATCAGAGATCCTCCTGTCTCTGCCTCCCAAATGCCAGGATTAAATTCAGGAGGCACCACACCTGGTACCATTGTCATTTCTAAATAAACCACACTCCTCACAAATCTATGTTACAGCTTTGTGTACAAAACAAAATTCATTTTTTAACTTTGTTGATTTATTTATTTTCATTTTATATATACGAGTGTTTTGTCTGCACGTATATAAGTGCACCATGTCATGCAATGTCCACAGAGGTCAGAAGAGGGTATCAGATCCCCTAGAACTGGAGTTACAGATGACTGTGAGCTGCCAAGTGGGTGCAGAACTGTTTGGTTCCTCTGCAAGAACAGTCAGTGCTCTTAACCACTGAGCCATCACTTAAGCCCCCAAAATAAATTCTTTAACCATTAAACCTTACTGCAAACTGTATACTCAGAGCAATGTGAATTGAGAGCTACCAAAATCCTATAAATGGCTTTTGTAAAGACACTTGGTTGTGACTCTCTTTGAGAGTGAGGCCATTCCCACAAGGGGCTGTGCCATTCCTCACTGATCAACTTTCACCTCTACTTCTATCAATGCTGTCCATAAAGTTCATGTTTGAAACATCTTTAAGGAACCCCAACTCTGTTTTACATTTGCTTTCCTGAAATTCTTTTCTGTAGTAAAGCCAAGAGTCCTGGTTTGGCCTGAATGGAGGTCCCTAAGGAGAAAGAGAACTCTTTGGGATGCTGCAGGTGACAGCAGTCTTTATTATTAAGAGACACAGTAAGTTGAACCCACAAGATGGCTCAGTGGGCAAAGGGGCTTGCCACCAAGTCTGACAACCTGAGTTTGATCCCCAGGACTCACATGATGGAAGGAGAGAACCCATTCACATAAATTGATATTTGACCTCTGTATGTGCCTTCCAATAAATAAATAGACAAATAAATAAATGTAAAAAGCAAGAGAGATGCTCAGAGATCTCTAGGGATCCTTAAAGGAAAATTAGCCACTTGTCTTTTGGGTGCATCTAATATAAATGGCTATATTGCACAGGTCAGCGGTGTTTAGTTCAGTGAATATGGGACAGGCCAGTGTTGCGCGGTCCAGATAACTGGGTGTGAATATCCAGATCATTTCTTCTTTTCTTTCTTTCTTTCTTTCTTTCTTTCTTTCTTTCTTTCTTTCTTTCTTTCTTTCTTTCTTTCTC
>NW_008358193.1:2682-39156 GCF_000622305.1 Nannospalax galili | reverse complement strand
CAAAAACTTTGGCCTAAAATAACACTGAGGAAGAAATTCCTGTCAGTATGGGTCTCTTCTCCTCTTGAATCTGCATAATAAGCTTCTCCTGTCAAACTTTTATATCTTTGGGCATTTTTTTTTGCATCTCAAAATGGTAAGGATGTAAGCCTTCTACTTTTTCATTTTACTGGGTACATGTGGGCTTCTTGTAAGTTGTGTCATGTGTGTTCATGATCATTGTTTTCATGTAACTGTCTTTATGGGCTGCTTTGTGTCCAGAAGCAGCATGGAATTCACAAAACAATGAACTGGGTAGTAAAATCCATGATCACTTCGTTTTTACATTGTGTGTGAGTGTGTGTGTGTGTGTGTGTGTGTGTGTGTGTGTGTGTGTGCAGTGTACCTGTCTGTGTGGATGCGGGTGCATGTGCATTTGCATGTCTGTGTGTGTGTGTGTGTGTGTGTGTGTGTGTGTGTGTGTGTTTTAGGGGCCACAAGACAGCCTTGGGTACTATTGTTCTTCAGACACTGTCCATCTTGTTCTTTGAGACAGTCATTAGAACCTGGGCCTCACCAATTCAACCAGACTGGCTGACCAGTGAACCCCAAGGACCCACCTGTCTCCACCTCCCCAGTGCTGGAGTCATAAACACATGCTGATGCTTGGCTTTTGTGGGGGGGCTGAGGGTTGAATTCAGGTCATATGCTTGCACAGTAAGTACTTTACTGTCTCCTCAGCTCCCTTTTTTTTTTTTAAATTTTTTTATTGTGCACTAAAACACTATTCTGGGCAAGCTTACTTTAAAATATGTGGATGTGCGTAATGTTCTGGAGATGGTTTTTTGGACTACATTAATACATGCACTATTGGGACTGGAGAGATGGCTCAGTGGTTAACAACACTAGTTGCTCTTGCAGAGGACCCAGGTTCAATTCCCAGCACCCACATGATGGCTAACAACCATTGGTAGCTCCAGTTCCAGGGGACCTGATGCCCTCTTCTGACCTCTGAGGGCATTGCATGACACGGGTGCACTTACACACATGTAGGCAATTAACTCATACACATAAAATAAAAAGAATAAATAAAATATTTTAAAAATATTTTAAAAATACATGAGCTACCGCCTTCATTTGTCTTGTTTTGTGTGTGGTTAAAATACAGAAACCTGGGGCTGGAGAGATGGCTCAGCGGTTAAGAGCATTGGCTGTTCTTGCAGAGGACCCGGGTTTGATTCCCAGCACCCACATGGCGGCTAACAACTGTCCATAACTCCAGTTCCAGGGGAGCCAATGCCCTCCTCTGACTTCTGCAGGCATTTCATGACATGGGTGCATTTACATATATGCAGACAATATACTCATACACATAAAATAAAAAAATAAGTATTTAAAAAATAAAATAGAGGAATTTGAGATATGAAAACATACTGATCATACATAGACTTGACCTCAGTCAGGCCTAACTAAAGTGTTAACTCATTGAAACCCTTATTTTCAACTTCCTTCTTGATTTGGGTTTGGTTTGGGTCTGAGGAGTTCAAATGTTAATTGTGGGAACTGAGGCCAAAATAATTTTTGTTACCAGATTTATAAGAGATAAAATAATTTACCATATATACTTAAAGCATGATGTTCACTTATCATAAATATAGTTTGAATTTGTCTGCTTGCTCAAAGGTCTGATAAAATATACTGTTTAGGAACTGTTAACTTCTTGAAATTTATTAAAATGGTATTTTGAGTTTATTTAATAAAACATTAAAAGCTTTAAATAGGGGCTGAAGAGATGGCTCAGAGGTTAAGAGCACTGACTGCTCTTACAGAGGACCCGGGTTCGATTCCCAGAACCCACATGGTGGCAACAAACCATCCTTAACTCCAGTTCCAGGGGAATTTGAAGGCCTCTGCTGCTCTCCGCAGCATTGCATGACACGGGTGCATTCACACACATGCAGGCAATACACTCATACACATAAACTAAAAATAAATAAAATATTTTTCAAAAGCTTTAAATAGACAAGTAAGAGATATCTGATCTTCTAAAGCAAATATTTTGGGAAGATAATGAATATGCAAAATGTTTTGCTAAAAGTACAGTTTGTTTATATAAAACAATGCTCATGAAAGTCACAAAATAAAAATTTCATCAAGCTACAAGTTTTTGCTCATATAGGGCTTATTTTGAATGTTTCAATGAAAGATAGAGTTACATCATGATTATAAAAATTACTAGCAGAATCAATAATTTGTGCTGTGTTCTTTTTTGTTGTTAAATATTTTATTTATTATTTTTATTTTATGTGTATGAGTGTTATGCCTACATGTAGGTAAGTGCACCCGTGTCATGCAATGCCCGCGCAGGACGGAAGAGGCTGTCGGATCCCCCGAAACTGGAGTTACAGACAGTTGTTAGCTGCCATGTGGGTGCTGGGAATTGAACCCGGGTCTTCTGCAAGAACAGTCAAGTGTTCTTAACCGCTGAGCCATCTCTCCAGCCCCCTGTGTGTACTTCTAAATACAAGGAACACGGAACTGTTTACCCATTGTATAAAATAAAAATAAAATTATAAATGAATTCAAGTAAAAAATGAGGTCATGGGGACTGGAGAGAGGGCTCAGCAGTTAAGAGCACTGGCTGTTCTCACAGGGGATCTGGGTTGGATTCCCAGCACCCACATGGCAGTTGACTCCAATTCCAAGAGATCTGATACCCTCTTCTGACCTGCAGGCATTGCACAACATGGGTGGACTTACATATGTACAGGCAATATACTCATACACATAAAATAAAAATAGAAAATAAAAAATATTTTAAAAAATGATATAATTCACCTAGTTCATTCATCTAGCTCATGAACACAAAGACCTTTGAATGCACATGTTCATTTGAGCCGCACTAACGATGGGAAATACAGAGGGTGGCATTTAGAAGAAACCACAGGCGTTTTCACCATAATTACCTTGTT
Source organism: Nannospalax galili (assembly GCF_000622305.1). Classification (NCBI taxonomy): domain Eukaryota; kingdom Metazoa; phylum Chordata; class Mammalia; order Rodentia; family Spalacidae; genus Nannospalax; species Nannospalax galili. The sequence goes on along the minus strand of NW_008358193.1, from coordinate 36,205 downwards.
ACAGTCGCTGTGCCTTTTTTGAGGACTATCATTTTTGAGACAGTCAAGAGTGTTTTCAGGCACTACAATGTATATGACAATCAGAAGCCTTCATGTCTCCAGCACCCAGAGATTCAAGTCCAATGCACTTCAGGGTTTGGCAAATAAAACAAGAATAGGAGTTGGGGCTGGAGGGATGTTCAACAGTTAAGAGCACTAGCAGCTCATGCAGAAGGCCTGGGTTCAGTTCCCAGCACCTACACGGAGGCTAGCAACCATCCAGAGCTCCAGTTTCTGGGTATCCAACACCTTCTGGCTTTTGTGGGCATTGCACACATGTGGTGCACTTATATGTAGACAAAACACTCATATACATAAATTAAAAATAAATAGAATAAAATGTTTTTTAAGAATAAAAGTGCAGGGGCTGGAAAGATGGCTCAGTGATTAAGAGCACTCCTGCAGAGGACCTGGTTCAGTTCCCAGCACCCACATGGTGGCTCATGGCCACCTGGAGCTCCAGCTACATTGAACACTCTCTTCTGGTCTCTGTGGGCACCTGCCAGGGGTATCCATGACAACTCTTTTCAATAATTGTTTTTATGTGATTTTTTTTGCATCTGAAGTTCCAAAAACAAGTAACTGGTTCACAAAATCTGTGACCATTTAATTTTCTGCATTTAAAAAATTTATTGTATGCTAAAATGCTAATCTGGGTATGCATCATAAATCTGATTATACATAGATGTGAACTCAGTCAGATGTAAATAAAGTGCTGTCACATTTTTACTTTCCTTCCTGATGCAGTGATTTGGGTCTGGTGCTTCCAAATGTTGATTCTGGAAACTGAGGCCAAGAAAATTCTTGTTACAGGGTTTACAAGAGATAAAAATGATTTATAACAAAGATTTAAATGGTTTATAGGAGGGGACCACAGCTCCAGGTCATTGGAGGGGATCACAACTGGTTCACAGGAAGGGACCACAGTTCCAGGTTCAAAGGACTGGACCATAGCTCCAGCTCCTGGGAGGGGACCTCAGCTCCAGGTTCACAGGAAGAGACCACAGCCCCAGGCTCACAGAAGGGGACCGCAGCCTCAGGGCTACAGAATGGGAACACAGTTCCAGGCCCATGAGAGGGGTCATAATTTCCACTGTGCTAGTTCCCTCTATTTTCCTGTCCCCACTGCTCTGTCCACATGATTATACTTGTGTTTAAGAAAGAGTATTTTGGCTTCTTTGCAGCAAACAGAAGAAACAGTTACTTGCTGGCTCGAATTTCTCACTAGAGGGACATCAATATTATAGAAAACCACTTTCTGCTTTTGCTCAGGGAGACAGATGGATTGAGTGTCCTTTTCTTTGTAGTCTGTTCTTTATTTGGTGTCTGCTGTTTCCACACCTTCCTCCATGGCCAGTGGGAGCCAGTGATGAGCCATCTGATTAGAGTCAAGGTTTGCTGAGCGCTGTCACCACCCCATTATTACTCTGGCACCCACCCGCAGCAGTGCTGCCATCATCCTGCCTTTTCCACTATGCTGTATTTTAATCATGACATATTTTTTTGGTGAGCCAGGCAATCTTTTTGCTCACTTTCAGGTGCATGTCCTGGCTGTAGTCCATGCTGTGCCTGGCCAGCGGCATGCCAGCTGCCAAGGGTGTGAATTTGGTTGCCTCATGTAGGTACTGGGAACCAAACTTGGGTCTTCTGGAAGAACAAGAGGTCATAACCACTGAGCCATCTCACCAGCTCCTCCCTTCACTCTTGAAGGGTATTTTCACTGAATATGGGATTTTTTGGTTGGCAGCACTTGAAAAATACTGTTTCTTCCAACTCTGATTTCATGTGAGAAGTTCAGTCATTTAAATAGTTTTGTATACATTAATAGAAATGTTGTGCTTTTTTCCTGGCTACCCTCGGGAATTTTTGCTTCCTCTCTGCTCTTTGGTTTCTTGGTTTTCCCTGTTTGGTTCTCTCGGGCTCTTCCCTGCCTTTCCCTGGCCGCTTTCCAGTTTTGTTTTGTTTTTTTAAGTAGCTTTTGTACTACACAACCACTGGTATTAGTTGCACTTAGAGAGAGGACTAGGGAAAGCATATTTGCTCCATTTTCCCAGAAGTAAAACGCTCTGTTCTCTGTGTTAGATTTTAATATATAACCTAAGGGTCAGCAAGATGGCTCAGTGAAGCACTTACTGCCCAGGCTGATAATCTGAGTTTGATCCTTGAAACCCATGGAACAGAAAACCTACTCCCAAAAGTTGTCCTCAGACCTCCACACACCTGCATGAACTAACGCTCACCCCAAAAATGTTCTCAGACCTCTCCACACCTGTATGAACGCACACACCCACACACACACACACACACACACACACACACACAACAAACTAAAAAATTAATTTAAAACAACACAGAAAACAAATTAAGAAATTAAGAGAATAATTTCACAACATTATTGTTGCAAAAAACTTAAGAGGGAAGCATAAAAGCTACAAAGGGAAAATGGATATTTCTGATTACATAACTCTTCTGGAAAAAATCTGTGTGTGTGTCTGTATGTGTGTCTGTGTATGTGTCTTGAGTATGCGCACACACGTATGCCCGTGTACATGGAAGCCAAAGGTTTATGTTGCAATCTCTTCCTCTATTACTCTTTACCTTATTATTTTTTTCTTCTAATTTTTTATTCTTTGAGAATTTTATACATATGTGTAATGAAATATGGTAATATCCATCCCCATTTCTCCCCTCCAACTTCCCCTAGATTTCCTCTACACACCTACCTTCCAACTTTACATCCTCTTCTTTTTTAAAAAAACAATGCACTGTTGGGCATGGTGGAGCATGCTTTTGATCCCAGTGTGCTGGAGGCAGAGGTAGGTGAGTTCTGTGAGTTCAAGGCCAGCCTGGTCTACATAGTGAGTTCCAGGCTATCTGGAGCTTCAGAGAGACCCTGTCTCAAAAAGGCAATAATAATAATAATAATAATAATAATAATAATAATAATATAATAATAATAATAATAATAATAATAATAATGTAAGCCCAATTAGTGCTACCCATATGTGTATGGGTGTGGGACTATCCACTGCAGCATAGGCAACCAAGCAGTGACCACACCCCCTAGAATGACTCTCCTTCCCCCAGTAGCTCTCAACTGCCAGTAATTCCTTAGGGGTGGGGCCTCATGAATTCCTTCCCCATCTATGCTGAAATTTTGTCTGGCTTAATCTTGTGTAGATCTTGCGCAGGTGACCACAGCTGCAGTGAGTTCATGAGTGCAGTAGCCATGTCACATCCAGAAGACACTTCACAGCTCTCCTCCCCACCCTCCAGCTTTTACTCTTTTCACCTCCTCTTCTAAGATGGTCCCCCAGCCTCGATGGGAGTCTGGGAAGGTTAATAAAGATGTTCCATTTAAAGCTGAGCACTCACAGTCACTTAATCTCAGCACTTTGGCCACTTTGGAGTCTCTGCATTGCCTGATGCCCACTGTAAAAAGAAGGCGCTCTGACAAAGGTTGAGAGCAGCCCAGGTCTATGGGTATAAGCATAAATATTTGGAAGGCAGTTTGACAACATAACCATTTAGTGAAATAACAATAGTGGGCTCCACCCTGGTCTCCAGCCATGGACTTTTGACCGGGTTTATAGAATCAGGCATGAGATCCCTCATGTGAAGAAGGCCTCAGATCAAATCAGAAAGCAGCTGGTTACTTCTTAGCAATCATGCCACTATTGCACCAGGCGCATCTTGCCTGGCAGGTTGCAGCATGCAGGGTTCAACACTGGGTAAGACCATTGATGTCTTTTCTTCCCTCAGCAGCCTGCATGGCACATTCTGGCAGGAAGTTTTCAGGTTGGTTTGAGACTAATTTCTCTATATTCTTCACCAAAACTGTGTTATGTCTTTAGTAATAAGGTCTTAGCATGCAGTTATGGTGGGTAACCAAGGGCAAGTGGCAATAGCCTGTGTTGTTTTGGAGACCCCTGTGGCCTCCCTGACCAATAACCCATAAGGAGGTATTTCTCACCTGACACTATGATTTTCATTTAATGACCCATGTCTTCTAGGAGCAGCATTGCCTACCTGTGCAAGGTACCTGTGTTCAGACTCCTTTTTTAAAAGATTATATTTTAAATTAGCTGTATATAAGTGCACCTGTGTCATGCAATGCCCATGGAGGTCAGAAGAGGGTGTTGGATCCTCTGGAACTGGAGTTACGGATGGTTGTCAACCACCATGTGGGTGCTGGGAATCGAACCCAGGTCCTCTGCAGGAGCAGTCAGTGCTCTTAACTGCTGAGCCATCTCTCCATCTCTCCAGCTCCCCACCCTGAAATCTTATCAGACGAAAATACACAGAAAGATCAAACACACACACACACACACACACACACACACACACACACACACAAAATGAAGAGCAATATTACTAGTATGAAAGGAAAGCCATCAAGAGCACATTAACACCATAGGTAAAGTAAAAGAGAATGGAAGAGGATCAAAATATTTGAAAAAAAATGCCAAATACTTAGAAATAAAAGATAAAACTGTGACAGAAATGAAAACAAACTATTTGGTTAACAAATGACTTCTCTCTAGAGCAGTAGAGGAAACATGAAGACAGTAGAATGAAATTTCTAAAGTGTTTCTACAAAAGATCTACTAGGGAGCTGGAGAGATGGCTCGGCGGTTAAGAGCACTCACTGGCTGCTCTTGCAGAGGACCCGGGTTCAGATCCCAGCACCCAAGTGGCATCTAACAACCATTCGTAACTCCAGATCCAGGGGAGCTGACGCCCTCTTCTGACCTCCGTGGGCATTGCATGACATCAGTGATCTTATACACATGCAGGTAATACACTCATACACATAAAATAAAAATAATAAGTAAAAAATCTTTTAGAAATATATTAGATTGGCTTTGAATAGCCACTGGGAAAATGTAAGAGGAAAATAAACAAGGCGTTTTAGATGACTGAAGTTGAGAGAGTAAGCCATCAATGAACCCCACTAAAGGAATAAGAAAAGATGAGTGTTGAAAGGAAGAAAGATAGAAAAAGAAGATTGCTGATTCTGTGTTTGAGGTACAGAAGGTAAAGAATAAAGAACTCACATTATTCAAGACTGGAGCTGCATCTCACCGGTGCAGGGCTTGTCCAATAAGTGTGTGGCCCTGACTTTGACCCTTAGCACCAAAGAGAAATAAAAAATTCAGAAATACTAGAAATGTAATAAAAGATGAATCAAAGTTTTTGGAGATTTCCTTTTTATTATGGTAAATATTTAGAACACATACAAAGCTAGATCCAATGAAAGTTTGTAAGGAAAAGTCAGACAAACCCAGAGAAAGCAAGAAAATGGGAATTATGAGAGGATGTTTAAGTGGTTAATACAGAGAAGATACTTCAACTTCATTGATATGAAAATTTCAAGTTACATCCTTAATGATGTACTTATACCCTTATGAAGATGGGAAAAACTAAAAGATCTTGGCAATACCAAGGGTGGAGCATTGGGATGGAGCAACAGAAGCTTTTGGTTGTCAATGAATTGGTGAATAAATTGCAGGGCAACGAATTGGTACAAACTCATTCCAGAAATGGTTTGGCATCTGCTCCAGAAGCTGACGGTATAGTAACCCTGCAACCCAGTTACTCTAGACTCGGCTACACAGCCCACAAGAACACTTGCCCATGTACCCTAACACATACATACAAGTGCTCTTAGTACTTTGTATGTTGGAAAATGTAAGATGGAGAGATGGCTCAGTGGTTAAGCGCTTGCTGAGCAGGTCTGATGACTGGTGTTTGGATCCCCAGCTCCCTGGTAAATACTGGGTGGGTATGGTGTCCTGCCTGTAATCTCAGCACTTGGGAGGTAGAGACAATGGATCCTAGAGCAAGCTGGCAGCTAGACTAGCTGTATCAGTGAGTTCTGGGTTCAAGTGAGAGACCTTGCCTCAATATATAAAGTGGAGAGTGCTTGAGGAAGACACTCAACCTCAATCTCTGGCCTCCACTTGCGTGCACACACATGCACATGCACTCCCACACATGTGCTCCCACATATATAAACAGGCCGTACACACATGTATGACCAGGACACTCACACATGTACATGCAAAAACTATGTAAGCAACCTAGATGGCAGAATAGAGATATTATGGATAGCTGTACAACAGATGACAAGGTAATAAAAATTAACGACACACAACTACACACAAAAATGTGCGTGAAACTCATAAATATAATAGAGCTGAGCCTGACTATCCAGGAAAAGAATACTTCCTAAATGACTTTATTTATATAGAACAGAAGCAGACAAAGCTAAAAAGGTATATTTTGGGAAATATGTACTTAAGAATTTGAAAGCATGAAGAAAAGAGCATGTAAATTATTACCATCAGGTACCTTGAGGAGGAGAGGAGGAGGAGTGATTTGGAAGGAAGCAAAGAGCTTTGAGCATCAGGAAATATTCTTCTGCTTGACCTCAGTGACAGTGACTGAGAACTTCATAACAGCTTGCTAGGTTGAGCATTCATCTTTAATAAATTTTAAAAATTGTTTTTATTTTATGTGTATAAGTGTTTTGTCTTTATGTATACAAATGTACTGCGTCTGTGTGATATCCCTGGAGGCCAGAAGAGGGTGTCAGATACCCGAACCAAGTCTTGGGAACTGAAACCGGCTCCTTCACAAGAGCAGCCAGTGCTCTTAACCACTAAGCCATCTTTTCAGCCCCTTTAATGAATTTTTAAACATTATTTTTCACGTTTTTAGAGAATGAAAAAGTAGCTAGCAGCTCTCTTTCTTTTTTCTACTCTTCACAGACAGAACTAGTCAGTCCTAAAGCCATCAGATAGGGCAGATTAAGGGCATCTGCCCTGAGGGGAAGGGAGCCAGGGGCTCAAGGTGGGTGTCAGAGCTGGGATAGGTCAGAGCTGGGACAGGTCAGCTGGGAGGACATCTCTGTAGGAGGGCTGCTGGCACCTGGTGCTGGAGCTACTGAGATGTGGAGAATGCCCAGTGAAGAGGTGGGAAGCAGCACCACATGGAAAGTTGCCTCAAGCAGGGTGAGAAAGGTGCCCACTAGATGTGGGCGTGGGGATGGGATGACAGCCTGGTACAGGTGAGGAGGGTGCAGGAGAGAGGCTAGTAAAGAATTAATCTTGGAAGCAGACTTGGAAAGTTCTCCACATCCAGAGAGAGCCTGGTGTGGAATATCATAGCTGAAGGAGGGTGTCCATGGGGTGTCCATGGGAGGCCAAGACGTGGTGAAGATAATGAAACCCCAGCAGGCTATGAAGGGTGTCCATGCAGATGTGAAACCCCAGCAGGCTATGAAGGGTGTCCATGCAGATGTGAAACCCCAGCAGGCTATGAAGGGTGTCCATGCAGATGTGAAACCCCAGCAGGCTATGAAGGGTGTCCATGCAGATGTGAAACCCCAGCAGGCTATGAAGGGTGTCCATGCAGATGTGAAACCCCAGCAGGCTATGAAGGGTGTCCATGCAGATGTGAAACCTCAGCAGGCTATGAAGAGTGTCCAGCCAGATGCAGAGTATCAGAGCCCAAGAATCTTGAGCACATCTAGAGGCCAGAGTGATCTGCCATGAGGAGTCATGGCCAAGCATAATGAAGAGGGAGTCCCAGAATAGGGTATCACAGACTAATCAGACCAGAGAAGGCACTGATATGCAGCAACGATCTGACATGTTGTGGAACCGGAAAAAATGAACTGGGCATCTGCAGGGAGAGTGTCCCAGCAGTGTAGAGTCATCTCTTTTATCTTTTTTGGTTTTTTAAAGATTTTGTGTACCCAGATGTCCCTCAGTGCAAGTTCATCCACTTGAGTCTAGTCAGCCTATCTAGAGTCACTTCCTTAAAGAAGATCAACTCTCCATGACCCAGCAGTAATCAGCTGCCAATACTGTTTTGCTAACATAGAGGCCGGGCATGGTGGTGCATGCCTTTAATCCAGCACTTGGAGGGCAGAGGCAGGCCGATCTCTATGAGTTTGAGACCAACCTGGACTACATAGTGAATTCCAGGTCAGCTGGGGCTACAGGAAGACCCTTTCTCAAAAGGAGAAAAAAATATAGACATAGGCAAGGCTTTCTGTCAAAATGATTCCAATGAAGGCAGTTCTAAGAGGAAACTTTTTAGTGCTAAATACCTACATCAAAAAATTTGAGCGATCTTAAATTAATCACGTAATGGTACACCTTAAGGCTTCAGAAAAACAAGAACAAGCCAAATCTCCAAAGAGTAGACGGGAAGAGATAACCCAAATCAGGGCTGACAGTGATGAATAGCGGTGAAAACAACCCCCTACCCCAAACACCAACCGCCACCACCACCAAGACAAGGTGGAACAAAGAGTCAGTGAAATGAAGAGTCAGTCCTTTGAAAAGATAAACAAGATTGACAAATCCTTGGCCAAATTAGCTAAAAGAAAGATAGATATGACCTAAATTAATAAAATTTTATTGACAGCTGATCACTACTGATTGAGGGAGCAGTGGTCTTCTTTAAGGGAGTGACACTAGGTAGACTGACTAGGCTTCAGCGAATGAACTCACACCAAGAGACAGCTGGGTACACAAACTTGACTCAACATATATGACATAATGCATGAAATTCAGTGGGGGGTATGAAAGGGTACAGATATGGAAGGAGGTCTAAATATGATTAAGATGTATTGCATGAAATGCACAAAAATTCAGTAAAATATATATTGAAAAAAGGGAGACATTAAACAGATACCAATGAAATTCAGAAAATCATAAAGAAATACTCTATAAACCTCTATTCCATGAAATTACAAAATCTAAAAGAAATGGCCTATTTCTTAGGTGCATACAACATACCCAAATTAAACCAACATGAAGCAAGTAATTTAAACAGATCCACAACCAAGAAGAAGATTGAGCCAGTAATACATCTCTCATCTAAAAAAAGCCCAGGGCCAGATGGAGTCACTGCATAATTCTAAAAGAACTCTGAAGAAACATTAACACAATACCACTGAAAGTGTTCCATGAAATAGAAAAAGGGGGAGCTTCCAGATTCTTTTATGAACCAAGCATTACCCAGATACCAAAACCAGGTAAAGACGAGACAAAAAAGAAAATTACAGACTGATTTCCCTGATGAACATAAATGCAAAAACTCTCAATAAAATATTGGCAAACTTATATAAAAAGATCATTCATCATGATCAAGTTGTTTTCATTCCAAAGATACAGGGATGGTCAACATACATAATGTCAACAAATGTTATCCATCGTGTACACAAACTCAAAGACAGAAATTACATGATCATCTCATTAGATGCAGAAAAAGCCTTTGACAAAGTCCAACATTCCTTCATGACACAAGTCATGGAGTGGTTAAGGATGTACGGAGCATACCTCAGTATGACAAAGTCTATATGCAACAAACCTATAGCCAACATCATGCTAAACAGAGAAAAACTCAAAAAGTTTCCATTAAGATCAGGAACAAGACAGGGATGTTCACTCTCTCTACTCTCATTCAACGTGGTGCCCAAAGTCATAGCTAGAGCAATAAGACAAGTGGAAGAGACAGAAAGACACAAAGGAAAACAAATCAAAGAATCCCTATTTGGAAAAGGTATGATTCTTTATATAAGAGCTCCTAAAGGCTATGCCAAAACGAAACAAAACAAAACAAAACAAAAAACTCCCAGAGCTGACAAATAATTTCAGAAAGCTGGCAGGATATAAAATTAACCATTAGAGGAAAGAGTGGGGGTACAACTTATAGGCACAGGTAAAGACTTTCTAAATAGGACTCCAATATCACAGGAAACAAGAGCAGGAATTGACAAGTGTGATCTCATGAAACTAAAAAAGCTTTGGTACAGCCAAGGAAACTGTCAATCAAATGTGAACGGAGCCTTCAGAATGGAAGAAAGTCTTGGCCATCTATATATCTGACACAGAATTAGTGTCTAGGATATACAAAGGACTAAATAAAACCCCTGTACGTCAAGAAAACAAACAAGCCAATTAAAAACAGGCTGCGGATCTGAACAGAGTGTTTATAGCTATAGATTTGTGCTGCTCCTTTCCTTGATTAGAGATGTTTCTTATTACTGAGTGTAGTGGTTAACGCAGAGACATGCTACTGTTCAAAACGCTGTGACTAAATGATTGTAACTACTTAGTCACAGGTGGAACCTCTATAGCAAGCCCCCCTCCTCAAGGATCAGGGAACATTGTGGAAGAGGGTACAGAAAGAATGTAAGAGCTGAAGAAATGTTGTGAAAAGCTGTCTTTTGAACATTACATGGTTGTTACACACATGAACTCACAGCAGCTGTGGTTACCTGCACAAGACCTCCACACGATCAAGAAGCTAAGAATTCCAACATGGGGGGGGGGCAGTTCCTAATGCCGCACTCATAGCTGAGGAGCTCATGGCAATCAATGGCTACCGAAAGAGGGAAAGCCACTTTTCTTTGGAGAAGTTGTCATTGGTAGGTGGCTCTTGCCCCAGTGGATGACCCACACACTTACACATATTGACAGTATTAATTGGACTTAGTAGGCTATTAAAAAAGTTATGAAGTTAGGATGGAGATGGGAGATTTGTTGGGGTGGACAGAGAGAGTTGAAGGGAGAGGGTGGGGGATGGCTATGACCAAGATACATTGCATACATGTATGAATTTTTCAAAAATAAAAAATGTACAAAATTTCGGGAATAGTAAGGCTTTTAAAAATCTTTGGGCATGTGTGTACATGAGTTCATGTGTGGGGTGGTACCATGGTATGTTTTGGACACCATAGGACAGCCTTGGGTGTTGGTCCTCAACTTTCATCTTGTTTAAGCAGAGTTTTATTTATTTTTTTCATGATTTGATGGGTTAAGAATTTGCAAAATAATCTGTCATGTGGTCATTTGAGATGTACTGGCCTGGGAACCTTACTCGATTGGCTCATTTGAGGTTGCCAATCAAAGCCCCCCACCCCCTGCCCCACAAGCCTCTCAAGTGTGGCTATTTTGGGGTGGTTGGACCTCCTCCATGACAGTTGTTCCCTGACTCTCCTCCCCCAGTTTCCTGGGGGACCAAGTAGAAGTTTCACCTTTTCTGGCCCCACCTTGGAAGTCACAAAGCACCATTTTGCTTTCCTCTATTGGTCCAAGGGAGGGCACCAAGATCCTGCTGCAGGTGGGGGGCAAGTGAAAGAATTTTGAGACCCTGCTTTACAACTCCATATCATCTCATTCTCTTTCTTCCTCCCCTGCTTCCGCGTCCTTTCCTCTTCAGCTCTTCTTTGCTTCCCCTCCCCCTTCCTCCTGTTATTTTCTATTTTGGACTTCTAGCACTACCCTATACAGCTGTATCTTTACTGCCGCTCCAGAAGACAGGTCCCTGAACCTTTTCAGAGGTGGATTTACCACGAAGAGGCTGGAGTTGCAGCTTCAGGGCCCCTCCCTCGATCAGATCCTGTTATGATTCTGGGAATGACCCTAGCCATGTGTTTACATGGTTCAGTGACCGGTAATATCTAAAAATGAGATGTTCTAAGCATAACCAGCCAGGCTGCCTTCCTTCTCCACTCTGACAGACTGTCCCTCCTCTCTCGGGCCAGGTGCTATTAAAATGGCTGCCAGCATTTGGACATCCACACAAGAGAAAGTTAAATTAGGGGCATATCGATTTGGGGTTAGTGGGATGTGTTCAGTCTACCGACTGTCATGCCTATGCATAGAGAGTCACTGCTGGCTGCCCCGGTACAGCAATGGCTTCAAGCAATGTTCCATTGTCTATTACCCCAGCTCCCTTGATTTAAGTACAGGGCTAGAGGTCACATTGTAGAACACACTTGCCTAGTCATAGAAATAAGTGGGTTGTGGAGGAGAAACAACTTTTTAAATGTTTCAAACCATAAAAACAAATAGCTGGAAAATTCTCCCAAATATTGGATATATAAAATTCTAAATGGGCAGTGAGATGGCTTAGCAGGTAAAGGTACTTGGCACCAAGCCTGAAACCTGAGGTTGAGTCCCGGGACCCACATGCGGAAAAGAGAGAACCTATTCCCACAAGTTGTCCTCTGACCTCTACACTCCTGCTATGGCATGCCCCCCAATAAGTGAAATAACATAATAAAAATGTCAAATATTTTATTTATTATTTTTATTTTATGTGTATGAGTGTGTTGCCCGCATGCATGTAAGCGTGCCTGTGTCATGCAGTGCCCACGGAGGTTAGAAGAAGTTGTCGGATCCCCTGTAACTGGAGTTATGGATGGTAGTTAGCTGCCATGTGGATGCTGAGAACTGAACCCAGATCCTTTGCAAGAGCATCCAGTGCTCTTAATGACTGAGCCATCTCTCCAGGCCCATGTAATAAAATTTTTTAAATTTTCATTTATTATTTTTATTTTATGTGTATGCGTATATTGCCTGCATGTGGGTAAGTGCACCCATGTTGTGCAATGCCAGCGGAGGTCAAAAGAGGCTGTTGAATCCCCTGGGACTGGAGTTACGGACAGTTAGCTGCTATGTGGGTCCTGGTATTCGAACCTGGCTCTTTTGCAAGAACAGCCCATGTTCTTAACTGCGGAACCGTCTCTCCAGCCCCAATAAAAAATTTTTAAAGAAAACAAATCCCCCCCATTTGTGTGTGTGTGTATGTGTGTGTGTGCGTATAAGTGCAGTGTGCACATGCCAGAATGCACATATGGAGGTCAGAAAACATTATGGACTAGGTTCTCTCAGTTCACTTTAGTGTGATCTGGGGATGGATCGCCAATCACCAGGCTTACACAGCAAGCAACTTCACCCTCAGCAGCACCGTTGACACTGAGCAATCTAGCCAGCCCCCAAAAGTCAATCCTATTTTTAGGTTTTTGTTTGTTTGTTTAGTTTTGTTTTTTTTTTTTTTTTGACAGGGTCTCTCTAGTCCCAGCCCACCTGGAACTCATTGTGAAGACCAGGCTGGCGTCGCTCTCACAGAGATCTGCCTGCCTCTGCTTCCCAAGGAAAAAGTCAATTCTTATGGAAGCTTTATTAGAAGTCTTTTTATGAGTAAGCATATCATTAATAATTCAGTATTTACAATTTAAATGTAGCATGATTACTTTCTCCTTTTGTGGAGCCATGCAAAAGAGAATGTACTGTTTTTGTGTTTTTAGTGAATAAACTGCCTGTATCTCCAGCCTTAGAGGATCAAGTGCCTTCTTCTGTCTTCCGCCAGCACTTGCATCTACATAATTCTATGAAGTTCTCTTCATATGCAGATTGAAAGAGAACAGGAAGTAACCATGGCAACAACTACTCAGTCTAGAAAAGGTAGTTCTGTAAGACCAGTTTCCTTAAACACAAAACTAAACAGCAAACCCTCTGAAACACACACATGTACAGGCACACACACACACACACACACACACACGTGCGCGCGCGCACACCCATATAAATAAAACGAAAATGAATCTTCAGAGAGTTTTCAGTAAGATTACGAGTTTCTTATTGGTTGAAATATTCTATACCATATTTTAAAATCTTCAACTGAGTCTCGTTTTTAGTGTTTCTGACTCTTGCTACACGCTTCAGCATCTCATGATAATTTTACCATAATTCTCAAATTTTGGGAATTTCACACTCTCCTCTCCTTTTGTTGTTAGCAGAAGACCTACAACCTCTTGTTCTCTGAAAACTGCATACAGGGGGCTGCAGATAGGTACAGATATCTGCATGTTGCAGCTGTGAATTACTCAGACTCTGAGATATCAGCTCTCACAGGGTCTTTTATTAGGATGAACTGGAAGTTCCTGGGAAATGAAATGTCTGAAAATTGAAGAGCTAGGGTCTGACACTGAGGAAGGGTCAGAGGTTGAAGGGCATTGTTAGAAGAGCAGCTGAGGGGGCAAAAAGTAAGCAAATTCTGGGATTTGGTGTTTGGAACAGCCAAGGTCTGAGTGGCTAAGATTAAGCTGATGGCAGCCAATCCGGAGTGGTGGTCAGACACACCTGGAGGAGGCCAGGTCCTGGAAGGTCTTCCTTCTCCTCGTCAGAACCAGGAAAATAAGCCTGCAAGATAACAGGTTGAGATGCTTGGATTCTGGTCACCTTGGGAACTAGACTTTTCAGCTAATGGAACAGGAGAAGGGATGGTTTTTACATCTGCTAAGAGGTGAAAGCAGATATGACATAGCTTGGGGCTCATAGAGGGATCACGTGTCTTGATCTGCCTGAATTCTACCTGTTGTCCCAGTGTAAGAGCTACTGACAGCCCTCTTCCCGCTCCTCCTCCGACTTGGTCTGGGCCCCTCCTCCACTTGTGTCTCCTTTCTACACCCACAGCTCACCTCATACACGCCCATCTCCCTTGGCCAACCGACATTCTTCCTATTCTCTTTGCCAAATACCCTTCTATTTACAGCTCCACAGGGGGGCATCCTCATCTTCTAACTGGTGCTGGTTCTGTCGGTTTCAAGACTACCAAGGTATTGGAATGGATGATCCTTAGAGCTGTGGTTGGGGCTGGTGAACTTGGGGATTTGGGACTTGTAGCACTTACGTTTTTTCTTGCAGACGCCTGTGCAGACAGCTTCAGATGGGAAGTTATTAAGGTTTCCTAGGCAACCACCATAGGGAAATTTGGAGCAGTGTTTCTTTTCTTTGTCATACCACCAGCGAAGAGTGTAATTGAAGCAGGGACCAGAATCAGTTGACATACTGCAAATGTCTGCAGGGAGATCACAGATATTTGGATGTCTGTCTCCATGGAGAGCATCCACCTCCCCGTTCTCCTGTCTACTACTCTTTGTCTCCACTGAGAGGCAAATTTGGCTCAGGGCTGTGCTCTGGATTCAGAGGGAATTTGACCAGTCACTTTGGCCCCTTTGGACTTTGGCTTCCCCATCTGTGAGATGATCACACAAAGTCCCTGCCTGCTTGTGGTACAGGACCACTGTGGGAAGCAGAAGCCATAATGCACATGGCCTCTCTTCTGTCTCCTCAGCATCTGAACATTCCTCGTAGGCTGCCTGGTAACTGGCCCTCCTTTCTTCCTTTCCTGCCAGGATGCCAGGAATGGCTGTTGGATTTAGGAGGGCAGAAAAAAAGGAGTTTAAGGTTTAGAAATAAGAGTTAGAGCCAGACCTGGAGTAGGCAAGGAATATGCTCCCTGGATTCTGGAAGCCCAGCAAAGAGCTGATAGCTGTTCCTGAGGGATGATTATCTGTGCACTGAAAAGGGAGTGGTCTAGTCTTATATAGGAACTCTGCTGTACACAGCTTCAAAAGTTAACTCCATACCAGGGTCTGGTGTCCTTGAGGGTATCTTTTCTGAAGATTATTTGCTCAGGTGGAGAGGGGGTGAGTCATCTATAGTACTAAAGGAACTGGGTGGGCTCCATAAATAGTCTCAGTCCAGAGAGTGACTAGTTGATAAGCCTTCAGCAAGGCCAGACTTAAGCAAGGCCAGGCTGCCAATTTAGGGCCAGTTAGACACTTTAAGGGATTTATGGCTTTCCCTAATGAGACTTGTGGCTCTTCTACAATTTGCATATTCTAGCATTGGCCACCCTCTGATCTCTAAGACTTCTCTTATCTGGGTGATATCAGTCTTCAGAGTAACTGATTCACTGAGCTCAGGACAGAGCTGCACTCAGAACTCCAAAATCCATTTCCTCCTTTCCTGCAGATTTCCCTGTCTTGTCGCCCCAAACACTCATCCTTTCAAACTTCATCCTTGAAAATGGCCACGTTCTTGTTCATCCCATGCCTTTATGTTAAGTGCCCAACTGCTCTTGCTAGCTACGAGCACTTTATTCATTCTTCCAAACCCTCCCTGAAACCAGGCTTCGTGGCATCAGCCTGACATCCCCACTCTTCGGGGACTGAGACAGGAGTACTGCAGTGAGTTCCAGGCCATCCTTGGCTCATAAAAGACCCTGTCCCACATATGTGTGTGTGTGTGTGAGAGAGAGAGAGAGAGAGAGAGAGAGAGAGAGAGAGAGAGAGAGAGAGAGAGAGAGAGAGAGAGAGAGAGAGAGAGAGAGAGAGAGAGAGAGAGAGAGAGAGAGAGAGAGAGAGAGAGAGAGAGAGAGAGAGAGAGAGAGAGAGAGAGAGAGAGAGAGAGAAACTCCAGGTGTCAATTCCTTTGTGATATTGATATGTAGCAATTTCCTCCAGGGTAAAACCTTCCATCTTTGAGGGAAGCTCTGTAAACAATAGTATGTTCTAAAGGAAGGTAAACAACAGACTGTTCCAAAGGAGGTAATGAACAGGATGTTTTAAGGGGAGGTAAAACATTCCATCCTGCAGGAAAGATCATTAAGCTCAGGATGTAAACAGCTCAACAGCATCAAGTAGCCCCTGAAACTGATTCATTCCTAGGTCAATCCTTTCCCAAGCCTACCTAAGTCCTAAATTCTGCTGAGAGACACTCTCAGACCAGTGCAGCCAATGAGAAGAAGCAGAGACAAGCTGAGCTTCCCAGGAGAGGCTCAGACCTGCCAAATACCTTAAAAGGAAAGGAGACCAGCCAAGATGCCTGGAAGAGGCTCAGAGCAACCAATCTCCCTGGAAAGGACACTCTGCAATCTGAGGAGCTTCATGCTTCCCGATTTCATGAGTTCTCACCTGTTTTCCAGTGGGCTTTTGGTGAGGCCGCTGTCTTTGAGTCATTTCTGCCTCTGTAAGTGACCACTCACCCAAACTCCTATAAGTAACCCCAATAAACTCAGCGGTTCACCAAGTTGACCTTTGGTGGTGTCCTTGCTTTGATCTGTCCTTGGTTCCCTATCTAGGGTGAGTAGACATTTGTTCACATCTCCACAGGAACAGTGTCACACAAAAGATGTCTTTCCTGGGTGCATCGTCTTGCTTATTGTCTTGATAAATGCTTATTACACATATGATAAGCATTTATCACATATTTGTTTGCAATTTTTGACTCCTTGAAAATAATGAAGTTTTTAAGCATAAGGAATATATCTTATGTTGTCCTGGTACAGCAGCTCCTGGCAGATAGTTTGTCAGAGGACTGTTTCAGGAGTGACAAAAATATTCTTAATTTTAGCATACCAAACCAAACCAGAGCAAAGAGCTCATTGCTCCTGAAATCAAGACCAGACCCCTGAGCCTTCTCCGTGGTCCATCTATAGCTTTCCCTTCCTGCTAGCCTTTCTGTCTCCTAACACAGGACCTCTCCATGAGCTGTTACCTGTGTTTCAAGGACCACAGCTTCCTGTTTTTGCCTGCACCCTATCCATTCTTCGGATCTTAGATCGCTTTGGCCAAAATAAGCAGAGCCCATCATGGGTGCTATGGGTACCCATAAATATTTGTTGAGTGAATAAATGGATGCATAGACTTGATGGCTTTCTTCAGAGCTCAAGGATACAGGTAGAGAGGAAAGAGTGCAGGAGGTCAGGTAGTCGGGGAACTCATGGTAGACACACACCTGGACAAATGAGCCAGGAAATACCACATACCTGCCTCATCCTCACCAGACAGCCTGACTCAGTGTTGGCATCTGATGGGAATTCAGTGGCTACTTTGCATCTCAAAGAGTAGGCAAGAGATCATGTGATCTAGTAGCCACATCTATCTTATAAAAGGGGAAACTGAGGCTCAGAAAGGAAAGCTACAGTCTCACATGTGCTGAAACAGGTGAAAATGAAATCAGACAGGTCTCCCACCCAGCACCGACAAGGTTTGTATTAAGCAGAAGAGGCCTTGAGACAAACGCTGAGTGACTTGGGACGGGGTGGGTCACCGTCAGGTCAGGAGGAGGGAGCAGTCCCGGGCTCAGAGGTACCTGCATTGAGGTCTATACATTTCTTTCCACAGGCGAACATGCAGCACTTTTGCTTCCCTGGGCATTGTGTATGCTTTGTGCATTGGTCTTTTTCTTGGAACTCACAGTGTACCTTAGACCTAGGGCATCTTTCTGAAAGAAGAGAAGACATGTTCTCAAGGCATTGAAGTGGACATTGCTCTCCCTTCCTCGATCCAGGCCACCTTTTCAGAGCTGAGGAACCCTGTTTCCCCTCATCTGTCATCAGAAGGTGGTCCCCCTCAGGGGTTCAGGATTTTCACAACACTGGCCATTTCCCGAACCCCATAATGACTCAGCACCTGATCCCTGAGCCCATCTCTACCACTGTTCTCACAACCTACACAGTTCCCTGGAGCAGGGCCTGCTCCACTGGGGCTGTTCACTCATGTGGCTCTGTATGCGGACAGTCCCTGCAGCTCTCACTGTTTGCCTAGGGGATCTTGTTGGAGACTAGAGCAGCGAAGTTGGCAGAGCCATTGTCACACTTCCCCGGGTATAGTGACTAACACTGATGAAGTTGGGCCTTTTTTCTCTTAATCTTCCTGTCAAAGCTGTGGGTAAGTCCAGTCAGTAGTCACATCCAGTGAACACAGGGGTCAGGAGGATAGGGAGGGTGTGTGAACCTGTGCCGGGCTCACACAGCTATGAAGGAGTGGACACAGGAGCTGAACCTGTCACGTGGCCTCCTGAGCACTAACTTTCACCACTACTTAAGTCCTTTGTGTATTTGCTGCTAAGTATAGAGCTTTCACTTTTCATCATCCCAAGGACACCTGGAGGCTGTTCTTTATCCAAAGGCGAGGGTCTCCTGTGGTCATAGGTTAGCTTTGGGAGCTTTAGTGGGCAGGTTTGGAAGCTCCTGGGCTGGTGCTAGGGAGAGGCCTGTCCTTAAATAGAAATCCTTTTGATTATTTGGTTTCTGAAGACCTTTTCATGAGCTCTAGGCCTGGCACCTCCAGGAAGACCTCCTTGGAGTGGTGGTGGGGAGTTAAGTGCCAGAGACTTCAGTCCCTGCATTCACCCAAGGGCACAACCAGGAGGAATGGGTAAAACACCAATTCCAAACATCTCTCTTCCACCCAGGATCCCAGGCTGAGGTGGGGAAAAAATGCCTCATCTGCAAACTGTTCTTTTTCTTTCACTCCATCAAGGTCCCTCTCTCCGTGCCAAGGACTGCATCCCCAGTACTTACTGAAAAAGCAGCCCTTGGCCAGCTCAGGTTTCTCGGTGCTCCACAGGAAGATGAAGGACACCAGGAAGGGCAGAAGTCCCCATCGTCTCATCTTAGGAAGCTGCAGCCTAGCTGGAAGCATCAAAACTCAGAGAAGCTACTTGCAGGAGGCCACCCCGCAACCGTGGCTCGGCTCCGGCCAGCAGAACTGCCACGAGATACCTGGATTGGGGAGTGGGGATTAGGATGAGGCAAGCAACAAGAGACAAGCCAGTGCTCTGATCAAGTCTCATTTATTGAAGCACAAGCATGAGTTTAAGTAGAGAATGAGAACAAAGGAGCAAGGAATGAGTAATCACATAAGTCAGAACACAGGGGTCCTGATGTACTCTAAGGGAGGAATCTACTGATTAACCGGAACAGAGCTATTCACCTAAACTAGAGCAAGGCCACGGGCTACTGGCCCCGGCTGTCTGCCAAGGTTTTGGGCCAAGGCTGCGGGCAGAATGGAAAGTTGCCAGCTAGGTCTGTCAGCAGTTTTGAGAGGCGGCTGAGACTCAGTCTACCAACATTCTGAGCCTCAGGCTCCCAACAGCTACTCAGCTGCTCTGGCCTCTGCCCTGTGTGACTGCCTGGCCCGGTACTCCAGGAAATAGCCCTGGACACCAGCCAGTCACATTGCCTGTGCTGGGGAACAGCAAATCTCAGAGGCCATCAGTGGATGGGCTGGTACCCACAGTGCCAACCCTGAGGGAAAGGACTCTCAGTTGGCTGCTCTGGTCTTCTGTGTTTCTTTGGCCTGCTAGGGAAATGGGTACACTTGTATGAGTATCTTCTAGAATCTCTTAGCAGAAGTGATGTCCAATTCCAGAGCCTTCCTTTTCCCCGGGGGAAATTTGGAGATCAAGTTTATTCTAGTCCTTCATCTTTGTGATTCCTTTCCTTGCATACCAAATTTTCATTTTGTTCTTCTGACTCTCTCTCTCTCTCTCTCTCTCTCTCTCTCTCTCTCTGCTCTGTTTTCCTTTATTACTTCTGTCCTTCCTTCCTCTCTCCCTTTTTCCCTCCCCCACCCTTTCTTGAGAGAGGATCTCATCTACCCCAGCCTCATCTCAAACTTGTTATGTAGCCAAGAATTTCTGGACTATCTACCTCCAGTTTCCTGTGCTGGGATTATAAGCCTGGAGTGCACACCCAGTTTATGTGGTGCTGTGTTGGAACTCAGGGCCTCACACACACCAGGCAAGCACTCCACCAACTGAGGCACACCCCGGCCTTGACTCTGTTTCTTTTTCCCTCTGTGCCCCTTGTGTTTTCTACCCTGTGTCTGTTTTTTCTCCTTTTCAATGAATCTCTCTCTGCCTGGGTCTTTTTCTCCTTGCTGGTTGTTGGGGAATCCTGCTGTGAGGGTCGCAGTCTTCCATGTCCGGATAGCTCTAAGGAGCTCGGCGTCTAATGGAAAGACTCCTCTTTTCAGCAGGGGGCCTCCTGCCTCTCTTCCTGACTCACTTTGAAGTAGTGGTCACAGATACATGGCCTCTGGCACAGAAACTGCCAGGTTTTCCTGTGTGATAATCAGGCACTGTCTGACAGCCTGGCAGAAGCCCACCACCACATGTAAATAGGGCATCCTACAAAACACCTATCAGCTAAGGCTTTTGCTACTGCCTCCACACTATAAATATCCTGGTTTCCCCTAATAAATCGGAGCTGAATCACTGAGATCTGAGCTGTATCACTTGTCTGAAGCTATAACACTGAATCCTGTGATTCAGTGGGGGGGGGGGGCGCGCCTGTCCTTCCGTCAACTGCTCCCGAAGGTCTTGCTTTCGCTCGGCAGCTGACAGTGTCCTGCCAGAGGAGCCAGCTCCGGTAGCCGAGGAGGGCCAGGGATCCGCACAGCAACACGGTGCACACAAACACGCCGCAGGGCAGCGAGGCCCGGCGCCAGCCAGCAGCTGGCGCTCTGAGGTCCGTGCACCTACAGCTGGTCACATTTCCCTTCCTTGTCCTCAGTCTCTACCTCCCCCTACCTTTTGGCCTATTTCCTTTTTTAACCATCATCAAAAACCAAAGACATTGTCAGAGTGGGGAGTGGGGAGAAAACACCTTGATCTCAGTGTGAGCATCTGTCCAGGTCATGGTTCTCTAAAAGTAGGAAAGAAAGAAGAGCTAAGAGAACTTCTGTTATGAAGTGGGATTTTGCAGAGGTGATGCAGGAGAGAAGCAGGCTCCAGAACCAGCTTTCGCAGGTGGGGACCTGAAGAAAGCCCCTCTAATGGTTCCCAAACCGTTCCATCAACTTCCATCTTGAAACCTTAGTAAGAGTGAAATGGCCAAACTGACTCCATTTTGTTCTAGCTGACTTTTCCTTTACCCCGTGTTTCTGCCCAACACCCCCACCCCATGTTAACTGCAGCCAGCCAGCCAGAACACCCTCCATGGAGGCTGCACCTACATTTCATGGGTACATGGTTTCTACAATACTGGGAAACACAACTAGCCAGACAGAATGCCCTCTCCTAGCTACACCTGCATCTCCATAGAGTCCATTGTTTCTGCAACTCTGAGAAACTTGTTTTTCCTAATTGAAACTTAGAAAGCTTTTGTTAACTGAAAACCTCTTTGTCAACTGACCTGCCCCTGGTCTAGTGTAATTGTGGTGATGTGATATATCTATGGTTATTAGCTTTGCCCCTGGCATGATGTAATTATGGTTTTAAGCTTTATAAACCCTACTCTGCCTCTCCTCAGGGTTGAGAGTCTTTCTGGCCTTAGCCCTCTTTTGACTGCCAGCTATTAAAAGGAATCCTATTTGACCATGTCTGTGCTCCTCTGTACTTCCTGCTCAATATTACAGAGAATGGACACAATGTGGGCACATGGGGACATGAGCAATGGCATGGAGGGCTGCAGCAGAGACTATTCCTGCTGCACCCCAATATACTTGACTCCCCGACAGTTTCATCTGTAGCTGCAAGAAACTATTCCAGGGCACAGTGTCCTTTTATTGTAGTAGAATTCATTTCATATAAAACTGTGCATTTTGAGGCCAATAATTAGGTGTCCCTTTTTTTTGTACATTTATAGGGTTGTGGAACCATCAGACCTGTGTCATTCAAAACATTTTTCTTACTCCTGGAGCAAACCCAGGTCTGAATAACTACTCTCTAGTTTCCTCCAACCCACTCCAATCCCTGAAACTACTTCCACATCTCTAGATTTACCTAGTCTGTATTTTTCTTTGCCAGTATTGGGGGTTGAATTGAGGGCCTCACACAAGTGCTGAATCACTGGGTTATATTCCTATCCCTCTTTCTACTTTTTTAAAGATTTTTAGACAGGGTGTCACTAAACTTCCCAGGCTGGCCTTGAATTCCCTCTGTAGTCTAGACTGGCCTTGAATGTGTAATCCTTCAGAGTTGGCTTCCCAAGGAGATAGGATTCCAGGCTTAAGCCATCAGGTCCAACTCCTGTATATTTCATATAAATGGAAGCATACAGTATGTGGGGTGTGTGTGTGTGTGTGTGTGTGTGTGTGTGTGTGTGTGTGTGTGCTATGTGTTTGCATGTATAGGAATGCATGCCATGGTGTACATGTGGGGTTCAGAAGACAATGTGGGGTGTCATTCTCCCTCCTTCATCTTGTTTTATGGAGGGTTCCCTTGTTGTTTGCCACTACCCTATGTCCTCCAGGCTAGCTAGGCCAGGAGCTTCTCCTGTTTCTGTCTCCCATCTTGTTGCAGGAGCACTGGGTTTATAGACATGAGCTTCCCTGCCTGGCTTTACGTGACTTCTGGGAATTTGAACTCAGGTTCTCATGCTTGGGTGGCAAGCTCTTTTACCCACTGAGCTATGACACCCCCCCCCAGCCCCTAGCACGTGTTCAAGCACAGTGAAGCATTGTATCCACATATTATTTGTACTTGTGGCTGAATAACCTCCAATGTACCGTCAGAGTGCCAGCCTGCTTCTCTGTGTAGATTTTCTCTGAATCCCTGGATATCTGCTCAGCTCAAATGTGGAACATTCTGGAGAAATGAGGGATGTAGTGTCTCAGGTGTACAGTGGGGAATGGGAGCCACTAGATCAGTATCTCATCTTCCCTGTCACTGGAGATAAAGAAAATTTGTAGACTTGTTTTACATGGTTCACATGACTCCCTTGAAGGGACTCAGTGGGAGTGAGCTACAGCTTCCCAGTAGCAATCGGCTCAAAAATCACCTCAATCCCAAAAATAGACTAAGGAAAAAATGTGTCCTGGAACTCGTTATCACTGCTGCTAGTGAAACTAGAAATGAGTCAAGTATGTTGAGCTGTGGCATCAGCAGTCCCTCTACCATCTAATCACTCCCTCCTCTGAGTAAATCACTTATGACAGTCCCCATCTTGTATTTCTCAGGTGATTTCCCAAATAAACTGCCTGAACCCATTTCCTTGTTCCAGGGTCAGTTTCTGGAGCATCTAACCCAAGACATTGTTCATGGGTCTTAGAGAGTCACCTTTTTATTTCGTTAAGAAACAGGAAGATAACAGCATCCCTGGAACTGCCAATTCTCAAGGGTCTGACTGTTCTCATTCCTTTAAGTGATGTCACAGAAACATCACCAAGGGCTTACTCTTCCTAAAATGTAGCATGCCATTTGTGAATGACTCAGTCTCAGAGGCACAGGACTAAATAACACACTTTATAGAGAAAAATCAAGAGCTACACAGGAATAAACAAGGAGCTCTTGAAGTTGGAGGTGAGCAGGCGAGGGCCAGTTAGTGATGAGATTCAGAGTGGAGGTGTTATGTGTACAGGGATGGTAGGAGGGGATGCAGGTCCTGCGATCAGGAGGATGCAGAGCTTGGAGCAGGAGCCAGATCCCAGTGATTTTTCCAACCCATTCTCCATTCAGGTCGAAGGGCCTGTTGAGAACAGAGATAAAAGATGTCATTGAGCACGTGTGGCTCAGACTGTTGGAGCTTGAATTATGCTTCTACATCTTTTCACAGGAGGAAATTAAAAGCAGGTTTGGTGACAGGAGTTGTATGCGAGTCATGACATCTATGCATGAAAAGGATAATGAAACTTGCTATTTTGTATGATCACTGAAAATAATCTCATGATAAAATAAGAAGTGTTTGCTCTTTCAAGGAAAAAAGAATGAAATCGGATTGCTGGCAAAAGATAGTGATAAAGACACTGATGGCCTGGAATGGTTAGTTTGTCAGCATGCCCAGACAATGCCGAACATTCTTTGATCATTTTGCAGTTGGTCCTCGAGACTTCACCCCTTCTGCACTCTCGCTCCACCCGTTCTTAAATCCCTTCCTATTTGCTAATTCCCACGTGCCTTCCTTCCCATTCACAGTTGCCACTAGGCTACTGTCACCCCTCCAGATAAGATCCAGTTCTATCAGGACCAGGTCTGCCAAGGACACAGCTATTTTGGATCAGGCCAGCTAGCACCCACACCTCCCAGGATAGCTCTGGTGAGAATGTCAGACTGGGGCCCCCAAGACTCACGTTTCTTTTGGCAGGCACTCTGGCATATGGTTTGGGATTGGAAGTTGTTATTGTTTCCCTGGCAGCCACCATAGATGAAAACATCACAGGTATCATTTTCCTTATTATACCACCAACGAGGAAAATAAGCCATGCAGAAGCCAGCATCTTTTGGCAGACTGCATACATCTGTAGAAAGACCCCAGAGTTGAGAACTCAGCATGTGCACAGAACGGAACAGCATCTTTTTCCTCCCTGGGAACTGCTATAAATGATTCTGGAACAGATGCTTCTCCAAGCTCACACATTAGGGGTCCAGTGCCACAGACATGCAGCATACATTTGCCAGGAGACGCCACAGTGGGCCCCTGCATGCCTGGAGATAGGATCATTGCAGGTTGTTATGTTGGAACCGGAAATGTTCCCCAACAGGCTCACATTTTGAGTGCTTGTCTCTAGGAAGTGACTGCTTTGGGAGGCTGTGGCATCTTTAGGAGGTGGGGCCTGGTGGTCCAAGTAGGCCACTAGGAGGGGACTTTTGATGGTTACAGCCCAGCCCCCAGTTCCTGAAGCTCTCTGCTTCCTAACTGGAAGCCATGTGAGGGGTTTCTACCACATGCTTTTGACACCATGAACTCCAACATATCTTCCCCCATGATGGACATCATGATGGACAGAGGTACTTTGACAACATGAGCAGAAATAAATCTTTGCTGTATAAGTTGTTTCTGTTAGAGTATTTTGTCATAGCAATGCAAAAGTAACTAATACACAGCTGGCAGCCCCCCCCCCTTTAGGTACTAGGAATGGAACTGGGGGCCTCACACCTGCTAGGCAAGTACTCTATCTCTGAATTACATCTTTAGTCTGCAGATATAATCAGTTAAGATGCTTACAAATTGGAGTACTGTAGACCCCTAATCCAATATGACTGACATATTTACTTATTTTTAAAATATTTTATTTATTATTTTTATTTTCTGTGCATGAGTTCATTGCCTACATGTATATAAGTGGACATGTGTTGTGCAATGCCCACAGAAGTCAGAAGAGGGCGTCAGATTCCCCTGGAACTGGAGATACAGATGGTTGTTAGTCGCCATGTGGGTACTGAGAATCAAATCCAGGTCCTCTGCAAGAGCAGCCAGTGCTCTTAACCACTGAGAAATCTCTTCAGCCCTGACATCTTTATTATTTTTTTAAAGGCTAAGTTTGAGCAGAAACAGGCACACAGGGAGAGTGCCACATGAACTTGAAGGCAGAGATCAGAATGATGCATCTACAAGCCAAAGGGCAGCAAAGATTGCCAACAAGCCACCAGATATTAAGAGAGAGAGAGAGAGAGAGAGAGAGAGAGAGAGAGAGAGAGAGATGGAACAAAGTTCTCACTCATGGGTCAGCCAGATGTCTCAGCAGGTAAAGATATATAATTATTACACAGCCTAACGACCTCAGTTCAATTCCTGGAACCCATGTAAAGGTAAAAAGAGACTACCAACTCCAAAAGTTGTCCTATGACCTCCACACATGCACTGTGGCATGTGTGTGCATGCACACACACATCATGCACACATACAATAATAATTAAAAATAAATGTTAAATATATTCTTTTAAAGTTCTCACTTGGAATCCTGAGAAGGAACCAACTTTCCTGCACCTTCGTCTTAAACTTTTAGCCTGCAGAACTGTTAAGACAATATATTATTGTTGCTGAAACCAACAGTAATGCTTAATTCTGTGATGCTTAATTCCAGTGACCCTAGCAAACCAACACAGGTTCCAGTCAAATGAGAAGTTCCTCGAAGGTAAAACTCCACAGCAAAGCAATCAAACGGTGACTTCTACATCCTCATAGCTCACCTCTCTGCCAGCCTCTTAAAGTCTCACAGTCTCGCACCTAAACCTATTGAGGTTGTTAGATTTAGGAGGGCAGAAAAAGGAAGGAGTTTAAAGTTTAGAAATAAGAGGCAGAGCCAGACCTGTAACAGGCAAGGAATGTGCTCCCTAGATGCAGGAAGCTTTTCCTGATAGCTTTCCTCGAGGGATGATTATCTGTGCTCTGAACGGGGAGCAGTCTGGTCTTATACAGGATCTCTGCTGCACACGGCTGCAAGAGTTAACTCTGTGCCAGGGTCTGGTGTCCTTGAGGATTTCTTTTCTGAAGATTATTTGCTCAGGCAGGTGGGTGAGTTATCTATAGCACTAAAGGAGATAGGTGGGCTCCATAAACAAGTTCTCTCTCAGTCCAGGGAGTGACCAGTTGATAAGGCTTGAGCAAGGCCAGGCTGCCAATTTAGGGCCAGTTAGATACTTTAAGGGATTTATAGCTTTTCCTAATGAGGCTTGTGGCTCTTCTGCAATTCACATATTCTATCAGAGGTATCCTCTAACTGGTTCTCCTGCCTCGAGTCCTGACCCTCTGGAGTCCATCAGGGAGGAGAATCTGAGTGGATTTGAAAACTAACCTGACCATGTCCTTCCACAATGACCAGGTCCTTCTGTGACTCCCAAGGCCCTTCACCTTCTGGTTCCTACTCACGCCTCTGGCCTCTTCTGCCATAGAATCCCTTTAAGCCACATGCCATGGCAGCACTCAACAGACCAAGCCACCCTGCACCCCCGCACCTTCACTCCCTACACACACTGTGCTTCATTAGCAGCCCAGCACTCTTAATCTTCCAAACCTTTCTCAAACTCAACACCTCTGAGACATCTCTCCTAACTCCCTTCTATATCTCACACCATGACAGTTGTCCAAATCCAGCCTGCACTTCTCCACCTTGTTTCTGAAGGTTGTGTGTTCAGTTATCATTTTTTTATTGTCTTAAATCTTATTCCTAGGATCATGAATCTTCAGCATGTGTCTTATTTCTGACTCCTGTAGGTAGCAAGGCCCAGTAAAGAACTTTATAGAATGTTGAAAGTAAAATGAAATGTATCCTGACCCAAACTGACCAAATCATTCCTTGAATACCTAAACATTTGCTAAATGCTTTCAGAGACAAGGAAGAGGCATGGCCCTGATATTTAGGAGTTCCCGAGCAAGTGAGACAAATCATTTCAGCGAACAGGCCTCTGGTGGCTCTTTTACACTTGGAATTGCTCTAAGCATTCCTCAGGTATCAATTTACTTGATGCTCAAAATAACCTTTCCCACTGATCCTTTTATCATGTGAAGAAATTGAGGCACACAGAGGGGAAGTTATGAATTTGTTCAAGATTTTAAAAACCTGCTGAAATTGAAGTCTAGATTCCAACTCCCTCACGTGCAAGCATGCGGGTGGCGTGTTACCTCTTTGCCCACCCACTGTGCTCCACTGTGGTATCCTCTGATACTCAATACTTGTCAAACACAACCCGTTCTTCCCAGCACTTAGCCATGTCTCTAGTTGAATCTACTATGTCCTTTCTTCCTGAAGTCTTTTAAGATGTTCGGTTCCTCCTGTTTCCCTCTCCTACTCTGGAGGTGTTGCATGCTTTGGTCATGACACTGCCCCACTTAAATAGCAGAGACCATGACTTTTCTTTGTCTTTGACCCCATGGTTCTTAGGATCAACATGAAGCTCTTTAGTCTAGCCCGTCAGACTGGGACTGTTTGACCCTAACCCACCGAGGATCTTTTCCCGTCACTATGACCATGCTCTCTCACTGCCTCCCTGGACCTGAGGTTTTGTGTATGTTATTCTCTGTGACTAGTAAGCCCTTCCAGCCTCACTTTACCTAAAATATTGCTCTTTATTCTGAACTCAGCGCTAGGTTTTCTTTCCTAGATAAACCTTTCCCAAGCCCTCTGACCACAGTGAGAAAATCAGGTCCTATTATAGATGTGGTTTGAATATGGTCTGTGTCCCCTGGAAGGGTCATATTTTGGTCTTGTTCCCCAGGGTAGTGGCACCTTTAAGAAGTGAGATCTTCCAGGGCTGGAGAGATGGCTCAGCAGTTTAAAGCGCTGGCTGCTCTTCCAGAGGACCTGGGTTCAATTCCCAGCACTCACATGACAGCTAATGACTGTTTGTAACTCCAGTTCCAGGGGATCCAAGGCCCTCTTCTGACCTCGGTGGGCATTGCATGACACAGGTGCACTTACATATGTGCACGCAATACACTCATACGTACAAAATAAAAATTTTTAAAAAAGAAGTAAGATCTTCTGGTAGACCCTTAGATCAGTTGGGCCATGTCCTTAGAAGGGATTGTGGGACGCTGGCCTCTCTCTTGGCTTCTGTTGGCCATGTAATCTCACTCTCACACATGCTCCATCATCTCCCATGGATTTCTTGCCAGTGCCTGCACTATGTTGCTTGGTCCAGCCTCCAAAACTGTGAGCTAAGTAAACATCCTTTCTTCATAATTAAGCTGACTCAAATATTTTATTAGAGTGATGCAAAATGAACTAATACAGTGGGTCTCAGTAAACATTTCTAAATGCATGAAAAGTCATTGATAGCCTTTTGGGAGTCTACAGAGGTGGGTATAGGGTTGAGAGTGCAACAGAAAAAGAAAGTTTCTCTGGTCTGGCGTGTCAGGGAAGGTTTCCTAAGGGCAAAGAGAGGCAATTGCTCAGCACTCAAAAACTAGGGAAAATAAGTTGCTTCATTTGTCACTGACAACAACAAAAATGTTAAGGAGAACAGAGGCCACCCAGGGACTCAGTAACAGTAAAAGGTATCAAGAAACCATCTGATTAAATCCTACTCCCATACCCATCATTTCTTTGGGGGAAACTGGAGCCCGTGCATTACTTGATAGAATGAGAACATTATTGTGACGCATCATACCAGGAACAGTAATGAATCTAAATCCCAGATCCCCCGGTTTAGCAATCTTACCTGGAGACCACCCAACAGTGAACCAGGGGGGCAATCCCAGCCCAGGTGGGCAGCAAGGGAGGCCCAGCTGGAGGAGTATGGTTATTCCAAAGCTCTGTATTACCTTGTTGGGGGTCTATACATTTTTTTCCGCAGCTGAAGATGCAGCACTTCTCGTTTTTCTGGCACTGCCTGTTCCTTGTACATAGGTCCCTTTCTCTGAA
Source organism: Nannospalax galili (assembly GCF_000622305.1). Taxonomy (NCBI): domain Eukaryota; kingdom Metazoa; phylum Chordata; class Mammalia; order Rodentia; family Spalacidae; genus Nannospalax; species Nannospalax galili. Next base: position 6,702 of record NW_008358193.1, on the reverse strand, counting down.
TTCACAGTGCTCTCTGATTCTGGGGCATCTCTCTAGGGAGGAAGCAATTATTCAATCCTGAGAATCCAGGGATGCTTATTTCCAGCTTTACTTACCCCGAGGGCAGGAGTCCTTTTCCCCAGGGTGCCCTTGCTCATGTCCCAGCACTACTCACAACACCCTTCTCTAATCTCTCTGAGCACCCCTCACTTTCTACCTCTGGCTTTCATCCTTAGTCCCATGCCCAGCCACTGAAGCAGAATTTCTCAGCCTTTGGTGATATTTGGGATTGATAATCATTTCCTGGTAATATGGACTGTCCTCACTGTATGATCTTGAGCAGAAATTCTGGTTTCTATGCACTAGACACCCAGAGCATCTCCTCTCCATGGTAACAACCAAATAATGGCTCTAGACATTGCAGTGCCTCCTTGAGAGAAAAATCACTCCATCCAAAGCCAGTGGTTTAGGCCACTTTAGTATATTCTGTTTGTGAGTTCTTCTGGGGGGCGACATTATACAGTGATTCTATCACCCACCGCAGTCACTGCAGGGTTTATTTTCCCAAGCTTTAACGACACTTTATTTTTCATTTTTTTATTGAATTTTTGTGGATTTCATATAAAACATCTTAATCATCTTTATTTCCCACCCCGCATTCAGACCCCCCCTGCCCCACCCAATTTTGTGCATTCTGTTAAGGCCTATCAAGTCAAACCCAACATAGAACTGGGGAAATGGGCAGCAAGCCCCAATCTTAGCCCAAGAACTGTTGGCAGCTGCTTACTGCTGGGTGAGGGAGAATTGGTCTCCTTTAAGGGAGTGACTCCAGAGAGCGGCTTTTTCCCACTTAGCCTCTCTGAAACTTGATTTCTTCATTTATTAAAAAAAAAAAATAGCCTACAGAGTTGTGAAGAAGAAGCAAGACAGAAACTCATAGTGACTGCAGGGTGGTCAGTTGTCACTAACATTTTATTTACCATAAGCATTTTAAATGTGTCTTCTCATTTAACCTTCATAACAATTCTGCGAGGAAGGCAACTCCTATTAACACTCCTATTTTAAAGATGAGGAAAATGAATGACATGAAATTTAATTTGCCCAAGATTACATGGCTACTAGTATCAACCCATAAAACCTGACTCAAGTCTCCCCCCCAACCCTTTGAAATCTCTTAGAAATTCTCACTTGTCAGTGATGAGGAAATGCTAATAATTATCATTATTACTCTACAGTGGTGGGTAATGTTGTCTTAAGTTTAAAGGGACATCTAGATACTACACTTTGTCAATCAAGAAACCCCTAGTCATGCAGAGACACTATAAAACTACTTTTGAAAGAACCAGATGAAGCCTGACGTGATGTCTGGAGAAAGCCTTTCCTAGGGGCTAAGGAGAAAGAGCCCTTATTCTCAGACTCTTACAGCCCTTCCCGTAAATGATGAATCCATGATTCTTCCCCACCTCCCTAGGAAAGACACACCTCTTCAAAGGGACTAGAAGTAAGGATTTCCCTGGTCCTGCACTCACAGAAAAGACCTTCCACAAAAGAGACCTTGTAAATATCTCCCTCCTCTCCCAAGCCACATCCAGGGCTAAGATGGAGGAATGCAATCCAGATCTGAGGACTCTCTCCTTGTTCCTTCCTTCTAGCAACATTCCCTTTCTCCAGAGCAGCAACAGAAGATCAGTACTTACTGGGAAACAGCCAGTCAGTTAGACCAGGTCTCTGGACGTTTGCAAAGAGGACGAACAGCATGAGGATGCTCACATATCCAGAAAACTTCATTGTGACGAGGGCCTGGCCTGGCTGGTGATTCCAAGAATATGGAAATATCTGACTGCCTTAGCTGCTGCCTTGGTTATGAGAACTGGAGAAAAGCCAGTCAACTCCTGTTTTGCTGGGAACACCAAGTACTTGAGGTCATAAATGTAGCTAATGGTATCTACAGCCCACAGCTCTGAAGGAAGGGTCTCTTACCCAATGATCCTCACTGCTCTGGGCTGCCTAGGGCTCAGCCCTCTGGTCAGCAGCAGGTGGAGAGTAAGCAAAGCTCACTCACACTTTCCAGGCTACCTTGGGAGTCAAGGCCACCTTCTCAGGTCTTCGTCTTGGGAACTTGGAGATACCCCTCTGCTCTGACAATGCCTCTATTGTCTTGGAATTTCTGTGGTAATATCTAACTTTTTCTGTCAATCTCCATGGTCCCTTTCCCCTTTCCTACAGTTTCTTCCCACCATTCTCCCTTTAATCTTTTCTTTGGTCCATTCATTCTTTCATTAAGGCTGAAGAGTAAAGATATTGCTACAGAGCAGTGTGTGGGGGTAGAGTCAAGCTGATAACAGTTTGGGGATAGTGTTTGTCACAATGGTCTTGTTTTGAGAACAGGAGAAAATGTTACAGACCACAGGGAGCCTCTACCATCCAACACAAGCTCTGTAGTCTGACGAGAAACTGGAATGAAAATACCAACCTGAAAGACTACAACTGGATCAAGTTCAATAACCCTGCAGAATTGCTGGATTCTAATTGTGCTATTGGGGAAAAAAGGGCTGGAAAACTTGGGCATCCTTCCCACAGCCATGAATCCATAATATCAGCCCTTCAATCTGGGCTGAAAGAGAGACTTTTCAAAGGGTAAACGTTATCAGTAGGACTCCTACTTCCTTTGACTAGGTTGTTAACCCTATTGCATCAATCTTTGTTTTCCAAATTCTCTTACATGACAGACAGAGATCAGACAGTGCCAATATTGTCATTAGTGAGAGATAACACGGCCACAAAATTTAGAATCACAAGCAAAGCCCCCATGGGAATTCCATCTCAAATTTTCAATATCACTTAAGAAAGGTAATAAGGAGTAGATTTATTTCTGGTGTTGGGGAATCAAACCCAGGTCTTACACATGTTAGGCAAGCACTCTACCATTATCTCCAGCCTGGGGATAGGATTTCCGGTTAACAGCCAAGATGTCTTAAGCAGTGCTGTTCTTCTTATTCTAATTTCTGTATTCTCTCAAACTCAGCCAGGAAAAAGTGACGCCCTGAAATTTCTAGGTGGAGAATCTCTACGAATGAGAACTACTTTATTTCATAGTTAGGGATTATATGTCCCAGAGAAATAAGGATCCTAAGTGTCATCCAGCTAGTAGAATGTGAGAGACACGTTTGCAGGGAGCTGAGCATGTAAGTCCTTACTAAAAGCTACTAGGGAATCTTCTGGTGTTGATGTGCATAGAATACTTTATTGTAGACTTGAAGGTAGAGAGGGGTTCTGAGTCTAAAGGGGACCAAAGAAATGTATGGTATCAAAACAGGCAGAAGAGTCACAAAGTCAATAAATTTCCCAATGGTTCTCAGAGCCCCCAGTTAAGACGGTATTCTTCCCTAAACTCTCTTGGAAATAAACTTAAACTCTTTCTGGTTATTCTACCCTACTCTGTCTGACATGTTTAATTTATAGGACCACACACATGGGTCTCACTTCCAAAACAGATGACTTGAAATGTATGTCTTTGGAGCCTGGGATATATCATGGGTTTGACCCCTTCCTATATTTAATTCTTGGACCAAACTGGGAAAAGGTCCACCTGGGTCCCTGCCTCTCTTTCCCTCATCTCTTTCATAGAAGGTCATGGCCCTTCATATACTTCATTCCCACCTCTGTTCTAGGACAAATATTGTAGTTAGAATGAGAACCAAGGCACAATGACTTGTGTGCTGGATAGCTTTAGTGTCAACTTGACACACCTGGGTTGAGGGAGACTCAATTGGGAAATTGCCTCTATTGGACTGGCCTGTGGCCATGTCTGAGGGACATCTTCTTGATGAGTGATGTGGGAGGGCCCAGCCCACTGTGGGTGGTGCCACCCCTGGGCAGGTGGGCCTGTGTGGCATAAGAAAGCAGGCTGAGCAGGGGCCAAGGGAGCAAGCCTGTAAGCAGCATTCCTCCATGGCCTGTGCTCCAGCTCCTGCCTCCAAGTTCCTGCCCTGAGTTCCTACCTTGGGCTCAATGATGAACTGTGACCCGGGAGATGTAAGA
>NW_008358193.1:0-2421 GCF_000622305.1 Nannospalax galili | reverse complement strand
GACATAGAATTGTGATCTTAGATTCTAAAATATAATTACATATTTTCAGCTTGAGAATTTTGTCAGTTTAGTTATTATAGTGCTTTCTTCTTTAACTTCCCAGACTATGATTTTTTGTATATTTTATTGATTTTATTGTGTTTTTCATATACAACATCTCTGCTGGATAGCTTTAGTGTCAACTTGACACACCCGGTTTGAGGGAGGCTCAGTTGGAATTGCCTCTATTGGACTGCCTCTGGGAGCTATTTCCTCAGGGTCAGCACACAGAGGGGACTGAAGCCTCCATCTCAAGCTAGTGTTGAAAACGTGAAGGGATCACAGAGAGCAGCTGAGGCTTGGCACGCAGAGGCCAGGAAAGGCCATAGGTGAAAGTGCAGCTTCAGTTGCAGTGAAGACCCCAGGATTGAAGGGGTCATGGAGAGAATCTGAGGCTTTGCACCCCAAGAGGCAAGAAGAGGCCATTGGTGAAGGTGTAGCCTCAGTTTCAGTGGAGACCCCAGATTTTTGGAGATGCCAGCACTGTGGGACGACCGCCAAGGACAGCAGTATGTGTGGAATGGAGCTAGCTGGGATCTAAGAGACAAGCTGTGTGTGCTGTGGACAGCAGAGTCAGAGAAGTGGAGCTGCCAGAACCCTTCGGAGCCCAGAAGATTGTGAGTGAATCCCAGATGTCCAGCCTTGAGCTACTTTGCTGGACTTGGTTTTGCTTAGGTGTGCCCAATTCTTCCCTTTGAAATACGAGTTCTTGTTTTGGATTTGACAGGAGCCCCCAGTTAAGAGACTTTTAAAAGAGACTGAAGGACTGTGGGGCTTTTCAGGTTGTACTGTCTTATGTTTTGATATTGATACTAACATCATATATTGGGAATAAGAATTGGAAAGGTTATGGTTTAATAGTGATGTGTTTGTGTGTCAAGTTGACAAGGGGTCAATTGTGCTGGATAGCTTCAGTATTAACTTGACACACCTGGGTTGAGGGAGCCTCAATTGGGGAATTGCCTTCATTGGACTGGCCTGTGGCCATGTCCATAGGGTACCTTCTTGATTGTTGAGTGATGTGAGAGGGCCCAGCCCACTGTGGGTGATGTCACCCTGGGTAGGTGGACCTGTGTTGCATAAGAAAGCAGGCTGAACAGGGTCCAGGGGAGCAAGTCAGTAAGCACTGATCCTCCATGGCCTGTGCTCCAGCTCCTGCCTCCAGGTTCCTGCCCTGAGTTCCTACCTTGGGCTCCCTGATGAACTGGTTTAATAGTGATGTTTGTGTGTCAAGTTGACAAGGGGTCAATTGTGCTGGATAGCTTTAGTGTCAACTTGACACACCTGGGTTGAGGGAGCCTCAGTTGGGGAATTTCCTCTATTGGACTGGCCTGTGGCCATGTCTGAGGGGCATCTTCTTGATGAGTGATGTGGGAGGGCCCAGCCCACTGCCCCCTGGGCAGGTGGGCCTGTGTGGCATAAGAAAGCAGGCTGAGTAGGGGCCAGGGGAGCAAGCCAGTAAGCAGCATTCCTCCATGGCCTGTGCTCCAGCTCCTGCCTCCAGGTTCCTGCCCTGAGTTCCTACCTTGGGCTCTCTGATGAACTGTGACCTGGGAGATGTAAGCTGAATAAACCCTTTCCTCCTCAAGTTGGTATTGGTCAGAGTATTTTGTCACAGCAATGAAGAAACAAACTAGGACAACTTGTATCTAGCAACTCCTGCTTTTTCATTAGAAAAAGACTGCCATATGGGTGATTTCCTGACACCATCTCTCTGTGTTGGTCCTTGTTCATCTGAGTTACTGAGTTGCCTGTTTGTTTTCCCAAATGGGCTCTGAGTTCCATTAAAGATGTCTACATTTAGAAACTAGTGTTTAAAACACAAGAAAGTCAGAATAAACTCTTGGTGCATCTTTCTGTATGAGCAAGATAGGCAGGGGGGTTGGGAGGTGTGTGGATTGGTCAGTAGGTATCTGGTGGTCAACAAAGTGAGGAAGGGGAAGACAGTCGGATTAGTGGAAAGAGGTGAGGAGAGGATTAGAAAGTGTGAATGCATTGGCTATGGTTGACTAGATGAATGGCTGAGTGAAGTAGATTGGATTGAATTAGCCTTTTGTTGCTGTGAAAAATATCTAAAATATTCAACTTCAATGAAGGGAATTTGGGCTGCTAAGATGGCTCAGTGTGTAAAGGTGCTTACTGCCAGGCCTAATGACCTGAGTTCAACCCCTGGCACGTATATGGTGAAAGAAGGCACTAACTCCTGAAGTTCGTCTTCTGGTCTGTCTCCACTTGTACACATACACACATACACACACACACACGCGCACACACACACACACACACACACACACACTCTCACACACACAACATTAAATAAGACAAATGTAATTTTAAAAATTATTTACTTAATAACCACATAATTAGAAGAAGCATTTCATT
>NW_008358192.1:817581-817987 GCF_000622305.1 Nannospalax galili | reverse complement strand
TAACCTGTTAGAGGAATGAGACCCTAACTACTCCCAGCTAGGCTGCCTGGTATAAGACTGAGAATGGAAATTATCTCCCAAGAGGATGGTGGAGCTCTGAGGATGGTCAGATAGTGATTCCTGGAAACATGGTTCCTGCATTTGTCAGACAATTCCATCAAGAAACTCACCTTGGCTGAACAGTCCTGGAACTTTAAACCAATAGTTTTATGTCCCAGCTCTCCAGAGGGGCTCTATCTATGTGTGAACAATGAAGCATGTACCCACATCAAGGGAATGATGCACACAAGGGCCTAAATCCTCCCTGGGGTACAAAGTGTTGGAGGCCCTGTTTGAAAATGTGGCCGTTAACTTTACAGAACCCGTTGGGTTTTGCATGCACCTTGTCAGGCTGGGTTGAGGCTTT
>NW_008358192.1:814084-816564 GCF_000622305.1 Nannospalax galili | reverse complement strand
AGGACCTGAACATGACCCCAGAGGACCCAGCAGGACCAGAGGACTCCAGCTCTGCCTCGGTCACTCTGGAAGCTGATGGACACACGCACTGCAGAAGTCCAAGGACGTGAGGAACTGGTCACCTGAAGGACAAATGAATTGTCTTTTTACTTTTCTAATGTGTTTGTAATGTGCTCTAACCCCTGGCCTTTGATGCTGGGCTTCTTACCCAAGCACTTGCTGTGGGCTTGGCCTCAGCCACCCCTGCTCATTAGACTTGTAGCCAGAGGTCTCTGATAGCACGTCTTTACCTCTTCTGGGTAGTTTTAACCATGTTATCTGTTACTGATAATCTGATCCCCTTTCATAATTCCAAAGACCCCTTCCTGTGACCCCTGCATTCATGTCACATGAAATGTCCGAGGTGTCCCCAAAACCCCAGTCTATCATGCACACGTCTCTTGTCATGGGACGATCTGAGGGACCTTCAGGCACAGTGAGACCACCTATTCCATCTGCCAGCAGGAAGGTCATTATACCACAACTGAAAATCTGCTAGAAACCTGAAGGTCTCATAAACAGGGGGTGCTCATCATGTCAGCCCAAATCACTGACCCAGGAACACCAATACCATTGTCCTTTGATGCCTATGTGGCCACCGATGAGGCCTGGAGATCTGCTGTGACACACAGTATGTTTACTATCCCCTCCAGGGATTTATCTTAGAAAAACTAATCCAGGCTCAATGACAAGGTCATGTGTGAGATGCCCACCACAAACAGGATGTGGATTACATGTGGAGCTGATGATGAGCACTTCTGTCCTCATCAAGGCTGTCATGGGCCAGTTGGGAGGATAAACAATAAATAAAACAGCCATAATCCAAAGGAGTAACACCCCGTCCAGCTGTACCTTGGGAGACCATAATCCGGTTAATTTTAAAGGCTGCAGATGTGGAAAAGGCCACAAGATTGGCTCCGTGTCCACTGAGGCAAAGACCCTAGGGTTTTATCATACTTTAAGAAGGTCACTATCTCCTACAAGGCCTCGTCCCACCAAGCCTTTCAGACCTTTTATGGGGAAATATATTTTTTCCATCCTTTCACTTTAAGATAGTGTCTGTCCTTGAAAGTGAGATGTTTTTTGCAGACAACAAAAAGATGGGTTTTGTTTGTTTCTTTTTTTTTTTTTGGACTGTCACTGAAAATTTATTCGTTTATTGCTGCATAACAAAACAACTTCAAATAAAAACATTATGTGACATAATTGTGAGGGACAGAAATCCAGAGAGGCTTTCCTGGTGGTTCTGGGTCAGAGTCACTCTTGAGGTTTCCCTCAAGATGTTATCATACATTAAATCATCCAACAGTCTAAGAAAGAATGTGTGATGCAAGCCACATGACTTTCATAACCTGTTCTTGGAAACAATATAACATCATTCTGCTGTATTCTGTCAGTCATACAGACCAAAAACATGGAAGGTGACAACATTAATGTGGGAATGACTTTTACAAATGGACATAATCTGGACTAATGACTTTTAATTAACCCCAGCAAAACCTTCTGTGCTCGTGTGTCATGTCTTGTGATCTGGGCTCCTGATCTCATTTCCTAAGAACCTTAATTTGATACACTCTCCCCCCAAACAATAATGAATGTGGGTATACTTGAGAGTTAACATTAAAATTCACCCATCTCCATTGCACACAGTGGAGATTGAGAAGGACACCTGACCTTGGGTGAATATGATATTCTAGAACTAAGGATGAAAAGACTAGATGGGGCTGGAGAGTTGGCTCAGTGCTAAGAGTACTGACTGCTCTTGTAGAGGACCTAAGTTCGATTCCCAACACCCACATAGTGGCTAACAAGTCTCCATAACTCTAGTTCAGGGGATCTGACACCCTCTTCTGACCTCCTCGGGCATTGCATGACACAGGTACACTTACTTATATACATGCAGACAATACGCTTATACACATAAAATAATAATAATAAAAAATAGATATCCGGGCATGGTGGCTCATGCCTTTAGTCCCAGCACAGTGGCTGGACCCCAAAGAGTCTATTTGGGGGATGGTCTCGGCTTTGAGGGGATTTAAAGCTCTCTGGCTACTGAGGACCTGCCTAGTCCTACCTCGCCTCACTCCTTTGGTCATAAGATCTGTCTCCATCTCACTGAAGCCATGGTCAAAAGAAAAATGGCCACTCAAGTGATGATACTATAGAAATACAGGCCCCTGAGCCAAGATGATGCTGTTGACCCTGAAAGGGACCCAACATCAAAGGAGGGATGTGCTAGCACACCATGTGAGTGGGCGTGAAAGTGCAGTTCTGTCCCTCTCCTGTTCAAGCCCTCAAGGTTTCCCCCTCCCCTAGCCATCTTGTATCCTCCTTCGTATTTTAAAATAGCAGTCAAAATGATTATTGTTGTCTATCGGAGACAGGAAAGCAGATTTGTCTTTGTTCAGGGCCCAGCTCTAGAGAACTCTCTCTCAAGG
>NW_008358192.1:811340-813903 GCF_000622305.1 Nannospalax galili | reverse complement strand
GTGTGTGTGCATACACTCGTGTGTACATGCTTCCTGTTCATGAGGCAAACTACACTTATTTTTAAGAGTTGCTTTTGTTTTTAACTATGTGTATCTCTGTGCGTGTGTGTGTGTGTGTGTGTGTGTGTGTGTGTGTGTGTGTGTTTGTGCCTGTGAGGGCACACAGTCCTGAAGGCCAGAAAGGGGTATCAGGTCCCTTGGAGCTGAAGTTAAAGGTGATTTTGAGCTGCCCAGTGTGGTTGCTGGGAACACAACTCCGGTCCTCTGCAAGAGCCTCAAATGCTTTTGACCCCTAAGCCAGTTCTCCAACCCCCAAAGCACACTTCTTAAAGGTACTGAAAGAAATACCCCAGACCCTGCCCCTCCCTACCTGTGTTCTTCCTCCTCCTCATCACAACCACCACCAGAGCTCCGATGGCCCCAGCTCCAAGGAGAACCAGGCCAACCACGATTGCCAAGATGGGGATGGTGGGCTGAGGAGGCTCTGGGAAGGGAAGGGAAGGTGAGGGCCTGACTCTCAGCTCTCAGCCCTGACCCTGCTAAGGGTCTCCCGAAGGGCTGCTGCTTTCCCTGACAGCAGGCTGTGTGCCCACACCCCTCCTTACCCCATCTCAGGGTGAGGGGCTCAGGCAGCCCCTCATGCTGCACATGGCATGTGTATCTCTGCTCCTCTCCAGAAGGCACCACCACAGCTGCCCACTTCTGGAAGGTTCCATCCCCTGCAGGCCTGGTCTCCACAAGCTCCATGTCCTGGGTCTGGTTTGCTCCATTCCTCTGCCAGGTCAGGGTGATGTCAGCAGGGTAGAAGCCCAGGGCCCAGCACCTCAGGGTGACGTCCCCTTCTGGTCTGGAGTGATGGGTCACATGAGTCTTTGGGGGGTCTGAGGGGAGGAGTTGGAGAGTTCAGGCATTTTGAATTTTCCTGGGGACTCAGCAGTGCTCATGTGACCATCCTGGGAATGGTCAGGAGAGCTGGGGTTGGGGAGGGGTGCAAATCCCACATAGCAGCCTAGACACAGGCATCTGGATAATCTACTCCTTGGAAAGTTCTATGATCAGGGTGAACCAGCCCTTGATGGGAAACTCCAGGTTTCCCACATGGAAAATGGACTTCTGGTCCTGACTGGGTGGAGCTGAATGACAGCATCCATGGGGTCAGACCTCCAATAACACCTGGTGTGGGCAGAGAACCCAGCCTGAGAGAGGCCATGGTTCACAATGGGCTGCAGATGGAAGGGAACTGCTGCCTGGTTATTTCAGGATCTTCTGAACTGCCCTAGAGAAGGGTGAGCCCTGGAGTCACTCTGATGCTGGATCAGGAAACCCAGGAGCATCTTCCCCTCTGTTGTGTAGAAAATTCCTTCAAGACAAACCATCATTAAGGAAGGAAGGGCATTGGGACAAGGATGATCTGAAGGGAGGTGACACATTCCACCCTGCAGGGGAGCTGAATAAAACTCAGGAATTAAACAGCTCATACCTTGATGAATTCCCTGAAACTGAACAGATTCACTAGGTTCCTCCCTCCCCCAAGCTTCTATAAGGACCCCTGAGAGACCACAGACCAGCCAAGCTGCCTAGAGGAAATAATGGTCACAGGGGAGCTGTGGTGGCTGTTGTGAGGAAGAGGAAGAGGAGGAAGAGGAGGAAGAGGAAGAGGAGGAGGAGGAGCACAGGTAGGGAGGGGCAAGGTCTGGGTTTTCTCTCTTCTAGAAGTGTCTCTCCCTCATTCATGGGAAGCCCCACCCACACACAAACTTTCCTGACTGGTCTGTGTGCTAACACTGCTCTGTAAAGCACATGGAAAGTGAGGGACAGATTCATCACCCTGAGGACTGTGGACACGGGGACCTGATTTTCAGAGGTCAGAGCAGAAGGTCCCTGTGAGGACAGACCCTCAGGAAGGCAGTTGTTCAGTCCCTGCACCCCATGTCCTCATGCCTGACCAGCTGCTGCAAGTTGTGCAGTGACCCCCAGGTTCCCAGCTGTAGTGAGCTTTCACCATGTTGGGTTGCTTTGGTGATGCAGCTCTCCTTGAGTAATTTGTAGTCCTGTAAGTCACGCCTCACCCATACTTCTGTAACTAACCCAAATAAACTTGCTGGCTCACCAAATCAGACTTTGTGGTATCCCTACATTGGTCTGTTGTAATTTCCCCATCTGGGGTAGGCAGACGCTGTTCACATCTCCCAGGAATACTGTCTCACAGCAGCCTGCGACCCCAAGAGAGAGGCACAATTCCAGCTCATCCCATTTTCCTCCCTCTCCTGACAAGAGCCCCAGCCAGAGGGCAGATAGAGTTCTGTGTCTTGCCCTCGTACCTGTGCGCAGCAGAGTCTCCTTCCCATTCTCCAGGTGTCTGAGGAGCCACTCCACACACTCCCCCTCCAGTTGGGCCCTGTAGTGCTCTGCCACATTGTTTTTCTCATATGTGAGCCTGGTGATCTGAGCGGCCATGTCCGCCGCGGTCCAGGAGCGCAGGTTCTGGTTCAGGGCGATGTAATCTTTGCCATCGTAGGCGATCTGATAGTACCCACGGAGGAAGCGCCCGTGGGAATCCACA
>NW_008358192.1:806291-811195 GCF_000622305.1 Nannospalax galili | reverse complement strand
AAGGTGTGAGAACCTGGACAGGCCTTGCAGTCAGCCCCGCCCACACGGCCCCCCCCCGCGATCAGCCCCGCCCACACGGCCCCGCCCCGCGATCGGCCCCGCCCCGCGATCAGCCCCGCCCACACGGCCCCGCCCACCCCTGGACTTGGACCAGAACTGAATCTGAAGACCCGTTCACCGACACACGTCTCTTCCCGGTGGACTCCACAGGTCCCCGCAGCCTCGGGCCGAACCTCGGACCTGGGAATCCGGGGCGACTCTGGGCGTCCGTGGGGACGTGGGGGCCGTGACCGCCGACCCGGGGTCACTCGGGGTCACTCACCGTCCCCGCTCTGGTTGTAGTAACCGCGCAGGGTCCGCAGGTTCACGCGGGAACTTCGTACGTTGATCTTAGATCTGACTGTGTTCAGCTCCCAATAGACGCGGTCGCCCTTCGCCACCCACGGCGCGCGCGGCTCCATCCTCGGATTCTCCGCGTGGCTGTCGAATCCCACTATCTGCGTGTCGTCCACGTAGCCGACTTCGATGTACCGCGACTCCCCGGGCCTGGATACCCCAGTGCCGAAATAGCGCATGGAGTGCGAGCCTTGGGGGGCGAGGGGGGCGGTGAGACCCCCAGGACAGGGGCGCAGCTGGGACCGGGCGGGGCGCCGGGTGGAGGAGGAGCGGGCAGGGCTGCCCAGCTGGAGAGCCGGGAGGGTCTGGGCGGGGGAGGGAGACCTGGCTTCCCTGGTGCGCCCCGTCCCGCAGCGCCCCGGCTCCCTTGCTCCTCTGGGCAGAGGCCGGTTCCTTCCCGACCCCGCACTCACCCCCGCGGGTCTGGGTCAGGGCCAGGGCGGCGGTGAGCAGCGGGAGGAGGGTGCGCGGCGCCATCGCCCCCATTCTGGAGACTCAGGAACAGTCTGAGTCGGGCGGGTCTGCGTGGACGTCACACCCTGTGCCCAGGCAACACTGGCTGGCGTCTCTAGGAAGGGACACCCAGTTGTTACAGACTTTCAGGACTCAGTGATCTCTGGTCACAGTCCACAGTGCTCAGGTCTTTGCACCAACACAGGATTCCCCACTGCAGTAGGCGGCGCCTTGGCACAGCACATGGCACAGGCCCTGTGTGGGGGTCCTGGTGAGGGTCCCGCACTGGGGGAGGAGGGTGGGATGCGGTGACTTAGAGGATCTGCTGGAGGCGGTGCAGCTCCTGGAACCTGGAGAGTGCGAGCCTGGGGGAAGATAGGGGCTGAGACCCCGGACAGGGGCGCGGGGCTCGGGTGGACACGGAGCGGGGCGGGGCCGCCCGGCTGGGCCGTTTCCTTCCCGACCCCGCACTCACCCCCGCGGGTCTGGGTCAGGGCCAGGGCGGCGGTGAGCAGCGGGAGGAGGGTGCGCGGCGCCATCGCCCCCATCCTAGATATCTAAGGATAATCTGCGTCCTGCTGGATCTGCCTTGACTTTAGAACCAGTGACCACGGTGACACGATTAGCTTCCTCAGGAATCGAACACCTAACGGAAATGACAACTGGATGGTCATCAAGTGCCCACGCAGAAAGACCTTAGGAGAAGGAAGTGGGAAACTGGAGAGGTGAATTCCCACCTCTGGGCTGCCACACCCTTAGCCCTGAGGCTTCTTCCTGACCTCTGACTCATCTTATTCAGTGTCCCGACCCAAAGGCTCTCCGGTTAGAGGGCCCTCAGGCTGGACCTCCTGCGAACCGCTCCTCCTGCTTCCTCTCTTCCAGCACAGCCACCCTGGACTCTTCTGGAAAAAAAGTCACCCCAGGGAATGCGATGGCAGCAGCCAGCTGGCCTGGGAACCCCAGTGCAGAAATGGGTGTTCTCTTTAAAGCAGGAGGAGGTGGCTGCCAGCACCTCAGAGATACCCAGAGCCCATGTTTCCATGTTCACCACCTGCAGGGGCAGCTCACATTGCCAAGCCCTGACTGGTCAGGAGTCTTGACAGTAAAAGAAGAGAGTTTGGGCTCTTCACACGGGAACTTGTCTAAACAACACTGTGCTTAGATGCAGAGGTCCTGGCAGTTTCCTTCCCAGATAATGCACCTGATAACAATTCCTCCGAGAAGGGAAATGGAAGGAGTCAAGGGTGGAGAGAGGGTGACTCTTCTCACCTGTGAAATTTGTACACAGAGTTCAGAGCTCCATATGTAAATTAGAGGACCTAACTTAGGGGAGGGCGTTGCTGTGTCTTTTGAGACACTGTCATGACACTGTGGCTGGCCACACATTTGCTGATTAGCAGAGGATATCTTTGTCCTCCGTCCCAAGTGCTGGGATTATAGGCATGCACCAACACACCTTGGCTGAATTCTCATTTACTATATAACTCCACAGGAAAAGGACATTCACAAAGATTTAATGGCATGTTGGAAAGAAAATTACAATTACTACCAGAATTCCCAGCTTCTCAACTGAAATATTTGGGGCATGTTTCAACTTGGGTAAGAAAGAAGGAAGAATTAAGGGAAGTCCACACTTATAATGGGGCAGGAGAGATGGCTCAGCAGTAAAGAGCACTGGCTGCTCTTGGAGAGGACCCAGGTATGTTCCCAGCACCCCCATGGCAGCTAACAACCATCCATAATTCCAGTTCCAGAGGATCTGATGCTCTCTTCTGGCCTCCACAGGCATTGCATGTATGTAGTGCACCTATATACATGCAGGCAAAACACTCATACACATGAAATAAAAATAAATACATCAGGGGCTGGAGATATGGATCCAGTGGTAAGGAGCATTGGCTGCTCTGGCAGAGGACCTGGGTTGGGTTCCCAGCACCCACATGGCAGCTAACAATCATTCATAACTACAGTTCCAGGGGATCCGATGCCCTCCTCTGACCTCTGAGGGCAATTGCACGACATAGGTGCACTTATATACATGCAGACAATACGCTTATACACATAAAATAATAATAATAAATAGATATGGTACAAGAAGCAAGAGAGCTACTTGAGATCTGTCAAGGCTTAAGAATTCTATAAGCCCACCCCCACTGACATGTTTCTTCCAGCATAGGCTACACCTTCTAAGACCTCCCAAAACAGCACCACCAACTGGGGACAAAATGTCCAAATACTTGGAGCCTATGGGGGCATTCTCATTCAAACCACCACAGGAAGATAATGAAGCTTACCTAAGGGGCTCAGGAAGGCACAAGATTCACAAAGTCCCTTGTATTAGTTACTTTTCTGTTGCTTAAACACCATGACCAAGGCAACTTATGGGTGAAAGTTTATTTTGGCTTATGATTCCAGAGGGATAAGAATACATCATGGGGACTGGAGAGATGCTCAGTGATTAAGAGCACCAGTGCTCTTGCAGAGGACCTAGATTCAGTTCCCAGCACCCACATGGGAGCTGACAACTATTCTTAACTCCAGTTCCAGGGGATCTGACGCCCTCTTCTGACCTCCATGAGCACTGCATGACACAAGTACACTTACATGCAGGCAATACACTCATACACCTAAAATTAAAATAATAAATAAAGGCCAGGCGTGGTGGCACACGCCTTTAATCACAGCACTTGGGAGGCAAAGGCAGGCGGATCTTTGTGAGTTCAAGGCCAGCCTGGGCTACATAGTGAGTTCAGGTCAACTGGGGCTATAGGGAGACCCTGTCTCAAAAAGACAAAAATAAAATAAATAAAATATTTAAATAAATAAGAGCCAGAAAGCCAGGCATAGCAGTACAAACTTTTAATCCTAGCACTCAGGAGGCAGAGGCAGGCAGATTGCTGTAAAATCAAGGCCAGCCTAGGATGGTGTACATAATGAGTTCTAGGCCAGCTGGGGCTACATAGTGAGACACTATCTCAAAAAATAAATAGCCAGGTGTGGTGGCACACGCCATTAATCCCAGCACTTGGGAGGCAGAGGCAGGCGGATCTCTGTGAGTTTGAGGCCAGTCTGGTCTACATAGTGAGTTCCAGATTATACATAGACCTCAGAAATCACTTTGGAAAAGATTTATTTAAAGGCTCACTGAGATCTACAAGGTAAGTGCTAGGGGACAGATGACTCTGTCATGGACTCTGACAGTTTCCTCTTTCTTTTTTCTTTTTTTGGTCTTTTTGAGACAGGGTCTCCCTGTAGCCCCAGCTGACCTGGAACTCGCTATGTAGACAGACTGGCCTAGAACTCAGAGAGATCTGCCTGCCTCTGCCTCCCAAGTGCTGGGATTAAAGGCGTGCACCACCACGCCCAGCAATAAAAATATTTTTTAAAAAAATTAACATAAATATCCAGGTATGGTGGCACACGCTTTTAATCCCAGCACTTGGAAGGCAGAGGCAGCCAGATCTCTGTGAGACTGAGACAACCTGGTCTATATAGCAAGTTCCAGGCCATCTGGGGCTACAAGGATACCCTGTCCCAAAAAAACCTAAGTAAATAAATATATAGCCCCTCCCAGGATCCAAAAACTTGAGACCCGTGGGAAGAGTGGATACTGAAGAGGGAGAACATGGGGTGCATGTGAAAATGAACCTACTGAGCACGGCGAGGTGATGTGACGCCTGAAAAGATAGGTGTGTTCACCGGAGAGCTGAGGAAGATGGATGCAGCGGGGTCCGCGAGACGCGGCTGGAGCGTTCTTGACACTGAGGCGCCCCATGGTGACCATGATTTTTCACAAGGTGAGGGAGGCTCTGGAGGACTGGACATAAAGCGACATGTAAATTGGGTTCATAAAGTACTTAAGCTGGAGAGCTGGCTCGGCAGTTAAGAGAACCTGATGCTCTTGCAGAAGACTTGGGTTTGGTTCCCAGAACCCACAACCAGATGGCTCACAACCATCTGTAACTCCAGTTCCGGGGGTCCATTCCCTTCTTCTGGCCTCTGCGGTCATTGCCTGAATGTAGTGCACCTACGTGCATGCAGGCAGAACTCTTACA
>NW_008358192.1:801653-805973 GCF_000622305.1 Nannospalax galili | reverse complement strand
CACCAGGCATGCGTGTGGTGCACTTACATACATGCAGGCAAAACACTCATACATATAAAATAATCTTTTTTTAAGTGCTAAGGCAATCAGGAGAGGATAAGTAAAAGGAGAAGAGAGAGGAAAGGAAAAAGGAGAGGGGCTGTCAAGTCTCTAAAACAAACACCGTAAGATCTGTGTTGATCCGGAATTGCCAGGCAAGCACGGTGATCCGGCCTTTGGGAGGTGTTAACGCCTGAACAGCAGATCAACACAGGGTGAACAATAGGGAGATGCCAGTGAGCCTCATGGTGCCAGATTCTGTGGGAGGAGGAGCTCTTATCGGTGGAAACACAACAGCCCCTTCCCTGATGCAGGCCAGGGATGCCTGTAGTGAGAACCATGCCGGGTGACGAAGTGTGGATGTATCGGTTCTCTACTAAGGTGCAAAATATTTGGACTCAGGTGGATGCAAGGTGTACCTTGGTTCCTTGTGGTCCCCAGGAGCATCAGCTGTGGGTGTGGAAAAGGAACAGCAGTGTGCTAAAAGGATTAAGGTTGATATGGGGTGGGCAAATTTCTCTTCTCCGTATGCCCTGTATAGTTCTTAGCTGGGGGTAGAGATCGTTCAGCCAGCCAGGATCCCTTTCAGCAGACGATGAAGATCATCATCTGGCTGCAGCCATAGTGCAGTGCCACTAAGTATCCACCAGATGCTGATGAGGCACAGCTAGTAGACGTGGGCAGCCATGCAGGCAGGCATGCATTCCTCCTTGACCATGGGTCGGCTGAGCAGTTTGAGTCCACACCATCAGACAGAGGTGGGGAGGTGCACAGTAGCCACACAGAAGCACCCCAAAATGGCTCATGAAAATAGCTATGGATTGTGGAGGACTAACAAAGGTAGTGCCCCTGTACGTGCCACTGTAGCCATTTTTGGCCAAAGAATTGCAGCACAGAAAATGCAAATTAAGCCGGGCATGGTGGCGCATGCCTGGGGAGGCAGAGGCAGGCAGATCTCTGTGAGTTCAAGGCCACCTGGTCTACAAAGCAAGTTCCTGGCCAGCTGGGGCTACAGGGAGACCCTGTCTCAAAAAGACCTCCCCCCCTCCAAAAAAAGGTACTTCAGATTCCCCAGCAATAACAAAATCATTTTCATATACAATAAACATTAGTATTCTGCAACCAAACACCTTACAATAGAACACACCAAGGATTCAGTCTCTCATCAGAAAGTAGCATAAACTGCCAGGCTGGAGGGATGGCTCAGCGGTTGAGAGTATTTAACACTCGGCTGGGCATGGTGGCGCATGCCTGTAATCCCAGCACTTGGGAGGCAGAGGCAGGCAGATCTCTGTGAGTTCAAGGCCAGCCTGGTCTACAAAGTGAGTTCCAGGCCAGCTGGGGCTACAAGAAGTTAAAAAAAAAAAAAAAAAAAAAAAAAAAAAAAAAGAGTACTTAACATTCTTGCAGAAGACCAGAGTTATGTTCCTAGCATCCACGTCACGTGGCTCACAACTACCTGTAGCTGCAGTTTCGGGGGATCTGACGCCCTCTTCAGGCCTTCCTTTGCAAACTGTATTTACAGGAACATCCATACCCAGACATACACATAGATACATAATTAAGATTTACTTTATTTTTATTTACCTGTATGTGTGGGTATGTGAGTGTATGAGTGTATGCCATGTGTGTGCAGGTGCTTGGGGAGGTCCTGACATGGGTGCTTGGAACTGAACTCAGACCCTCTGGAAGAACAAGTACACTTAATTCACTGAGCCATCTCCCCAGCCCCCACATAATTAAGAATAAAATAAAAATCTTTTAAAAGAAAGAAAAGTAACAGGCCAGGCATGGTGGCGCATGCCTTTAACCCCAGCACTTGGGAAACAGAGGCAAATGGATCTTTGTGAGTTCAAGGCTAGCCAGGGCTACCTAGTGAGACCCTGTCTCTATAATAAAATAAAATGTAACATGGGATATGAAATGAGACACAGTAGACAGATACCTGATTATAGACTCTAATTCTATCATGTGGTGCACTCATTTTTAAGACAAGTTAAAGCCCACATGCTCTGTGTGTTTAGACAGGTCTCACTGTCTAAAAGCAGATGACCACACACCTTAAGGTGGCACTAGACAGATTGTGACAAACAAGTAGAATGGGGGGCATTGGTTGCTCTTACCTTTGCTGTGACAAAACACCTGACAACAGAAACTTAAGTGGAAGGAAGGTTTTGAGGGTAGGCATCTGGAGAAGGCATGGTCTCAAGGGTGGCTTGAGATGCGGTGACTGAAGTGGGAAGCAGCTGGTCCCACATCATCCACAGGAAGTAGAATGGGAATACACAGGATGAGGCTGGAGCAGACCCTGGGGGCATGAGCAAGTTACAGGGGAGGGGAGGAGGGGGAGGAGGAGGAAGATGAGGACAGGGAGGAAGGGAGAGGAGGAGGTGGCAGAGGGGGAGGGGGGGGGGGAGGGGGGGGGAGGGAGGGAAGGGAAGGGAAGAAGGGAAGGAAGGGAAGGATGTCAGGGAAGGAAAGATGTCCAGGAAAGAATGTCCATGGGTTGTGAGCTGGGACTTTACATATGGGGGCTTTAGGGTGTGGAGGGGAGGAGGAGGGGGAGGAGAAGGAAGATGAGGACAGGAGGAGGGGGAGGAGGAGGAGGAGGAAGATGAGGACAGGAGGAGGGGGGAGGAAGAGGAGGAAGAAGATGAGGACAGGAGGAGGGGGGAGGAGGAGGAGGGGAGGAGGAGGAGGCTCGTTGGGCCATCCTGATATACATCACCCACCTATAAGAGAGGACCATACAGATAAGATGCATGTTACTCAGTTGTCTTTCCCACAGAAGGTACAGGAACAATTTTCCTGTGCACAGTCTTTATTCAGGTTGACTCTGTGACTTCAACAGTCTTAACCAGGTGGTTGGGCTTGTTACCAGATGTATAGAGCTCCACGTCTGCACGCAGAACTGAGTATTGTCTAGAAGGTTAAAGAGTCCAGACTTTGCCATAAATTTTCAGGTGTTCTAGATCAGAGCCCAGCTTCACAGCTGGGTCTTCATACTCTTGTCTTTAGCAATAAGCCACAGATTCTAAGAACGTGGGCTGGGGAGCTGCAACTTGCAGAGCAGGAGTCTCTCCCGACAGCCACCACGGGTGCTCCTGCCCAGAGGACGTCCATCTGTGGTGTCCACATTACACCTGGAGTGTCCAGCAGACGTCATCCAGCTGGCCTCTGCTGACCTGCTCCTCTTCAGGAGCAGCAAGTGGGGAGATGGCTCTGGGAGAGGCTCTGGGTCTTCCTGTCACTGGAAAACACCAAAGCCGGAGAGCGCTACTGGGGGCACATCTGCCCACATCTGTAAAGTAGAAGAGCAATTTTATACAACTGATTAAAGTTACAGCACACGATGGAAACTTCTCCAGCTCATACTGGCACTGGGCAGTTACAGCGATGGTGCAGGGAACGTCCTTGCCCACTGCAGCCTTGTTATTGATCTGTGTACCTGCTGTCCATTGATGACCGAACCATTAACTGGAACCTGAATCTGTCCCTCTGCTAATCGTTCAACTGCTGTTTCTGCAGCAGCGTTTATGGCACATTAAGAACTGTGTTCCTGCTGTTGCATGTCTCCCTCACCAGGGCATTTCATCACACCAATTTTCACACCCTCAGACTATCAGGAAATGCTCTGGCTAGGGCTGGAGAGCTAGCTCAGCAGTTAAGAGCTCTTGAGGCTCTTCAGAGGACCTGAGTTCAGTTTCCAATACCTATGTCAGGTGGCTCCCAGCTACCTGTAACTCCAGGTCCAGGGGATCCAACGCCCTCTTCTGGTCTCTGTGGGCACTCCACACCTCTCTCTCTCTCTCTCTCTCTCTCACACACACACACACACACACAAAATAATAAATAATAAATAAATAAATAAATAAATAAACGTTAAAAAAGAGGCCATTAAGAATGATCTGATGCCGGTGCCAGTTGGCCTTAGACGAACAGCACTGAAAGGGGGAGTGAGGATGAAAGAAAAACAAGAGAGAGAGAAAAGATCCTTGGGAGGACTGTCAGTAGAGACCGCAGCCCCGGTTTATTTTAGCTCAGCCTTTTTATACAGTAGAACATCAGAGATAGCCACCGTTTGCTTAACTCAATTAGCTTCAACAGCTGTTTTTCCCACCTGTCTCTGAGGCTCAAGGAGCCGTTAGATACTTTATAAGGCTTCTTTGATCTTTTTGTCTACCACTATTGCCTCCAGGTCAGATATTGTGAGGCTCTCCATATAAACACATTCCTCCTGATTTGGCAGATTAGGTACTGGTGTGCAGAACACAAACTCAA
>NW_008358192.1:797775-801506 GCF_000622305.1 Nannospalax galili | reverse complement strand
TCTACATAATGAGTTCCAGGACAGCTGGGGCTACAGGGAGACCCTGTCTAAAAAAAAAAAAAAAAAAAAAAAAAGAATTTGGGATAGAAGCCAGTGTCTCAGAATACTGCTCAGCAGCCTCAGCTGGTGATGTTCCCTGATTGGCAATAACGCACTCCGTGAAGAGTGCACCACTACCCCAGGGTGTCCTGCCCACATTTGCTGGCCACAGAGCAAAGTGCTCATTTCGAGTAACCTTGGTCGCCATTCACATTTATAAGAATGTGAACTTTGACCTGGTGTGTGGGGACCTAAAGGCCCCACCTTGCATAGGTCCTAGAGGAAATTACTGGTGGCACAGCCTGGCTTGCTTTGAAAGTCTGAAGAATACTTCCCCACTGCTCAGGAGTGCATGATCAGCGGGTGACCATCCTTAAGATACACCCTCAGGGGGAAGGGGGAATTTCCAGGTGCCTTTATAAGCTTTGTAACATCTGCAACAAATGAGTCCCTGCTTGACTTGAGTCTGAGTGTCCCTGGGTATTGGGGGCGGCGTGCTTACTCATCCCCAATCATCACCTCCCTGGGGTCGCTGGTTTGAACCCCCGGCACTGGTGGATGCGATCAGCTGTTTTTCCTTTGTGTGGAACTGAGAAAGATCAATGAAGTGATTGACTTCTGCTCTAGCCTTCACCCAAAAGTTGAGGTCGTTATCTGGGCTCAGGGCAGGACAGGACACCTCAAATTTATCAGGATTCTGCAGGCCTGGAAGAGACGGTGTAAGCTGAGAACGAGCCCCAAAGTCACACGTGCCACATCACTGCTTTAGTCCAGGTTCTCTAGAGGAACAGAGCCTGCAGGGGGTTTAGATCGACTTACTGTCTATGGCCTGGGTAGTCCAACAATGGCTGTCTTCATGCTGAAGAGGCTGAGAACCCCCTCCGTCTGTGAAGCCAAAGCCTCAGCACTTCTGGCACTGAAGGCCTAGAGGATTCCTGGAGAGTCGCTGGTCTTCAGTCCATGGTCTGAAGTGGATTTCAGTGGACGTCCAGAGAAGCTGGGTTCTGATGTCAGGGAAGAATTGCAGCAGCTGATACAACAGGGAGACACACGCGACAGCAGGATGCAGACAGGGAGATGCACTCAAAACCAAGACGCAGACGGGGAGATGCACTCGACAGGAAGATTAACCATCACAAACAACCATCACTGAGCTTCAAGTCTTTGGATGTTCATATGATGGTTTATGAATGACGTTACTCTTATTTATTATTTTTGTCTTTTTGAGACAGGGTCTCCCTGTAGCTGCAACTGGCCTGGAACTTGCTACATAGACCAGGCTGGCCTTGAACTCATGGAGATCCACCTGCCTCTGCCTCCTGAGTGCTGGATATAACTTTTATGCAAGTGGAAATTCCCTCGCCTCTCAGCAACAGCCATCTTAAAGCCATGAGATAGAGGCCGTATACCATACTCCATACTACGATGAGGATTCAGAGGGTACAGCCTGTTTTCTTAAGTGGTCAGAATCCTGACCAATTTCTTCATACACTCATACAGTCTTACAGTCATCTGCAGGCAACAAGCCAAGTTACAATATGCATCAGGAAAACCAGGCGTTGTTTCAGACCAATTCTGGGATGTTCCCCAAATTGTTGTGAAGGGAGGCCAGATTGCTGCATGCACCTGCAAACGCAGGGTCTCATCGGCCCATGTGCACCCCTCAAGGCTCCCTGAACATCCTGCACCTCCTTTAGAGTATTTCCCACTGTACAGCAAGCCATCAGCTTCTGTCCGTGTCTGGGCCTCCCACAGGGCCCATGCTGTTGCAGTACACTTGCTAAATTCTAACGTGAAGTATTGTGTGACAGACCTTTCCTGAGGAGATGCAACACACGCATGTCTACTCACCCCAGGAAGGGAACCCACATCTTTAATCTCAGCATTTGGGAGGCAGAGGTAGGTGGATCTCTGTGAGTTCCAGGCCAGCCAGGGCTACATGGTGAGACCTTGTTTTGAGGTGTTTCACCAGAGAAGACCACTCAGACAAAGCTTTGCCAAGTGAGTCTTTTATTAGCTTTCCAGCGACTATACAAGGGTGTTGGAAGACAAGTGTAGTCCCCTGTCAGTGTTACAGTAGGCTTTGATACAGAAACTACACCCGGAGTTAAAAGTTTAAGTTTCCAAGGGTTTCCATAGCTTAGGGGTGGAGAGCCGCCTAACAATTCCTGTTTTGTAAAAGTAAGCCAAGCATGTAGTACAGAAGCCATAAATCTGAGGTTAGCAAGAACACGCTGACCTGTTCTCACGGCAACCAGTGGCCTGTTGATGTGCTTGCTGCTGAGCCACACCCCTCTGTTCCCAAACCCTGGGCCAACTGCTTTTTAGTTTCAGAGGCTGTTTGTCCTAGACGTCAGTCAATATGGCATAACTATGATCAAGGCCCTCAAGGCTCCCTGAACATCCTGCACCTCCTTTAGAGTATTTCCCACTGTACAGCAAGCCATCAGCTTCTGTCCGTGTCTGGGCCTCCCACAGAGCCCATGCTGTTGCAGTACACTTGCTAAATTCTAACGTGAAGTATTGTGCGACAGACCTTTCCTGAGGAGATGCAACACACGCATGTCTACTCACCCCAGGAAGGGAACCCACATCTTTAATCTCAGCATCTGGGAGGCAGAGGTAGGTGGATCTCTGTGAGTTCCAGGCCAGCCAGGTCTACATGGTGAGACCTTGTCCAGCCTGGTCTACACAGTGAGTTCCAGGCCAGCCTGGTCTACATGTGAGTTGTGTGAGCCAGGGCTACATGGTGAGACCTTGTTTTGAGGTGTTTCACCGGAGAAGACCACTCAGACAAAGCTTTGCCAAGTGAGTCTTTTATTAGCTTTCCAGCGACTATACAAGGGTGTTGGAAGACAAGTGTAGTCCCCTGTCAGTGTTACGGTAGGCTTTGATACAGAAACTACACCCGGAGTTAAAAGTTTAAGTTTCCAAGGGTTTCCATAGCTTAGGGGTGGAGAGCCGCCTAACAATTCCTGTTTTGTAAAAGTAAGCCAAGCATGTAGTACAGAAGCCATAAATCTGAGGTTAGCAAGAACACGCTGACCTGTTCTCACGGCAACCAGTGGCCTGTTGATGTGCTTGCTGCTGAGCCACACCCCTCTGTTCCCATACCCTGGGCCAACTGCCTTTTAGTTTCAGAGGCTGTTTGTCCTAGACATCAGTCAATATGGCATAACTATGGTCAAGAAGGTGCCTTATCACACTGTATAGGAAAAAAATATGGTGAATGCAGTTGCCATTCTATAGCTAGCCTGGTTCCTAGGTCTTGCACACAGTACACATAAGTCAGGTTGCCGGGCACCATGGCAGGATTAGCACTCAAATTTAGGGCATGAAAATGAGCTGTCATAGCTCTGTCAAAATGTATGCTTTTAGCCAAGATGGTGGCCACACGCCTTTAATCCCAGCACTTGGGAGGCAGAGGCACACGGATCTTTGTGAGTTCAAGGCCAGCCCGGTCTCCATAGCAAGTTCCAGGACAGCTACAGGGAAAAACAAACAGGCAAAAACAAAAAAGAAAATACAGCTGAGATTGTGCCAAGCCATTGTACAGTTTGGTTGAATCTGATTTGCTTTCAAAAAACATGGTTTGGTTTCTTCCAAGTGAGCTGGGGCTTTGTTTTGTTTTGTCTTTTTGAGACAGGGTCTCCCTGTAGCCCCAGCTGTCCTAGAACTCACTATGTAGACCA
>NW_008358192.1:796251-797249 GCF_000622305.1 Nannospalax galili | reverse complement strand
CACACGCCTTTAATCCCAGCACTTGGGAGGCAGAGGCACACGGATCTTTGTGAGTTCAAGGCCAGCCCGGTCTCCATAGCAAGTTCCAGGACAGCTACAGGGAAAAACAAACAGGCAAAAACAAAAAAGAAAATACAGCTGAGATTGTGCCAAGCCATTGTACAGTTTGGTTGAATCTGATTTGCTTTCAAATAACATGGTTTGGTTTCTTCCAAGTGAGCTGGGGCTTTGCTTTGTTTTGTCTTTTTGAGACAGGGTCTCCCTGTAGCCCCAGCTGTCCTAGAACTCACTATGTAGACCAGGCTGGCCTCGAACTCACAAAGATCCGCCTGCCTCTGCCTCCCAAGTGCTGCGACTACAGATGTGTGCCACCATGCCCGGCTTTGTTTTGTTTTTTAAGACCGGATCTTACTATGTAGCCCTGGTTGACCTGGAATTCATTATGTAAACTAGGCTAGCCTCGGAGTTCCTCCTGCCTCTGCCTCCTGAGTGGTGGAATTAAAGGTGTGCACCACCACACCCAGCTGTACACAGTCTCACAATCTCTGCCTGAAATTCTTGATGTGCCAGCTCAGCTGATCCTTAGAAGGAAAGCATCCCTTTAGTTGAATCTGTGCTGTTGGCCACATTGCCGATGGAAGGCACCATCTGGAGCTTTTTGAGAGAGCAAGAAGCGGTAATTAACTCCTGTGGGCATTATGGCAGAAATGTATCTGGAGGAGGTACGAATGGGGCAGGAGCCTGACCAGTATTTTGGAAGGGTTAAGGGGTGGCGGCAGTTACAAGATTTGAATCTTCCCAGAACTCGTCAGACATTTGCCTCTCACCCCATTAGGGGAGATTGTGCCAAGCCATTGTACAGTTTGGTTGAATCTGATTTGCTTTCAAAAAACATGGTTTGGTTTCTTCCAAGTGAGCTGGGGCTTTGTTTTGTTTTGTCTTTTTGAGACAGGGTCTCCCTGTAGCCCCAGCTGTCCTAGAACTCACTATGTAGACCA
>NW_008358192.1:758917-796036 GCF_000622305.1 Nannospalax galili | reverse complement strand
CTGGGTGTGGTGGTGCACACCTTTAGTCCCAGCAGTCGGGAGGCAGAGGCAGGTGGATCTCTGTGAGTTCAAGGCTAGCCTGGTCTACATAGTGAGTTCCAGGCCAGCTGGGGCTACAGGGAGACCCCCCCAAAAAAAGAAATAGGGGTTTATGAGTTACTGTCTCTCAGACAAGGTAAGTCAGAGACGTTCTCTATGGCCAGCTTCAAGACAGAAAGGGGAGGAGGGGAGGCAAAGCTAGAGTGCTTCCATTTCCGGCAGCCATCTTGGGGAGTGGAACTTTTCCATGGCCTGGCACTGGAGAGAAGCAGCTGTGTGGACAGCAGGTCAGAAAGACCAGTTTACCTTCTGGAGCCTGGAGGGGCTCTGCCTTATAAGCCGGCTGTCTTTCACCTACTGTTCTGAAGAAGCTAAAGGTGAAAAGGCTCAAAGATTTTAACAAGATACACACACACACACACACACACACACACACACACACACACACACACACACACACACACACACACGGTATCATGCTCTCTCATTCGCAGGCCCTTCTCCCCGTGGTCTCCACCTCCTTCACTCCTGAGGTGAGACACTCCTGCTGTCCCTCACCTGTGTCCTGCCTGCTGCTCTGCTCACCTGGTCAGCCGTCCTCACGGGAGTCATGCACCACCAGCAATCACCACTCTGCTTCCTCAGACAGTGGGACCAGGTACCCCGCCCTCCTGCCTCCTTCTGTGTCTGCCGCACCGTGACATACTGAACCCCCCCTAACTCTAAGCCAGCCCAACCGTGCCTGCCCCACCCTGCCTGCCCACTGTGACATAATGAACCCCCCTAACTGTTGCCAAAAGAAACAAGTTGCATCTGTCAGGTATTTTGTCAGAGTGAGAAAAGTGACGATAAATCTCCTAAACTTTCAGAGGTTTCGGCTCTTCTGCCTCTGGAAGCGGCAAGTACCAGGACGGTGAGACCTCGGCCCTCTAAAGGCTCTTCTCCTGAGACACCCTGACCTCAGGGAACGCCTCCCTGCTTGGCTCTCGCATAGCAGAGGCTATCCCCCCAGGTCCTAACCCAGAGAGGGGAACCAAAGATAGAACGCTGTTAGCAGCCCCCCTCCAGCAATCCGCATTCTAAGGCCTGCTGTTTGGAGGACCATCGTGTTCCCAGATGACCAAAACTTAGCCGTCTAGCCCCTCTGAGCCACCTCTGCCTGCAGGGCTAAGGTCAGCCGCACACCAGTCCATAGCAACCTGCCTAAACTAGTAGGAACGTGTTTCCCACTGAACTGGCTCAGCGAACTTCCCTAAGTTACTCCATTTTGTTCAGAGCCATTTCAGCAGCAACTTTGCTCCACACCAAAGGAAAAGGGGGGCAACCTTGGGCCTTGGAAAATTGTCCTCGCCAAGAATCATGGAATGTGCTAATTCCAGATATTATATTTTCACTAACCAGCTTATTTTCGCTTCTGTAACCTGCTTGCTGCCTTGGTCTGCTTGTTTTCGCTTCTGTAACTCGCTTGCTATTTTAGGTCACCTTGACACAAAGTATAAGACCACCCTGTTATTGTATGACCACCCGGTAACTGCTGATTTTAGCTGTCTTACTATACTTGTTATGGCTAGGAAGTTGACTAATTTTAAGGTCACAAAGTTGATTGCCAAGTTATATGACTGTATCACTTGTCTGTATAATGATTGGTTGTTGATTAATAGAGTCAAAATTCTGCTATGTTGTACAAACCTGATTGGTTCACAAATGTCCTGTTTTAATAATAATTCTGCAATCCTATAAAAACTCTGACTTAACAATCATCAGGGCTGCTTCTACTCCCGAGATAGACAGCCCGGCCGGTCGAAAATTAAAATTTACCTTGCCACTTTTCTTAAAGTGGTGTTGGTGATTTTTTACAAACTCTGTCCTATAACACCACCAGCACAAGTTCCTGGACTCTGGCCAGGCTGGAAGGTGGGGGTAGAGAGGAAGAAGGGTGAGTGGGTGGCTGGGCAGGGCTAGGCGCTAAAATAAACCCCAAGGTCTGTAGACTCAGTTCCTGGTGGCCATGGACAGCTCAGCTGCCTATGTGCACCATTCTCTCAGCGCTGGAACCTTCACCTACCACCCTCCTGGTCCCTGAAAACTCCAGGATTCCGGGGTGTTGCTCCCTGAGCCCAGCTCCACAGGTAGTGGGACGGGGTCGCCTCCCAGGGTATGTGGAACCAGGAATGGGGAGGGAGCACAAGGTTTGTACTGGAGCCAGGCTCAACCTTTCATGTTGAGATGTGCCTCACCCTCGCCTGCACCTGCTCCTCAGAATCCCCCAGCTCCTTCCACCCCAACCCAGTCCTTCCACAACTGTAGTCGCAGGAATCTCCCCTCATCTAAGAGCTAATTACTTCCTGTTGGGGAGGGGCAGCCAGTCTTCCTCCCACACCAGAACCTGCACAGCAGTCACGACCCTGAGTGGACGACCTGAGCCTGTGTACTGTCTCATAGACGCACATCTGAGGTACGACACCGCATTGGCTTCAGATGACCTTTTAAACTTGGGATCAAAAAGGCAAAGGGGGACTGGAGAGATGCTCAGCAGTTAAGAGCACCCACTGCTCTTCCAGAGGACCGGGGTTCAGCACCCACCCGGCAGCTAACCACCACGTGTAACTCCAGGTCCAGGGGAAACCCTCATCTGACCTCCCCTGCATTGCACACGGGTGCACTCACACAGACAATACACTCATACACATTAAATAAAAAAATTCAAATCTTTAAAAAGGAAAGGGAAAGCCAGGTGTGGTGGCACATGCCTTTAATCCCAGCACTTGAGAGGCAGACAAGTGGACCTCTGAATTCCAGTCCAGCCTGATCTAACAGTGTACATAGTGAGGTGCAGGCCAGCTGGGGCTAGAGACCACACAGACCCCACCCCCCAAAAAAACAAAAATATTGGGAAGCCAGGCAGCCCTGCGGCTTCAGCTCCCTGTCCTGGCCGTTGCTGTGCCCAGGACTCCAGCCCACAGCTGAACTAGCCCAGGTAGACGCGGGAGCAGGGGCTAGAGCTGCACCAGGCCCTGCTGGACGGGCAGGAGGGGCCCGGGAGGCGCAGGCCCTGGTGCTCCACACCAAGAAGCTGAAGAGACATGAGGACCTGAGAGGAGCCGAGAGCCCACCATGCTGTCCTCACCCTCCAACTCCACAACACGGCGCACCCGCACACCCACCACTGCCACAGCCACGGAAGAAACGGCAACCAACCACGAGGGGAAGGTGGTGGGAGGGCTTCAGCACGCCCCAGTCCACTACACAGCCCTCAGGAATTCACCCGGATGGAGCCCACAGCACCTCCCGTGGCCACTGAAGGACAGAGCACTTGCAGACACCACAGACGCATTTGTGTTTCATTCTTAGTTTTGTTAAAAAAAGTTCTGGTATGTCAGGAGCAGGTTCGGGAGTGGTGGGGACACAGTGGTGGGGACACAGGAGGAAGCGGGGCAGTGGGGCTGCAGGGGCAGAGGCAGCAGCATCTCCTCACCCCACCCCTGCTGTCCTAAGTCACAGACTGCCATTCCGGAATGGGTGATTCCTCTACCGCGTCTGTTCAACTGAGGAGAGAAGACCAGCAGTTAGAGGCACAGAAAGGAATTTTAGGGGCTGGAGAGATGCTCAGTCAAGAGCATTGGCTGCTCTTGCAGCGGACAGGGGTTCAGTTCCCATCACCCACATGGTGTCTAACAACCTTCGATAACCCCAGTTCCAGGGAATCCGACATCACCTTCTGACCTCTGTGGGGATGCACGACACAGGTGCACTTACATACATGCAGGCAATACACTCATACCACATCAAGTTTTTTTTTTAAAGGGAAATTCCACACACACAGACGCACACATGCAAGTGTCTGTACACTGTGGGTTCAGAGAACACATCCAGGAGTGGAGAGTCTTTTGAGAAAAGCAGACCCCACATCAAGTCAATACAACTGCACAACTCCAGGAACAAGCAGCCAAGTGCCATTCTGTGTCAGTGGCCACAACCTACAGACAGGTTGAGCTGAGTCATTAAGAGATGGCTCAATGGTTAAGAACACTCGCTGCACTTCCAGAGGACCCAGGTTCGATTCCCAGCACCCACATAGCAGCTAACGACCATCCAGAACTCCAGCTCCACGGGGATTCGAAACCCTCTCCTGGCCTCTGTGGGTTCTGCAAGCACATGGTGCACTTATATGCAGGCGAAACACTCATACAAAAACAAACAAACAAAAAAACCCCAAACAAAACCAGCACATCAACAAGTGGGAGGCCATCAAATAGCTGTGGGTAAGGGTGCCTGTCACCAAGCCTGACACTCAAGTCCAACCCACGGGGGCCCACACCTATGGAGCCCACACCTATTGGAAGGGAGAAAGGACTCCCTCAAGTTGTCCTGACCTTCACACATACAGGCATGCACTTGTGCGCGCGCACGCACGCACACGCGCGCACACACACACACACACACACAGAGAGCAGGGTATGGTGGTACACACCTTTCATCTGAGCACTCTAGGAGGCAGAGGCAGGCAGATCTGTGACATTCAGGCTAGCCTGGTCTACATAGCTGGGGCTACAGGGAGACCAGGGAGACCCAATCTCAAAACAGACTTTGGATGGGGAGGAGGGTGAGGCCAGCACTCACTGTAGGAGGAGATGTCAATCTCGTCGGGCAGCTCACTGATGTTGACCTCAAATCGGTCTTGCACATCATTGAGAATCTTGGCGTCGTTCTCGTCTGACACAAACGTGATGGCCAAGCCCTTGGTGCCAAACCGGCCTGCTCTGGCCACCTGAAAGGAGACAGGGGTAAGAGGGGTAAGACTGGAAGACTCAAGGGGGAGACGCCAAGAGGAGGGGGGCTAGGCTGGAAGCACAGGGCCAGGTGAGGCAAGGCAAGGCTCAGAGAGCAGGCAGGTGCTGAGAGAACAGGGCTGAGAGAAGAAAGGTGAGAGCAAGAAGGGGCTGGGAGAGCAGGCGGGCTCACCCGGTGCAGGTAGGTGTCGGAGTCCTCCGGCATGTCATAATTGAAGGCAATGTTCACTCGCTCGATATCCATGCCACGGCCAAACAGGTTGGTAGCTACAAGAATTCGCCGCTGGAAATCTTTGAACTGCTGATACCGAGAGAGCCTTTGTGAGAAAGGAACAGATGTGAGATTCCCTCCTCTTTC
Organism: Nannospalax galili; assembly: GCF_000622305.1. NCBI lineage: Eukaryota > Metazoa > Chordata > Mammalia > Rodentia > Spalacidae > Nannospalax > Nannospalax galili. The sequence continues at coordinate 790,849 of NW_008358192.1, read as the reverse complement.
CACAGTGCCTTTTCCTCCCCAGACACAAACCCCCTTCCTGTTTCTAGTTCACCTCTCCTCCTGGGGCATCCCACGGTGGATGGCAATGGCTGGGAAGTTCTGTTCCACGAGGAGCTGGGCCAGGGCGATGCAGCGCTGCACGGACTTCACAAAGATCACCACCTGAGGGAGCCAGGGGAGGGTGCATGGCATGTAAGAGAAGTTACAGATGTGCATTTTCAGGAATTTCACTTTTCTTTTGAAGATTTTGTTTGCATGAATGTATGCCATTATGTGTAGTGCCTACAGAAACCACAAGAGGGCACTGATTCCCTGGCACTGGCATTACAGGCGCCCATGTGGGTGCTGGGAACTGAACTGGGTCCTCTGGAAGAGCAGCAAGGGCTCTTAACTGCTGAGCCATCCCTCCAACCCCAGCACTCTACATTTCTAAAGGAATCCCTCAGTTCCTCTTATGTCCTGTCCTGCTGTGAATACAACAGCCTTTGTTCTCTGGGCTGATTTCTCAACATCTGGCTCCCGAGGTGCTGTGGCCACAGGACCCCAAGCTGGCAGATATGCTGGGAGTCAAGGATGAAGCCACCTCACAGAAACACGCTAAGAATGAGAATTAAGGTCTGGAAAGACAGATGATCCTGCTCACCTAAACACTAAACCTTGGGACCTATCCTAACTCAAGGTCAGCTTCAGCACAGGCAAACGGGAGGACAGATTGCTGCTCCTCAGTAAGTAGAGGAAGTAAGCTATTTCAGAGCCTAAGGTAGCCCACAAATGTATGAACTTACTGAAAATCACTGAGGCCTTTGCAGCTGGCTCTGCTTGGTCTTTATTACGGCCAGGCAACTCCCCTCCCCCCCATCTGGGCTTCTCACCTCATCACCTATGCCGCTCCTTCGACGGCTACTTAAACACAGGCTTCTGCTACTGCCGGTGTCCAGGGCTCATCCCTGCACTGGACCTCGAGCTACTGACCTGGTTGAACTCAAGGACATCTAGAAGGTCAAAGAGCTTCCGGTTCTTCTCGTTGTCCTTCAGTTTCACGTAGTACTGCTGCAACCCGTGCAGCGTCAACTTCGTCTCATCATCCACGAAGATCTCCATCGGCTGAGGGGGAGGAGGGGGGGGAGCAGGAGGAGGGCAGAGTGGGGGGGTTAAACCTGGGGGGGTGGAGGAAGCTGATCTCCAATACACCCCATGGGAGGATGGGGAGGAGAGAGAAGACTGGAAACCCCTCCCCCACCATGAAAAACACCCTTCTTTCCTGATCAGAAATGGATTTCATCAGCTGAGTTTTAAGACTGCCCAACTGAGAACTCGGAGGAAAAAGGAGCCTCCGCCAAGAAAGAGCGTGAGGCCACCGATGAGGTTGCCTCAGATGAGGGGTGGAGCAAAGAAAACAATAGGGGAAGGTTCTCAAGGGGAGTGCACCACTCAGAATCAGATGGGGGTCAGAGAAGCTCCAGCAGAACAGGAACTTGGGGGCCACCACTGCTCCACCTGCGTTCCTTCTCAACTGGGAGACTCGGAGTAACACACTTTAGCAAATGTCTTTAAGATCAGAAAGCTGCAGTGGCCATGGTCAGAATGCCATCCAAAAGCCAGGCATGGCGGTACACGCCTGCAATCTCGGCACTCGGGTGGCTGAGGCAGGAAAGTAAAATCTTTAAAATGGCATTTAAAGAGGAACCGAAACTGCTCAAGGTGAGAAGCACCTTGCTCTTGGACCTCTAGGATTAGCTTTAGAAGAGACCGTTCTGAGTAAGAGTCAAACCATCTATAGGTATTGGGGGGAAGAATCCACGAAGGGCCCCAGGAAAAACAGCAGGCAGGTGCTTACAGAACTTCACACCTGAGCCTGCATCCTCAGTTAAAAAGCCTAACTTTGGCTCTTCCCCACTTTCCACACGCTAAGCAGGTTTTCCCACCGCCCTACCCACACGCAGCTAGGCACAGCCCTCCAGAGCCAGCCTGACACTTCCTCAGCTTTAACTCAAAGGGCGTGGCTCTCTCCTCCATCTCCCTCTTCCCAGTGGCTGCCGAGATTACAGCTGCCTGCCCTGTTTCTTAAACACTAACACAATGGTCCTTGAGCATCCAAAAAAATGTAGATAGGAATTAATCTTTACATTTCATAAATAAAATAAAAATCCCCCTGCCCCATGCAACCCATGAAGGAGAGGAAGAAATGACAGAGAGGGCCGACAGGCAGCTCCCAGACCAGATTCCCAACACTCTCCAGACTGTCTTGGGAGACAGTTAACAGAAATAGCCAGGGACCAAGATGCATGTAGTAGGGGTAAAAACAGTGTCTTTCCCAGAGGGCAGGCCAAGGGCAGGCTTTCCAAAGAAAAGTCTCAGGTTTCTGATAAACCTGATTCATGCCCCCAGCAGAGCCCAAGAGCAGGAGCCCTGCAGGGAGGAACTCCAGGGCTCAGGATAGGCTCCGCCCTCTCCACACTACCCTCATTACAGATGAGCCCCTCTTCCCACTACACTTTTCCCAGAACCCTCATTAAAAAATTAGAGGGGGAGAAAAAAAAAAAAAGCAAAAAAAAAAAACTACCACCCCACAGGACTCCCCACCCCAGCAAACCCAACACATATGGGGGAAATGGGGCACAGCACGTTAGGTTCAGGAAAAAAACCGGGAACAGAAAAAGAGGCTGGTTTGGTCCTCAGCGTCCAGGTCAGGATTCCTGTGGCCTCCGCTGCCGCCATCCACACTGCTCATGAGGTCTGCATTCTCTCGTCGTGCCCAGGGCTTCTCTGCTGCCGGCTCACATCAACCAAGGCTCCGATGGGTGCAAGGAGGTGTGGGCAGGAAGGAGTGGGGGACTGGGGACTGAGGTGCCAATGGCCCCCAGCCCTGAGGCGGGGAGGGGCAGATTCATGTGCTGCGTGCTCTTCTTCTGGATGGGCCCTGCCATCTGACTGTCCCTCTCTTGCTCTCCTGCCACTGGAGGTTTGAGTTTTGGTGAGCTGAAGGCTCCAGCTGCATGCTTCAGGCCACCTTGAGGATGTGTGGCTGTAGGGGCTATGTAGGAGACGACGGGAGGGCAGCAGGGCACAGAATCTGGCCCTACCCCCGAAAGGGAGAAGAGGTTCAAAAATGCTGGGACTTAAAAAAAATGTTGAACACTACCCGCTCTCAATTAACCCGACCAAGTCTTCCGGAGTTTCCCTGGCACCCGCGCGGACCCTAACGCTAGCTGTCTCTGCCTCTGTGCTTCTCTTCAGGGAGTTGCTGCTCCCAAAGTGGGCACAAGCCCCCTTCTTGACGCTTGAAGGACAAGGGAGTCTGGAGGAAGAGGGCGAGGAGGGGAGGAGGCAGCGGGCGGGAGTGGAGGGAGAGAAGGTAGAAGGTATTTACATCTTGCATGAACTTGCGGCAGACTGGCCGGATCTCTTTGCTCAAGGTAGCACTGAACATCATGACCTGCTTCTCGTGGGGGGTCATGCGAAAAATTTCCTGGACATCCCGACGCATGTCTGTAAGAATGAGAATTTACAGGAGAAAATGAACCTGTGACTTAAATCAGCACCAGAGTTCCCAGTGAGACACGAAGGCACTCAGAAGAAGACCCCAGATCTCCATATTCTCCAATTACTACACAAATCAGAGTAGAAACGCTCTGGAAGCCAGGTGTAGTGGTGTAAGCCTGTGATCCCAGCACTCGGGAGGTAGAGGCAGGAACATCAGGAGCTCATAGAGCCAGCCTGGTTACACGAGACCCTGCCTTAAAAAACCAAGAGTGGTGACCCAATGGGAAAGCAACAGATCAAGAAAAGACCTCAGGGGCTAGGGATGCTCAGCGGTGAAGAGCACTGGCTGCTCTTGTAGGGTACCTGGGTTCAGATCCCAGCACCCACATGGCGGCTAACTACCATCTGTAACTCCAGTTCCAGGGGATCCCACACCTTCCTGTGACCTCCATGGGCATTGTACAACACAGGTAGGTACTCTTACATACATGCAGGCCATACACTCATACACATAAAAAGACGCAGAGTCAGGTTCTACCTTTTGTTCCAGACAAGAAATGTGACAGAATCTATGAATCAGGGACAGACCCCTTCAGAGGCTCTCAAGGACAATGTTAAAAATGATTTATGAGGGCTGGAGGGAGAAGTCAGCAATAAAACTGCACACTGCACTTGCAGAGGACCCAAGTTCAGTTCCCAGCATCCATGTAAGGTGGCTCACACTGTTCTAAGTCCAGCTCCAAGGGGATCTGACGCCTCTGGCCTCTGCAAGCACTGCACATTCACATTCACACTAACAACTAAAAACATTAAAAATAGAATTTCCAAAGTTTTACGAAGACCCCTGCCAGCCCTCCTCTCCGCAGCCCCAGCCTCTAGAGGTCCACAGTGCACTCACCGCACTCCAGCAGGCAGGCCACCCTGTGCCTCTCACCTACAGCTCACACACTCCTGCCTTTCCATATTCCCACTGGCCAAAATAGAATTCTTTTTTGTGGGTGGTTTGAGACAGGGTCTCAGTATGTGTGTAGCCCTGGATGGTCTGGAACTCACTCTACAGACCAGGCTGTCCCCAAACTCAGATCAACCTACCCTTACCGCCCCAGTAGTAGTAGAGGCACACACCACCATGCCCTGCCAAAATGGAAGTTGTAATGAAACTTTTTTTTCACCCACAGCACAAAGGAATACCCCAACACACAAACTTCCCTGGTGATTAATCCTGAGACAACTCCAGAACCCTATTCATGCATTCAGTCTGACCACACGCACTCACACACGCTGTGCTGGGATGCCTGGACACTTTCTTTAGTGCAGCATCTCTCCCACGACACCCAGTACAGCAACCTGTGAAGAAAAGGGTACTGATGTGGACTGCAAAATTATCCGAGTGCCCCACTCTCAAAGACAGAACACCCACTGTAAGAAAGAACATCACAGCTGGAGGTACAGCTCGGGTGGTACAGCACATGTCCAGTATGCGTAAGGCCCTGGGTTCAACGCCCAGCACCAGGGAAAGAGAACAAAACTGAGAGCCATCAGTCATGGGTGATAGATCAAGAGTCGTCCTTGCACGCAAGTGCTCCTGTATCAAACAAACATCATTTGGCTCCAAAAGGCAGTTCCCCAGACCACTAGAGCCCGAGCACTGCCACTCACCGAGCTGTTCAAGCATCTTGTCACATTCATCCAAGATAAAGTGTTTAATGTGTTTGAGGTTGAGGCTCTTATTCCGAGCTAGGGCTAGGATGCGGCCAGGAGTCCCAACGACGATGTGCGGGCAGTTCTTCTTCAGCACCTCTTCATCCTTCTTGATAGACAGACCACCAAAAAACACCGCCACCTGGCCGGCAAAGGAAAAGCATCTCACCAGGAAGGAAGAGCCCAACCTCTTCAGAATTCCCATCCCTTTAATTGACTCTAAACCAAGTGTTAGCTTTCAGACCTACAACAAACTTCACATTTACAATCTGTAAAGAACACTTCATCCAAAAAATTCTCATGTGCCCCCAACACTGAGGTTCTGTGAGAAGCCAGTGACCTGCTCAAAGCTGCACGGCTAACGGGGACAGGAAGGGAAGCGCTCGACTCCTCTGCCTTCACCTGGCCGCTACATTCTCATGTGAGTCTAAAGGTTTCACGTTAAGAACGAATACAGGTTATCAAAAGCCCCCAGGAAGGGTCAACGCCACACAAAGCACTGAACATCAAGCTTTCCTTCTCAACTGGCACAGACCCTACACTATTACTGACAGAGGCTAAATGTAATGACCCTTGTAAGGTGAATGGCTGTTGGGATCTGGGCCTTACAGCATACGGAATTGCTTTTAGTGAGACAGGGTCTTACCATGCAGCTCTGGTTGACTTGGAACTCACTATGTAGACCAAGTTGGCCTTGAACCCAAAGATCCAACTGCCTCTGCCTCCCAAATGCTGGGATTAAAGGTGTACACTACAACATCCAGTCCTGAATTGCTAATTTCAAGGGGGAAAGGAATAATCAAGGAATCATACTGTCATGACCCTAATATTATGGTAACTTTAAAAACACTGATGGTAAACAAGGTTTGTGGCAAACAGGAGCACTCTTGCCCAAAATATTTTAACTTGACTCAATTAAGTTTTTAAGTATAAATTTTGGTCTAGAAGAACTATTGGGAGGGAAGGACAGGGTAAACCTGAGGAGGGAGACAGACCCTGAGGGGGCTCTACAGAAATGGCCTAGCGTCCTGAAGGTCTTTTAACTACATTTGAGCCAAAGCAAGGAAAAGCAATGCAATTCAGATTTGACAACGTAGACTCACTCTAGGTTTGGTCTTTGGGGGGAGGGAGCACACAGGGTCCTGCTGAGCTCAAGCAGATCTACTTAGCCTCCCAAGTGGCCAGCACTACAGTGCCTATACCACGTTCGAGGCTCAAATTTGATCTAGACACAAAGAACATTCAGGGTGGCACAGGCTGACTGAACAGAGCTGGACTACAGACTAGGAGCAACTGTTGCCACAGTTACAACAACGTAAACGATCTTCAACTTTCTCCTTTGTTTAGCCCAGGCCATCTTTCAGCCTAGGACACCTGTCCCAGCCTCCCAAGTACTATTAGGATTGTAGGAATGAGCCGCCAAAGCAGTTCCGGTTTTCAACCTTTAGACAAGACTGTTTGGTTAAAGGACTGAAGTTGGCTGACTCTGGTGACCTCAGGGCAGAAGTGCTCACAAGAGGCATGTGCTAGCACAGTGCCTTCAGAATTAAATGACTGTAAAGAAGACATTAAGACTGGGCGTGGTGGCGCATGCCTTTAATCCTAGCGCTTGGGAGGCAGAAGCAAGTGGATCTCAGCAAGTTTTAAGGCCAACCTGGTCTACATAGAGTTTCAGGCCAGCTGGGGCTCCAGGGACCTCAAAATATCAGAAAATAATATTAATCATTCTCAATATACCTGGTAGAATAGTGCAAACAAGCTGAATGTTTCATGAAGAGGCTGATAAACCTATAAACTGACAAACAGAAAACAGAGCCAGGGCTGGAGAGACGGCTCAGCAGTTAAGAACACTCGCTGGTCTTCTAGGGACCCAGGTTCGCATGGCTAACAGCCATCTATAACTCCAGTTCCAGGGGATCATGGTGCACTTACACATCTACAAGGCAAAACACTCATACACATAAAAATATTTTTGGTAGCCCCAATTAGTCTGGAACTTGCTATGTGGCATACACCTTTAATAACCAGCACTCAGGAGGCAGAATCTCTGTAAGATAATAGCCAGCTGGGGCTACAAAAAAAAAAAGACTGATCATCTTGTGTGTTTGTGTGTGCTGTGTAAGGGGACACACATGCCACGGCACACGTGAAGACCAGATGACAACTCTGGAGTCAAGTTCTCTCCGTCCACCTACATGTGGGTTCCAGGGATCGAACTCCGGTCACTAGGCTTGTATGGCAAGTACTTTCACCCACTGAGCATCTCTCCAGCCCCCACTTTGTTTTTTAGGAAATTTTTTTTAGTCTAGGGCTCCATCTCAAACATTCCTAGTTCTTTTACAACATGAGGTGATCAGGTGCGGTGGTGCACACCTGTATGTAATTCCAGCACCCAGAAGTGGAGGCAGTTGGAAGCACAGCACACACTGAAATGAAACAAGGTGTTTTGTAACAATTTGAAAAGCACTGCTCCTCACTCACCCTAACCAAGTAAGTAGTTACATAGTCTTTCCACCTCCAACCATAGGGACATTAGGATGCACTTTCACATACAGGTGACACATACACCCAAGCATGAAAATATGTAACTATTTGCAGGTTCCGCTACTGGTATGGGGTCACACTCCAGGTATCAAGGTTGTATAATAGAAAACTCTGGGGCTGGAAAGATGGCACTCAGTTAAGAGCACTGCTGCTCTTTGCAGAGGACCTGGGTTCAAGTCCCAGCACCCACATGGCAGCCAACAACCATCTGTAAGTAACTCAAGTTCCAGGGGATCGGATACCCTCTTCTGACTTCTTCAGGCATTTCACAACACGGGTGCACTTATACACATGCAGGCAATACATTCGCAAACATAAAATAAGTAAATATATTTTTAAAAAAGAAGACTCGGTTGCAGGCCCCAGTCGCCTCTAGAGTCTCGACATGCACACCAGGAACCAGCTCCTTCAGCGTCTGCTCTTCCCACACGCGCCCAACCTCTCACGCTATCAACCAAGCACCACGAAAGGACTCAGAGTGCACTAAGTGGAGGGGGCTCTTGGCAGGCCCAGAGGCAAAGACCACTCGGGAGGCTGCGGCAGGAGGATGGCACGTTCAAGGCCTAACTGGGCAAGAGTGACCTCAAAGCCAACCAGAGTAAAAGTGATTGAGACACTGTCTCAAGCTTTAAAAAAAAAAAAAAAAGGAAAAAAGTGGTCTGTGGTAAGCGTACATACACAGGTGCATTCAAACCAAGGTGAGGCAAGCACCCCCAAAACTGCAACAGCAAATCCACGAGGTCTAAACAGTGCACAGGAACCAACATGTACAGGGAGGATCACAGGTACTAAACAGCTGCAGACATGGGCCACCGCTGCCCCTTTGTTCCCAGTGCCTCCCTGCCCAGGTTTCTATGCCCTGGCTTACCTTAACATTCGGCATGTATTTTGAGAAGCGTTCATATTCCTTGCTGATCTGAAAAGCCAACTCCCTAGTGTGACACATCACCAGGACAGACACCTTGGGAGGGAAGCAGACAAAAACACAGCAGGTTCACAGTCCTGCATCACTCCCTCAGCAGTGACAGTCACAGAAGTACCCCTGGCAGATCTAAACCATCAAACCCATGCTTTTACAGATCATCCTCAACCGTCAGGAAATAGTCAAGCACTCCTGGCCTGCCGAGAAGCCCCCTCCAGCACGCCCCCCAGCGCACCTGTCCAGTAACCGGCTCCAGCTGCTGCAGTGTGGCCAAGACAAACACTGCCGTCTTTCCCATGCCTGACTTGGCCTGGCACAGGACATCCATCCCCAGAATGGCCTGAGGGATGCATTCGTGCTGGACTAGAAGAAAAAACACATACATAGACCTGGCTCTCCACATGACTCCTCTTTACCACGCCAAGCCCATTTCTTTCCAGTCACTCCTCAAATTATGTACCTTGTTCTTGCCAACTTTCAGACTCTCTGCCCCTTAACATTTATCCCAGAATCAGACCCGCCTACATTCTCCTTGCGTCCTCTCAGTCCGGGCCACCCCAGTGTTACTAACAGCCTCCTGCACCTACCACGAGCTCACCTTCAGGGCTCCTGGCTGTCCTGATTTTTCTTAACTGTAACAATCCATGACATTTGAATGCCTGCCACAGGCCATTTCTCCTACATAGGTTGCCATGCTTTTGGGTCACGTAACCCTGCAACCTTGAACAAAATGAAGGACTTGGTACCTGACCCAGAAGCCAGCCATCTTTAGACCAGTCATTAAGGTTTCCAGAGACCAAAGTCAGCCTGGACCAAAAGAGGGGCACTAAAGGCCCTTTCATAAAAACTTCAAATAGTCAAAATGAAAAAAACTAAAAACAAGCAAACAAGAAACGCAAGGCACAAGAACAAATGGCGGTCTCCTCTGGCTTTGGCTCACTAGCACGTCTGAGGACCAGCCAACAGTCTCTTCTATCAACCTTTTCCTTTTGGGCTCCCTTACTGCCTGGTCCGTCCTCAGTATGAATCTTTACCACCTGAGGCAGGAACTGCAGACGCTTTTTCCCCTTGTGTCCCTAAGGTTCTTAATGAGGTCTCTACGTACAACGAAAAACTTACCTTCGGATGGATGCTCAAAGCCACAGTCGACAATGGCTCGAAGCAACTCCGGCTTGAGCAGGAAGTCACGAAAGCCAGAGCTGTGGATGGAGACGTAGGAGCCCTTGACATCCTTCTTGGCAGGGGCTTCGGCCCCGTCTCCCCCGGCTGCCGTCTCCACCTCATCATCTTCATAGTCCAAGAGTTCATTGTCAACATCGTTCTCCGCCATAACTAGGCCGGCAGGGGAGAAGGGCGGGTGGCTCGGATGAGTGCTCCCAGAACAGGGGAAAGAGAGAGGACTGAGGAACAGTGAGTGAAAAGACACCGGTTTCTGACAGAAGAGCTGGGGGGTGGGAATCAAAACAGAAAACTTGTCAGTGTGAACAGAAGCCGCTCCTTTCCAGCTCCACGGGCTTCCCACCACTTTCCCTAAACTACATTTACCCCGGAAAGAAAAATAACACAGGCACACGAGATAAAAACACCAGAGGGAACAAAATGGAGAAAGTGGTTTCAGATAACGATTCCTAACCAGCGTTAGGCCCACACAAGTTAGGCAGGAGAGGACCAACTTAGAGACCCTGAGTAGAGCTCAGGGACGGCAGAAAGGGAAATGACAAAAGAAAAATCCTTTAAAACCCCCAAAGGGAGACAGACTATGCTTTCCCTAAAGACGGGCCCCTACCAGAGCAGCCATCAGTCAAGGGTGATAGATAAAAGGTCAGCACTGCGCAGAGCGCTCATTTCCAAAAACTCAAACATCATGTGGCTGCTCTCGCCCTCCCGCGCCTCAACGTCCATCTACGGAGGTTAAGACACACCTGTGTGCCCTCTTGGTAGTGCACACCTGGGATGCCAGTGGGAAGGAGGGTGAAGGGAAAAAGGAAGGCCTGTGTCATGAATAGCCGAGTGCATGGCTAAGAATGGGTTCGGTGAAAGCTTGCTTAGCATATGTGCGACGTGGGGTTCAGCCTAGCGCTGCAGCAACTACAATAAAGTTTAAGAATAAATAGTCAAGTTTAAGGAGGTGGACACAGTTGAGAAAAAGATAAACCCCACTCCAGCGTTAACAAAATGTGCACCAAGGGGTCTCACTAATCTGCACTAATCAGGTCACAAATACCCAAGTGGTATCAGGGGTACCACACACCACGGGAACCACTGAGGGCATCCACCTAAGGGTGGGCAGTTAGAGGGGGAGCAAAGTTCAACTGGGCCCCAAAGCAGGCTCCATGAGGCCAAGAAGGGGCCTAGTGGGAACAGGAGGAAAGCCCCGCCCTCTTCTACTGGACCAGAGGCCACCTAGCAACGCCTCCTGTTGCTGGGGCCTCGCGTGGGCCAGGAATCCCCTGAAGACCCAAGAGAAAAGGGAACACAATGGCTGCCGAGGCGACCATCTTGGATTGCCCCCCCTCGCCTTGTCTCCCTGCTCCCCTCAAGTTTTGCCCTCAAAAAGGACGGAAATAAGGACCTAGCGAGGCCCGAGCACCCAGGCCGCAGTCCCCGGAAGGGGTATCAGGGGCCCACGCGGCAGGATGACAGCGGGAAAGTGCGGATGGAAGTGGATGGTGGAGGCCACAGCTTACCTAAGCACTGCGAGCGTGTATGGCGGCACCGACAGGGACGAACGAGGGAAACTGCCTTCACTTCCGGTCGCAGGCTCTTCCCCGCGCGCCAGCCTCCCGCCTTCCCGGCGGCCAGAGCGCATGCGCACGGAGTGCCAGCCTTGGGGTCCTGAGTCGCGTCTCTAGGGCCCCGGGCAGACTTTGGGGCTGCCCTTGGCGATGACTGTTTGGAATGCATTTCTAAAGTCACTTCTCACGTCTCTGCCACTGCTAGTCATAAAAATTATGACGGAACGTACGTCTTTTCATGCCATTCTCCAACTTCGTTTTCCCACGCCTGGCTACGGACTTTACTTCGGATTTTGCCCCGGCAGGCTTCTCTCTGGACGCCTCGCTGTGGGCACACGAGGCCCCGGCGTGTGGAGAGCCGGCGCCAGGGCCGCGAGTTCTCACGGGGTCCTGAGCCCGTTGTGAAGGTGACCTGAGGGCAGCTGGACTGGCCTGAGCTGTGGGCAGAGTGGGCAGCGTTTGCCCAAAGTGATCCTGGCCAGTGTAGCAAGTGATGGCCCCCCGTGGGACAGGGACATGTCCATCATGAGAGAGGGAGGCTTAGGTTCTGCCCCAAGTGTTAAAATAAATGGAAGGGTTTGAGGGTTATGTAGCTTTTCACAGTTATTAATTGGAGTCTTCTGCCCCCCATGGTTCAGCACCAGTGTTCTTCCCCCGCCCCGAATAAGTGATATCCCCCCCTCTTTGAGATGCTACATAAAAGTCTGAAGGAGGCTTTTATGAGAACAAGAGTTTGGTATTTTCCCTATTCACTTAATCATTTAACCATAAGAAGATACCATTGTAGCCAGTCAGCTGGCTGTATACATTTGCTCTACTCACAAATCATGGGTAGGCACGGAGACCTCTTCAAGTGCTGGCCTTTGGTAACTTGTATACCTCCGTATTTCACTGCTGTGAGCATCAAGAAGGCGGGGGGGTGAGGGTTGATAGATAAAAAGTAGCGGTATGAGGAATAGGGTGATCAGGAGAAAGCAGAGTTTATTAGCAAAGGAACACACGGGGCAGATTCCTTTCTGGGCAGGGAAAATGTCTGCCCTGGATCGGATCGTGAGCTGGGGTCTTTTAAGGGGGAGGCTTCTGCTTCCAGCAGAAGGTGGGAAGACGTATTTTTTTTTTAAGTGGCGGGGAGTGGGAGAGCGGGACTGTTAAAACCTGTTCTCCAGCCAGGCGTGGTGGCGCACACCTTTAATCCCAGCACTTGGGAGGCAGAGGCAGGCGGATCTTTGTGAGTTCAAGGCCAGCCTGGTCTACATAGTGAGTTCCAGGACAGCTGGGGCTACAAGGAGACCCCCTCTAAAAAAAAAAAAAAAAAAAAAAAAAAAATCCTGTTCTCTTTAGAGATCAAAGGGGAAGCCTGCTCTTTAGAGATCAAAGTGGAAAAAAGTCTGCTTCTTTTGACTTCAAAGACCAAGGTGTTTATCAGTTGGGCATGAGAAGTCCTTGAGACCCTGTTGGAACCTTAATAGGGGTGGGGGTACAGTAGTAGGGGGTCTCACTATGTAGCACCAGCTGGCATCAGACTTACAGAGATCCAACTGCCTCTTCCTCCTGAGTGCTGAGATTAAAGATGTGTGCTACCACACCTGGCGCAGAGACCTTTTATTGACCCTAATGCTGCCATTCACAGAGGAGGGTAGCATAGAGGATCGCTCAGCTGACCCACCAGCTGAGCCAGACAATCTCCTTTATAGCCAATCATAGTAAACCTCCTGCACATGACGGCTTGTTTGCTCCAGTCACAACATTGCCCCTTCAGCACTAGTCACTGTCATTTCACTACATCACTAGGGGATTCTACCAAGGCTTATAATAGCAAAAAATCCAGTGCCAACTGTTTGAAACCGTCCTGACTCAAGCTGCACGTTCACAAGCAGGAGCGAGCAGCTGTGACCACTGTCTTCCTCAAGGCATTCATAGAATGTTCAAAATGGCCAGGTTTGACAAAAGAGTGGCCTAGCTGACCTAGGGAGAGACCGTTATTCCTTTCTTTCTCTGCCCACAAGTCAGAGTCTGTTATATAGCCTAGGCTGGCCTCAAACTCCTTTTTAATGTGTAGGAGTATTATACCTGCATATATGTAAGCACACTACATGTGTGCAATGCCTGCAGAGACCAGAAGACAGGGATCTGGAATTACAGATGGTTATTAGCTGCCACATGGGTGCTGGGAACTGAACCCAGGTCCTCTGTGAAAGCAGTCATTGCTCTTAACCGCTGAGCCATCTCTCCAGCCCCCTGTGTGAATGTGTATGTAACTGCATCCATGTGTGTGCAATGCCTGCAGAGGCCGAAAGAGGGTGTTGGATCCCCTCTGGAACTGGAGTTACAGACAGTTGTTAGTCATCATGTGGGTGCTGGGAACAGAACCTGAGTCCTCTTCAAGAACAGCCAAGTGCTTTTAACTGATAAGCCATCTCTCCATCCCTGAGAGGAATCTCTTTGGTGGCACTGCCTACAAATTGTGCAGAGAACTCCAGTGGTACTGGAATTGTCCCCGTGCAGGTGTGGACTTTTTGATGATTTAGCTGCTCAAGTCTCCCTGACCCCTATAAGACACCCCTCACCCATTGTGAAGATTAGTCTTGATTGTCAACTTGACACCCCTGGGAAGAGGGAGCCTCAGTTGAGGGATTTCCTCTATTGGACTGACCTGTGGTCATGTCTGTGGGGCATTTTCTTGATTGCTGATTGATGTGGGAGGATCCAGCCCATTGTGGGTGGTGCCACTTCTGGGCAGGTAGGCCTGGGCTGTATAAGAAATGTAGCTGAGGGGGCTGGAGAAATGGTTCAGCGGCTAAGAACACTGCGTACTCTTGTAGAGGAACCAGGTTCAATTCCCAGCACGCACATGGTGGCTAACAACTGTCCATAACTCCAGTTCCAGGGGATCTGACGCCCTCCTCTCAACTCTGTGGGCATTTCACAACATGGGTGCACTTACACACATGCAGGCAAAACACGCATACATATTAAAAATAATAAATAAAATATATTTTTTAAAAATTTTAATCCGGGCGTGGTGGTGCACGCCTTTAATCCCAGCACTCGGGAGGCAAAGGCAGGTGGATCTCTGTGAGTTCAAGGCCAGCCTGGTCTATATAGTAAGTTCCAGGACAGCTGGGGCTAAAGGGAGACCCTGTCTCAAAAGGACCAAAATTAATAAGTAAATAAATAAATAAATAAATTTTTAAAAAGGAAATGTAGCTGAGCAAACCAGGGGAAGAAAGCCAGCAGGCAACATTCCTCCACGTTCTCTGCTTCAGTTCCTGCCTCTAGGTTCCTGCCTTGACTTCCTTCCCTGCCTTCCCTCAGTGATGGGCAGTGACCTGGGAGTTGTCAGAAGAATAAACTCTTTCCCCAAGTTAATTGTGGTCAGTGTTTTATTACAGTAACAAAGAGCTAACTAGACCGACTACCCTGCTGCTTTCACGAAGCTAGATCTGGATGAAATTGTTTCTTTGGTCTTTTATCAGTGCCCTGTCTGGGGTGAATAGACTTTTTTATTCATGTCTACCCAAGGAAAAGTCATACAACAAAATAAGATTGGTTACCTCATTCATCCGAGTCCTAAGTGAAACAAACTTGTCTTTCCTGGTGAAAAGAACTGATGGAAGAATAAGAGTCATAAAAGAGCAGTGCCCACCTCGAGGCATCACCTGATTTATTCCCCAGTATTTATGAACTGCCCACCATGTGCCAAGTGCTATCCTAGGACCTGGGGACACAGCAGCCTTGTCCTCGGATACTTTATATCATGAAAGTCACCACGTAAGCATATAATGTCAAGTCTCAAGTGCAGAAAAAAACAAGGTAAGGTGCAAAGAGTGTTGGTTTTTCCACACTAGCTTTCCTCTTACAGGCGGTGTATTTAATCCCCAAGTTCCCAAAGGAAGACTCATGTTTCCCACTTACAGAAACCGTTTGCTTTTGTCTCCCCAGAAAGCTTCCCAAGGATAGCCATTTGCAGTGTTTAGAGACTATATAAATGCAGAATTCTCAAGACAGTAGTTCAAAATGAGAGATGAGGAGGTAAGAAGAGGCTGCTTCCACCCACCAACTGATTCGGCCATAGTTATTTTATTGAGAGTTTGCTGTTACAAAGGGAAAGCAAGGTACTGAGGGTGCGTTCTGCAAGGCCATGCGCACAGAGGACACAGTATCACTTCAAGTCGTAGGAAACATCTCAGGCTTTGGGGAAAGAGAAAGGCTAGCTTAGGAGAGAAAGAGGAGCTAAGGGGCACAGCATGTACTTGGAACTTTGATAGAGGGGCTAAATGACATAATTTCATCGTTTCAGGGGTCCTAATGTGTCTGCAGAGAGACAGGAAAAACAAGTTTTTCAGAGAATGACTAGAGTCACAATGAATGAGCTGAATTAGAGAGCCACTGACCAAAGTCAGGAAACAAAGTATTAAGGATTGGGCAGGAGAGCAGAGGGTGTTTGTAATATGGATATGCCATTTGTTAAACTGCAACTACTACTTGAGGGCATCGGATTCCCCTGGAACTGGAGTTAAGGACGGTTCATAGCCACCATGTGGGTGCTGGGAATCGAGCCTGGGTCCTTTGCAAGAGCAGTCAGGGCTCTTAACCGCTGAGCCATCTCTTCAGCCCCTACAGAATGATTTTTAGTGACTCAGGAGGTAAGCACTGTTATCATCCCAGTTGCAAAGAGAAGGACATTGAAGCTTCTGGGTTAAGTACCTTGTCCCAGCAGCATAGCCAGCAAGGGCCAGGGTTGGGAGAAGAACCCCAAATCTGCCAGCTCTGAAGTCAGGGTGCTTTCCACAGCCCGTGTCACCATGATGCACATTTCACGGAACGGTTGGATGAAGACAGCTTGGGCATTTCTTAATTTAAAGTTCCAGTGTTACAGCACACAGAGATTCAGGTTTGAGCCAGGTATTTTTAAGTCTCATAGGAGACTATTGGGTCATGTCTCCTAGAATCCTCTCTCCTAGGAAATGATTACTATGGAAAGGAGGGTACCAGACAGTAAACCCATGGCTCTGTGCATGCTGGACAAGGGAAGCGATTTGGATTTGGGAGATGTCTCTGTGGAAGGAACAGGCACGAGGAGTCAGACTCCAGACTGGGTCCTACGCAGTGGTTCTAGGTGGCAGTCCGGTAGTTGGGGTGGACCTGGGGCCTGACGTCACAGACCATGCCAAGGAGCTGGGCCAGGACCCGGTCCCGATTTCTCTGCTGAGAACTCTGCATGCCCTGTACCTGGCGCCTCGTAGCCTGCTCCACTTCAGCAGACAGGTTTCCCTGAGAGCCCATGGCCTGGGGGGAAGTGGTGGAGGAGAGAAAGAAAAAAGCAGAAATAGGGAGAGAAAAGGCCTAGCGTGTGAAGGGAACGAGCTGAACAAGGCCAAGAAGAAAAGCCTTTTCAAAATATTCCCATCCCCCCAAACATCCAGGTACCAGGATCTAAGACCCGACATACAACCCCATCCTGAAAAACAGACCCACCCTCTCACCACCAGGATCATAAAACTCTGCCCCCCACCACATTACCATACTCCACAAGCTGCACATGCCCTTCAAAGCCTCCAGACTGCCTTACATATCCTGTCAGAGCTTTACCGATGTTGTGATCCCTGTCAGGGGCCCCTCAGCATTCTGTCACCTCGTTTCTTGTTGAGTCACTGGTGCACACCTCACTAGATGCACCCACCAGCCTGCACCAAGGAAGAGGGACCCTTGCCTCCCGGCAACTCACCGCTTGCTGCTTGCTCTGGAATTCCTGCTCCCTCTCCCGGCGATACTGCTCTACCTCCATCTGCGCCTCCTCCTTTGCCTGTTTCAGTCGCCGGGCCTTCCCTAGCCGGTAGAGGACAGTGGGTATGGATGACCCCCACCCCCAACAAGGCGTGGTATCTGGGATCAGTCCCCTCCAGAAAGTTATTCAGCCTGCCATCAGCCAACCAGATGCTAGATTCCAACACCCACCCACTTCTTCCTCCCTAATCACCTTCAGCCTCCTGCTCGCCCCCCCCCCCCCCCTCTCCTCTTGTTTTGTTCATACCACACACACGCGCGCCCCCCCCCCCCCGTAGTCTTGGGTTTTCCTAAAGACTCAGATGTGCCCTAGCCTCCCCAAAATGTCCTTCCAGATTCCTAAGGGAGAAAAGAGAAGGCTTACTCTTTCGGGCATCTGCCACCTTCTCCGCTGCCCGTTTCTCAGCTTGGAGGAGCTGCTGGATACCCTGAGACTGACTGGCCATTTCTACCGCTAGAGCTGATGCTGTTAGGAAGGCGACCAAGGTACAGATGGCTCCCACCCTCCCTCGCCTACTTCTGCAGCTCGTTGCTGCCCTCCTCCTCCACCACTGGGTCTTAGTGCTCCCCCTTTCACTCAGTCTCCTCTCCTAATCTCATCCTCCCACTGATGACTGGTCCTCCTCTCCCACCTCACTAAGGCAGTACTCCGGATGGTCGCTGGGGGACAGCAGAGACCGGGCCCTAAGCTGCTGACAACTTGGCAGCAGATGCAGGCCTCTCCAGTCAAGGGTTGTAGGGATGCGGCTAGGGGAAGGCTTCACTTAATACGTCCGGCTCTCTTCCAACTCTCCACACGCCCCTCTGCCCCGCTCCCTTTATCTATCTATCCATCTATCCATCTATACCTATCTATAGATATACTTTTCCCAAGTCCAAATTTCTGCAGGCATCTCACTTGTCCTGACCTACGACTGTCTTCTCGGTGTCTTTTTGTGTTTTCTCTGCTTAGTTCATTGTGGGCTTTCAGGTTTCCTTTTCCCTGTAGTTCTTTTATTCTTTCCCCTGTCTCCTCTTTCTCTTTCCATTTTTCTATCTCTTACTGAACAGAGAGATCAGAATAAACCTCAAAATAGTCCTCCTGTCTCCCAGCCCCAGATTTGCTTCCCGATCCTCTCCTCTAATCCTAATCCTGTCTTCCGGTTTCAGGGGAATTTTAAGTCGCACGTTGCTTGGTTTCCCCACGGGAGGCGTTAACCAGTAACCACGCAGTCGGGGCAGAATGACTTCCGGTAACATGCCTCCTCGTTCATTTCCGCCCAAAACCTGCCGTGGGTGCTTGCACCACTTCCGGCAGCCTGGAGCGTCTCCTCCCTTCCCGCCTCCCTGCTCCGAGCGACTTAAACCCAGGCCTGGGGCCTGCAGCTCTGAGGGTCCTCGGGGGGGCGGGGAGCTGGGCTGATGAGTAACCCCTCCCCCCAGGTCCCAGAGGAAGAAGCCTCGACGTCTGTCTGCCGGGTACCCTCTATTCAATTTCTACATCATTCTTTGAATTTGTGACTTTTTTAAATTCAAATTTTGGCTGATGAAAATTTCCCCCCGTCCGGCTTGAGTCTTTTTTTTTTTTTTTTCTGGTCCCCAAAGTTCATAATTAACTTTTTTTTTAAAGCCCCCTCCCAGGGCTCTTAAAACGATTATGTATCATTTTCTCCAAAATTGCATCCAAAATGAGTTCTGTGACCTCAGCTCCAACTCCAGGGTTTTTTTTTTTTCTCGTCGCCAAAGTTGTCCGCTGGTTAGGAATGAGAGTTTGACATAGTCTTCATCTTTTCCTGGGGATGTGCAGGGAGACAAGGGATGGGAGAAGGAAGAGGGCAGGTTGGAGATGGAGGAGAAGCGCCCAGGCTGGGATCCTGATGGTTTTTTTTTTCCCTTCTCAGCCCAAGAGTTCCATGGCCTCTGCTTCCCGCCGGCAGCGCCGAGAGCGACGCTTCCGGCGCTACTTGTCTGCGGGGCGGCTGGTCCGGGCCCAGGCCCTCCTCCAGAGACACCCAGGCCTGGATGTGGATGCTGGGCAGCCCCCACCCCTCCACCGGGCCTGTGCCCGCCATGATGCCCCTGCCCTGTGCCTGCTGCTGCGTCTTGGGGCTGACCCTGCACACCAGGACCGCCATGGGGACACGGCTCTGCATGCTGCTGCCCGCCAGGGCCCTGATGGTGAGTTGACCCCTGGGGCGCTGGTCATGGGAAGCTGGTTATGGGAGGCTGATCAGATCTGAAATGAAAGCCAGGTAGTGGTTGAGAAATAAGCTAGCCATTGTGGTGTGGGGTTTGGTTTTCTTGAATCAGGGACTTTCTGTTGTACCCCAGGCTGGCCTCAAACACTGCAAGTCTTGCCTCAGCCTCCCAAGTGCTAGGATTACAGGTAGGTGTCACCACCCCCAGCTTGCAGCTAGTCTTAAAATTTCCTGTCTTTGTAGATAAATGACTACTTTGTTTCTTCACTGGTTATTTGCCTGTAGCACAAAAGGTAGGCGGCTGTGCAGCTGAATGTCTGGGTTCAGTTCCCAGCCACAATAAAGTTTTCCCCAAGTTTAGTCTGTACCTCCCTGTGCAGAATTGAAACAATAGCAGCCTTTGCTAAGAAAATTCTTACAAAGTAATTCATTTAATCCTCAAAACAACCCTCTGAGATAAGTATTGATATTACCCCCCCTTCCCAGATAAGGAAACTGGGCATTGAGAAGTTAAGTCCTTGCCAGAGTTCCACAGCTATTCACAGGGCAGAACAGGGGTTGGAACCCATGCAGCCCCAGTGGCTGGAGTGCCCTGTCTGACACGTTATAGAATTGTACAGTGATTGTGCCTATGTTCAGAGTACCATGCCAGCACATACTCAGTTTTGGTAACCAGTGGACATAAGACCTGGTATGTAGTAAGTACTTAGTAGATACTGGTGATTTACTGCTCCTGTGGTTATGAACAGATCCGTGTTCCTCCACATACAGTTCTGAAACACTGCAGGACCAGTTTTCATCAGTCTGCCACCCAAACTCAAGTCACAAAAGTGCAGTTAAGACCGATCAGTGGCACAGCCCAATAACCCCAGCACTTGGGAAGATGGTGAGGATAACCTCAAGGCCATCCTGGGCTAGGGCATAAGACATAAGACTCTCTCTAAAGAACAAACAAAAAAATCTAACCTAGCCGGTCGTGGTGTCTCATGCCTTTAATCCCAGCACTCAGAAGGTAGAGGCTGTGAGTTCAAGGCCAGCCTGTGAGTTCAAGGCCAGCCTGGTCTATATAATGAGTTCTAGGACAGCTGGGGCTACTGGAAGACCCGGTCTCAAAAAGACCAAAAAAAAAAAAATCTAACCTAAACAAGGAGACTACTGCTGACTTGTTTTTAATGTACTACAGGCAATGTTCAGATGTTTCGTACCAGAAACATGTCTGTGCTTGGCTTCCTGGGACTCCCTCCCCCTGAAACAGGCAACCTAATTTGAAGAATGTACTTTTAGATCAGTTCTACCAAATTCCAAACTGAAAAAAAAAACATGGAACCTGCCTGTTGATTTTGCAGTACCATAGAAGTAGCTCTGTAGAGCACCACCCTTACTAAAATCCCATCTAGAACCTTCCACCTAGCGGAAAATATCTAGGTGGGCCTGTACCCTAACTTCTCTGAGTCTGATTTGCCTCACTAAGACGGAGGTTGTGGTGATCAAATGAACCACAGTTTAGTTGCATTTTTGGTACTTGATGATTCTATTTTTATGTAACTCAAATAAGGATTTCTTTTTTACTTAAAGATTTGTTTATTTTACCAGGTGTGGTGGCACATGCCTTTAATCCTAGCAGAGGCAGGAGGATCTCTGAATTCCAGGCCAGCTGGGGCTACAGGGAGACCCTGTCTCAAAAAGACCAAAAAAAAAAGTGAAATTCACTGCACTCTGTGTCGACACAGCACCAGAGGTTTACCATCCCTGGCCACTTTAATCTGACAGGAGAAGAGGTGGCCTCGTTCTAAAATGACTGAGCATCCGGTTCATGTTCCACTCACCTTTCCACCCTCACCTCCTGCCGCACACCCACAGACTCAGCACTCCAGCTGCAGCGCTGTCTTCAGTGACCCTGAGGACGGGTTTCACAAGCCTGCTTATCACTAACCTTCTACCTGCCCTGCCAGGAAATGGCAGTGACAGGCTGGTAATACACAGGCAGTGAAAGAATTTACCAGAGCTGGGTGTGGTGGCACATGCCTGTAACCCCAGCACATAGGAGGCTGAGGCAGGTGGATCTGGAGTTCAAGGCCAGCCCTTGACTGCATAGTGATTTTGAGGCCAGCCTGAGCTATATGAGACCCTGCCTCAGAAAAAAAAGAAAAGAATTTGCCAGAGACAGGAAAAGGCCACAGTAGAGTTTATTCAGTACAGCACAATGCAAGACAGAGAGAAGCAGTCTGCACAGAGGCCTCCAGTTCCTATGGGCAGTCAGGAAGTGTTGGGATGGCACTGTGCCCTGGTTATCCAGGTGGGACATCTGTGTGGGCTCATGTCTGGGTGCTCAGGCAGACGTTCCATTCTTTTACTGAGGAGTAAGTTTTACAGTATAAATTGTTTCTTCCTGGCACTGGTTATCGGTACAAGATACCACAGGTTACTGCGGGTCAGACTCCTGATGGTCCAAGTTGCTCATTAAAGAATATAGTTCTCTACAGTGCTGTCATGACACCAGGAGAGACTTAGCAAGACAGGACTTGTTAAGTTTATCTCTTCCTTTTTTAAACATTTAAATTAATTCTTTTTTTGGACAGGGTCTCACTATATAGCCCTCGCTTGACCTGGATCTCACTATTTAGACCACGCTAGCCTTGAATTCGCAGACATCTGCTTGCCCATGCTTCTTGAATACTGGGATTAAAAGTTTGTACTACCGGCCAGGTGTGGTGGTGCACGCCTTTAATCCCAGCACTTGGAGGCAAGTGGATCTCTGCGAGTTCAAGGCCCAGCCTGGTCTACATAGTGAGTTCCAGGACAGCTGGGGCTACAGGGAGACCCTGTCTCAAAAAGACCAAAAAAAAACCAAAAAATTTGTACTACCACACCTAGCTAAATTAATTTTTTAAAGATTTGTATTATTTTTAATTATGTATCTCTGTGTATGTGGGCATGAGGGCAGGTGCTCATGGAGGCCGGAGGTATCAGATCCCCTGAAGCTGGAGTTATAGACAGTTGTGAGCTGCATGACATGGCTTCAGGGAGCTGAACTTGGGTCCTCTGCAATGGCAGTACATGATCTTTACCATTGAGCAATCTCTCCAGCCCCTAAATTAATTGTGTGCGTGTGTGTGTGTGTGCGTGCGCACATGCTGTGAGTACAATGGGCATGTGCCACACACGTGTGGAGATGTTCGTATTCGACTTCTGCCTTGTTTGGGACGGAGGCTCTTGTTCTTTTTCGGCTATGTGTGCCTGTCTCGCTGGCTCAGGAGTGTCTTATCTCCACTTTGCATCTTCCTGAAGACGCATTGGGATTACCAACACATGCTACCACACCTGGCTTCACGTGGGTCCTGGGGATGGGATTACCGACACATGCTACCACACCCGGCTTCATGTGGGTCCTGGGGATCCAAGCTCAGGCCCTTACACGTGCATGGCAAGCCCGTTTCCCTCTAAGCCATCCCTCCAGCCCCAAGGTTAACTCTTTCTGGTCTTGCTTAAAAGCAACAACAGCCTTGCTCTGAGCCCAGCCTGCTCTGAAGTAAAACAGCCATGTTCTGAGGCCAAAATGGCTCAACACAGCCATCTGTCACAGCAGTGTCCACATCCCCCCAACAAGACAGGTCAGCAAGGTCAAGGCATTCACAAAGGACGGAAGTCATCTTCTGGAATTGCTTCAGAGCTGAGCAGAGGCACTGAGGACCCTCACTGGCCTTGCTGATTGGTCACAGAGTCATGAGACCACAGGACATAAAATACTCCAGAAGCTCTTTGGGAAGGGAGGTAGAGTTGCTGTCACAGGAAAACAGAGGTCAGACTATGACACCAGATCCTGGGTGGTAGGAGCCAGTGATGAGGTCAGTGGTAATGGCTACTGTCCCTAAGACAAAACCACCTGGAGCCTAAAGACCTGAAGTCAGGAAGTCACCAGTTGTACCACGAGGTACCTGACCAGGGGCCAGAGACACAAAGCAGAATTAAAAACAAGAAAGGGCTGTGAGAGCTTAGAGCCCACCCCCACCTCCCACCCCACCCCAAAGCTGCTGAGGACTTGACCCAGCCAGGAGGCCTGTACTGTGTGTTGGTTAAGACCCTGGAGTGAAACAGCTGTTTTTGTTTATGGCTGGAGTGAGGGGCTGAGGGGCATCTGAAAGCAAAGGAGGTCTCTCCGGAGGCAGCACAGCTGGGGGCATGTGGTTCTGAGGCTTGAAATAGCAGTGGCTTAGTCAGAATAGGAAGCTGTGAGCACCAAGAGAACCATCCCAAGACAGGACTGCATTGTGGCCAAGGCTCCTTCTGAGGAGGTCCCGAGTGTCTTAGCCCCAGCCAGGGCAAAGGAGGGGTTGGCCCCTTAAGACGGAGGAATGTGAGCAAAGTCATTTGAGTAGCCCTGATCCAGCACCACCGTCACCCTGGTTCTCTACAGGGAAAGAAGGTTAAGGTAGACACGCAGGGACAGGTGACGACATGGAAATGACGAAGACAGGCAAAGAACGCAGTAGTGATCATTAAGATGGGCAGAACCTCTATCATCTATCTATCATCTCTATCATCTCTCTATCATCTATCTACCTATCTAGCTATCATCTATCTGTCATCTATCATCTCTCTATCACCTATCATCTAGCTAGCTAGCTATCATCTAGCTATCATCTATCTACCTATCTATCTATCTACCTATCATCTATCTATCATCTATCTTATCTCCCGGGATCCAGCAGTGTGAGGGTACAGGAGTAAAAATGGGGGCCATCCTTGAAAGGGGAAGGGTCCTTTAGGACATGGTGGGATGGAAAGAGAGAGCTTGTAAAATTATAGCATAGATCTCAGAAAGGAAAGAAAAGTAAGCTCCTCGTCAGGGTCTGGGAGTGTTTAAAAAGTGGGTTTTGGGGCTGGAGAGATGGCTCAGTGGTTAAGAGCACTGACTGTTCTTGCAGAGGACCCAGGTTTGAGTCCCAGCACCCACATGGCGACTACGAACCGTCCTTGACTCTAGTTCCAGGGGAATCCGAAGCCCTCTTTTGAGGGCACTGCATGACACGGGTGCACTCACATACATTCAGGCAATGCACTCATACACATAAAGTTAAAAAAAAAAAGTGGGTTTCACTTGAGTGCCCTCCCCCCCAAAAGAAGAGACTGAACTCTAAGAGGCACATAGGAATGGACTGTGTGAACTTTTCAGAGTAGGACAGTCCCATGTGTGGACAGATGAACTCATGTTCGCAGGTCTTGTAGCTTGGCCGCAGTTGAAGATGTGAGGAGGTCTTGACAGGGCCCAGACAGCTTTGAGCCACCTTTTATCCTGAGGAAGGTTTAAGAGACTCAATCCCCAGGTTAATGTGAATCAGTCCTCACCCTGGTACTGGGTGAGGGCCTGCATGGTTTGTCCCTGCCGCGTAGCAGCCTGAGACAGACAGCAAGTCTCTGGATCTGACAAGAGGTCTTCCTGGAGGAAAGGCCAACCGTGAAGGGCTTTACAGGGCTGCGGGGGCTGTGGACTTGGGGGCAATGCGGAGCCCGAGTGCAGGTGGAAGGAGGGCGCGAGCCTGCCGAGCTGCGAGCGCAGAGAGAGCCGTGAGGCCTTTAATGGCGAGATTCCCTCTCAGTCATCCAGAAGGTTGAGGGCGCCGAGCCACATAAGAGATACTTCTGGGTTTCAGGAGCTTTACTTACTGAGTGATGTTGGAAATGAAAGCCAGGCCTTCATCAGACTAAAGGGAGTAGCCAGAGAAAGGAATGAGGTGTTCTCTGAGAGCAGTGTGCTCTCCAGAGCCCTTCCTGCTCTGCCTATCTGAGGACATTTATCTTCTAGAACTAGTAGATATTTGATGAACCCTTGCTTAGGAACATGAGAGTGAAAATCTTTTTTGTTTTTTTGAGACAAGGTCTGGAACTTGCTATGTACCAGACTGGCCTGGATCTCACAGCAACTCCCTGTCTCTGCCTCCTGAGTGCTGGGAGTAAAGGTGTGTGCCACTATGCCTGGCTAAAATCTTTTTTTTTTAAGGTTTATTTATTTTAGGGGCTGGAGAGATGGCTTAGTACTGGGTGCTCTTCCAGAAGATCCAGATTCAGTTCCCAGCACCCACATGGAGGCTCACAACAATCAGTAACTCCAGTTCCAGGGGATCCAATTCCCTCTTCTGTCCTCCACTGGCAGAGGCAAGCAGATCTCTGAGTTCCAGGCTAGCCAGGGCAACACAGAGAGATTCTTGTCTCAAAAAAAAAAAACAAAAACCAATGCCTAAGGAGAATCTTATTGATTTAAATGGGACTGGATTTTAATTCTGTGTACTGAATTTTGACCTTTGGAGTTTTAAGCACCTTTAATCATCATACAGATACCGTCTTCAAGTTTGTGTTCTGCAAACCTCTGAGTGACTTATTCACACCTCCTGCGACGCGGAGGCTTGTTAGTTTTACTCTCATCTCTTCTCCATTTTGGAAAAATCCAGTCATTTCTCCTTAGGAGAAAATCTTTTACTGTACAAAATTCTTTTTTTTTTAATCTAAAAATACTCTTTTTAATCTTCCTTACCAAAAATATATCTTCACACTCATCTCCTTCTTTCATGTCTTTCTCCTACACACTTGTTTCTCTTTGCTTTATTTCCTTCCTTGATGGAAGCTTGAATCTAAATTATATCCACGACATAACTGCTGCAACCCAGGCTTCGCCGCTCACACTTACGCTATAAAGCCCTTGTCTGTGGAACATCTTTATTGCTGCTTGGATTTTTAAAGGCTATTTTTTTTTTTTTTTTTTACGAAATCTCGCAAGAACTACCTTCCTGCCAAAGCAAAGATAACAAGTGGCCTTAGGCAGTGAATTGTCTCAAGTTAGAAGTAAAGGGAGAAGAAATATAGGGGAGTCCAGAACTTTCTATCTAACCCTGTGATTGCAGTTTGGATTCAAAAGGCATCTGTTGTCGTAAAGAGCTGGAGGAGACAGAAAATGGCCACTTTCCCTGGTGGACCCAGGGGTAGAGAGGAAGGAGAAAGGGGGGCTTGGGGGAGAGGAAGAGGTGGGGATGAGAAGAGGGCTACAGAATGGAAGGGGAGGGAAAGGAGAGGGAGACAGTCCAGTGGTACAGGATGGCAGGCTGGACCAAGGGCAGGTGTATTCGGGACAGATCAGTTGGGAACATGTACCCAGAAGTGTGGAGGTCTGCATTAGCCACCTCTTGAAAGGGAAGAATATTCTAGAGGAGGGTTTTTTTTTTTTTTTCTGTCTTCTTTGAGACAGGGTCTCCCTGTAGTCCAGCTGTCCCTGGAACTCACTATGTAGACCAGGCTGGCCTTGAACTCACAGAGATCTGCCTGCTTCTGCCTCCCAAGTGCTGGGATTAAAGGCGTGCTCCACCGCGCCCGGCTAGAGGAGGGTTTTAATTTTTCCCTGAATTCTCTCTATGAAGTTCCCAAGCCAGTGTGTGAGGGAGAGAGTGTGCCTGGGTATACGGAAGGGGGGCAGGTAGAGAGAGCTTCACCGGTGGAGGGGAAGGAGGAAGATGGGAGGGAGATGGGAGCAGAGTTGCCAGGTGGAGGAGTGGCTGGTGGCAGGGAGGCTGGAGGTTGAGCTAGAGCTTGAATGCAGACGAAGGAAGGGCATCAAGGGTGCTGGCCTGGGCCGGTTTTAAAGGAAACAGGCCAGTGTGGGAGAATCTCGAAAGGCACCTCTGATTTCTTCCCATGGCTGAAGGGCCTGTGCCAAGGCCAGGGAGTTCTGGATAGGGGAATCCTGGAATGTCTTCCAAAAGAATGGCAGAGAGAGCCATCCACCTATAGGGTGGAGTTGTAACTCAGTGCACCATTCAGTGACCAGCGTTCCTGGTGTACAGATGGAAACTAGGGCCAAATTTCATTACATAGAAGAATAAGGTGTTTGGGGGTATTTTTTCTTTTTGAGAGACTGAGAATCAAATTTTGACTGTTTTTTGGGAATATGTCTCAGGATGAGAATAAAGGGCATAAGATTCATCTTGGCTCCTACCAAAGATGCAGCACCCACCCAAAAGGCATCTCCAGAAGACAACAGACCTCCCTGTTGCTCGGACTGACCTGACCGAGGCCTGCTCCAAACATGGGCATCATTCAGGAATACTCCCCTGACCCACATGGTGAAGCCCAGGTTCCCTCTGGAGCCAAACCCATCCAGCTGATTAGGCTGGACTGACCCGAGAGGGAAACTCACCCCAGATCATTTATGACAGGACCTGGCTCACTATCCTGGAGAAAGTGGAAAGACAGTTACATATGGGATGTGTGGCTCAGAAAGTCTGATGGAGACAGGGAAACCATTATCTCCAGGGTGAGAAAAGAGGAAGAAGGGGAGAGGAGGGAGTCCTCACAGAGTGTGTGGATTCTCCCCAGCCGAGCATCACAGAGTAAAGAGGCATCCAGAAGGACAGAAGTAGGTTCTCCACAACTGACAAGAGGAACTTCTTAGCTTGTACCCTGACAGGCAGCAGGGGCCAGAGCCAGGGGCCTTTGGGTCTACTGGAGTGCAGCCTCAGCCTTCGGGTCTCACCGGAGTGCGGCCTCAGCCTTCGGGTCTCACCGGAGTGCGGCCTCAGCCTTCGGGTGTCACCGGAGTGCGGCCTCAGCCTTCGGGTCTCACCGGAGTGCGGCCTCAGCCTTCGGGTCTCACCGGAGTGCTGCCCTCAGAGGTACTCAGATGGCCACAGGCCAGTTGGCTAAGCACCAAGAGGAGAGACAAGGAGAGGTTCCAGGTCAGACTGCCACAGTGCTGTTCCAGGAAATGGCAGTGACAGGCGGAGGATGTGCAGGTGGTAAAAGAATTTACCAGCCGGGTGTGGTGGCGCATGCCTTTAGTCCCCACACTTGTGGATCTCTGAGTTCAAGGCCAGCCTGGTCTACATAGCGAGTTCAGGAGAGCTGGGGCTACAAGGAGAATACGTCTCAAAAAGACCACAAAAAATTTTTATTATTTCTATTTTACATGTATGAGTATATTGCCAGCATGTAAGTGCACCTGTGTCGTACAGTGCCTGTGGAGGTGAGAAGAGGCGTCAGATCCCCTGGAACTTGAGTTACAGATGGTTGTTAGCTGCCATGTGGATGCTGGGAATCAAGCCAGGTCCTGTGAAGAACAGTCAGTGCTTTTAACTGCTGAGCCATCTCTCCAGCCCCCTTATTTATTTTTTTAATTTATATGTATGAGTGTTTGCCTGGATGTATGCAAGTGTACCATATATGTGCAATGTCCACAGAGGCCAGAAGAGGGCATTGGATTCCCCTAGAACTGGAGTTACAGGTAGTTATTTGCTGCCATGTGGGTGCTGGGAACCGAACCTGGGTCCTCTGGAAGATCAGCCAGTGCTCTTAACTCTGAGCCATCTCTTCCATCTCTTCAGCCTTTTCTTTTTTTCCTTTTTCTTATTTTTTTTGTCTTTTGAGGCAGGATCTCCCTATAGCCCCAGCTGGCCCAGAGCTTACTATGTAGACCAGGCTGGCCTTGAACTCACAGAGATCCACCTGCCTCTGCCTCATGAGTACTGGGACTAAAGGGGTGCCCCACCACGCCCGGCAAGCCCCCTTTTCTTTGAAACAGAATCCTGGTGTGTTGCCTACGCTGGCCTTGAGCTCCTTGGCTCAAGCAGTCTTCCTGCCCTAGCCTCCCATGCCCATGCAACTGGGACTGCAAGCCGCCTTACCTGCCTGTAACATTTTAGCTGAGGTTTTGTATGTGTGTGTGGTGGTTTTGAGCGTGTGTTTCTTTAGTGCTAGAGATTGAACCCAGAGCCTTGGGTATTTGCACATCAGCAGTACTAAAAGGTGGCGTGTACTTACAGTGAAGGGAAGCAGCCTGCCTGTGTATTCTTGGCATTCCTGTGTTGAGAACAGTTTGGCAAAAGTGCACGTGTTCTTTGACTCAGAAATTCCACTTCTGAAAATCCACCCCAAACAAATATTGTAACAAGTCCACAGAGATATATGTGTGCAGCTGAATGTTTTTGGAAACAAAGTCTGTCAACTAGGGGTGGGGAGATTTGCACACAGTGGAACATTAATTATATAGTCATCAAAAAGAAAGAGCTAGATTCTAGATTCCTGTGGAAAAATAGAAGATGCTAAATGAAAAGGCTGTGAGGCAAGAGGGTTGTGATTTTCAACCAACCAGGGCTACACAGCCAAACTCTCACGGCATCCAAGCCCATCAGCCCCATTTGGTCTGCTTCTGGTTGCTATTAATGTTTTGGGCATGTAGGTTAAAATATTTTAACAAGTGTAATGTGTTTACTCCCAAGTATTCTGCTAATTTAAGTTGGGTGTGGTGGACCATGCAATCCCAACACTCAGGAGCCAGAGGCAGGAGGATCTCAAGTTTGAGGACAACCTGAGCTACAGAGGCATTCTAGGACACCCTAGGCTGTGTGAGACCATGTCTGTAAATACACACACACACACAAGCACAAAAAGAAGGGGGGGAAACTAAGTATTTTCTCTAGGCAGTAAAATGAATTGGGGTATTTTAAAAAAGGAAAACAGAAAGTTGACAGTGCATAGTGTGGTCACACATCTCTGAATAAATCTGTCATGTATGCATTTATGTACACTGAGGCAGGACTGGATGGGACCACAGCAAATTGCTAGTATTTTTCAGTTATTCTTTATAAAGGAATGTTTTAATTAAAAAAAAATATTTTATTCATTTTATTTTGGTTTTTTGAGACAGGCTCTCCCTGTAGCCCCAGCTGTCCTGGAACTCACTGTGTAGACCAGGCTGGCCTTGAACTCACAGAGATCCACCTGCCTCTGCCTCCCAAGTGCTGGGACTACAGGCGTGCACCACCCCACCCGACTTTGTTTATTTTTATTTTATGTGTATTCATGTGTTGCCTGCATGTAAGTACGTGCACCCATGTCGTGCAATGCCTGCAGAGGTAATGCCCTCAGAGGTCAGAAGAGGGTGTCAGATTCCATGGAACTGGAGTCAAGGACAGTTGTCAGCTGCCATGTGGGTGGTAGGAACTGAACCTAGGTCCGCTGCCAGAGTAATCAGTGCTCCTAACCGCTGAGCCATTGCTCCAACCCAAGCACAGCCTGGGCAACACAGAGAGACCCTGCCCTGTCTGAGGAGGAAGGGAAAGAGAAGGAGAAAGTCTTTTTTTTTTGAGACAGGATCTCACTATGTAGACCAGCAGGCTGACCTTGAAGTCACAGACATCTGCCTGCCTCTGCCTCCTGAGTGCTGGGGTTAAAGGTGTGCAGCACCACACCTGGCTGGATCTTTTTGTAAATAGTTATGATCAGATCCTGTGTAATAGGATCTGCCTGCCTCTGCCTCCTGAGTGCTGGGGTTAAAGGTGTGCAGCACCATACCTGGCTGGATCTTTTTGTAAATAGTTATGATCAGATCCTGTGTAATAGAAATGCCCTTCTCGGCTGAACCATCTCGCCAGCCCCAGAAGCCTTACTCTTTAAAACCTATGAGTTAAAAACCTCCTATGCAAGACTGAACACCCCTGGTGTGCACAGTACACGCACATGTACTGTGCCCTGACTCCTCACCCTGATGTGGTTTGGGTGGGAGGTTGGAGCCTTTGATAGCTGAGGTTGGGCTTTTTCATCTTCCTGGCAGTAGCAGGTCAGCCCTGCCTCTGTGCCCTCTTCTGGTGGGTAAACAGTTCTTTCTAGCTCAAGGACCGCCATCCCTTTCCTCCTATATCCTAGGAGACAAGATCAGCGCACACAGGATGGGAGGCTGCCTCGCTTACCTGCCTGTCTTTTGAATGAAGAGGTGGTTGATGGCCACAGCAGGTGGGCTTTGCAGAGAGTAGGGGGCCTAGGCTGACAGTAAAGATGGTACCTGGCTCTCTCATAGTGTATTCACTTTCATCTTCCTGGCAGTAGCAGGTCAGCCCTGCCTCTGTGCCCTCTTCTGGTGGGTAAACAGTTCTTTCTAGCTCAAGGACCGCCATCCCTTTCCTCCTATATCCTAGGAGACAAGATCAGCGCACACAGGATGGGAGGCTGCCTCGCTTACCTGCCTGTCTTTTGAATGAAGAGGTGGTTGATGGCCACAGCAGGTGGGCTTTGCAGAGAGTAGGGGCCTAGGCTGGCAGTAAAGATGGTACCTGGCTCTCTCATAGTGTATTCAGTGGGATCGGGTGCTGGAAGAGGGGAACCCCACGAATGTCAATCTCTATTCCTCCACTAGCTTGTTTCCCTGGTCCTAGGAGAGGGTTGTTTAGGAAGAGCCTGTTCTGCTGCTGGCTACGTTCTGTGGCTCAAGCTTGTACGTGGTCTTCCTCCCCTTCCCTCTCCCATCATCACTTGACTCAGGCTGTTGGAG
Organism: Nannospalax galili; assembly: GCF_000622305.1. Taxonomy (NCBI): domain Eukaryota; kingdom Metazoa; phylum Chordata; class Mammalia; order Rodentia; family Spalacidae; genus Nannospalax; species Nannospalax galili. The sequence continues at coordinate 759,193 of NW_008358192.1, read as the reverse complement.
AAATTCTCCTGAAAACATTTATTTTTCTCAAACTTATTTGAAAGGAAATTAAACATGTTTATATATTTGTTGTGCAGAGCAGTTTTCTAATAGTTTATCTGTCTGATGTGTAGTTTTGGAAGAGAAACTATATAAGGGATCTGTAGTAACACATTTCCAACCAAAACCGGAAAACAAAGAAATCTGATGTTGCCCTAGGTGGCCTGAGCAAGGTCAGACACTGGAATTTGACATAAGGCACTGAGCACACTAAAACTGCTTGTGGAGACAGGTCGT
>NW_008358192.1:756629-758498 GCF_000622305.1 Nannospalax galili | reverse complement strand
CTCCCCCTCCCCCGTGGTCCCTGCCCACCCTCTTCCACTGTCGCCCACCCCCCTCCCCTCCCCATGGCCCCGCAGGGGTGCTCCACACCTCGCCCTCCATGCCTCCCCTGCCACCCGCTAATCCCAGCCTCTCCACCCTCCCCATCCCACTTCCCGAACAGATGACGCCTCCCGGGAGACCCAGGAGCCGGAGTCCTTCTCGGCCTGGTCGGATCGCCTGGCCAGGGAACATGCACAGAAGCAGCAGCAGCAGCAGCAGCAGCGCCGAGAGGCCCAGGGCTCCTGCCGACCCCCCAGGGCCGAGGGCTCGGGTCTGAACTGGAGACAGCAGGAGGAGGAGCAGCGGCTTTTCCGAGAGCGAGCCCGGGCCAAGGACGAAGAACTGCGAGTGAGCCGGGCCAGGAGGGCGCAGGAGGCCCCCGGAGACCGGGGTCCGGAGCCCCCCAGGGCTCGATCCAGGGAGCACCCGCGGGGGGCGGGGAGGGGCCGCCTCTGGCGCTTCGGGGATGTGCCCTGGCCCTGCCCTGGTGGAGGGGACCCCGAGGCCATGGCCGCAGCCCTGGTGGCCAGGGGCCCCCCGCTGGAGGAGCAGGGGGCTCTGAGGAGGTACCTAAGGGTGCAGCAGGTGCGCTGGCATCCCGACCGCTTCCTGCAGCGATTCCGAAGCCAGATAGAGACCTGGGAGCTGGGCCGCGTGATGGGAACTGTGACGGCCCTTTCTCAGGCCCTGAACCGCCATGCAGAGGCCCTCAAGTGACTCCAGGGAAGGAGCTGGAGACTGTGGGGATGTAGCCTTAGGGGCAGGCGGAAGGAAGGGTGAGATCAGGGCTGGGGATGGCCAGGGAAGAGGAGCCGCCTCGCAGAGGATACGAGATGGACCAACATAATGCGGGGGTGGGAGTGTGGGCCATGCTGCTCTGGACGCTGCCATTTCCTAATAAGACCTGGTTCCACGTCTGACTCCAGAGTCTCCTCTGCTTTTTCCATTGCTAGGGCTTTCATCACCCATGACATCTCCTTTCCCGCCTAAGTGTCAAAAGCCACAGCTCCTACACCTGCAACAAACAGGCCAGGAGCTCTCGATGGGGACCAGAAGCCCCTGCCTGCCCTCCCTCGAGGTCAGCCCTCAGAAGGCCCAGGTGACCTCCAGCCTCCCTCTATGCCCTCGGGTGGGGTCTTGTCCATTCTGCAGCCTGCATCTGGAGAAAGATGTGAACAAGAGGCAAAAAAGGAACAAAACCAGTTTCCCTCACCCCAAGCTCCCCAAGCAGAACCACATCCTCCCCACCAGTACCCCTCCCCCATCGCAGGGCTTCCCCTCTGCTGAGTCACTGAAGAGCTGAGTTGGGGGCAGCTGGGGCTGGGGGACCATGAGGACCTGGGGGAGGTTAGAAGCCCGAGTGAATGGAGGGAGAGCCCTGAGGGAGGAGGGAATTTCAGTTGCTAAAATTAGAAGCAGGGGAGGGAGGCGGAAAGAGCCAAATTATGTAACCTGGGTTGTCTGTTCTTGGGCAATTAGAGATCCGCACCCATCCATCCGGGCTCCTGGGTAGCTCCCTTTCTGGCCTCCTCTGGGGCCCCAATGTCCGTATCTACTGTTCACTTGCCCAGTCCTAAACCTGGGCACCACCTCTGGGCAGCCTAGACTTGGCCTTCCACATGAGCATCACCTTTTCCAAGAACCAGTAGTGAGGTCCCAGGAATTGGAGGGAGAGGACCTGAAGCTTCCATGCCAGACAGGAGTGGTGGGGAGTGTCCATCAATGCCACTGTTCAAATTCGGCAGCTCTCTGGAAATAGGAAATTGTAGGCCAAACCCCACTGCCATCACCCAGAACAAAACTAAGAACTCAGTAAAAGCAAGGGCAGG
>NW_008358192.1:752750-756396 GCF_000622305.1 Nannospalax galili | reverse complement strand
CCGTCCCCCAGGACCAGGCAGATGTTCAGGGTGGGAGGGAAGGCTGATGCGATCTGTGAGAGGAAGCTGCCGTGATTCAGAGAAGAGCCTTGGAGCTGTGAGCAACCCAGGCGTCCGGTTCCTCTCACAGGCTGGAGATTTCGGAAGTGGCATGCAAAGAGGGCAGGTTGGGAGTTGAGGGGAGCGAGGGGAGGGGGGTCTGGACCCTCAGGCTGGCCTGGGAGGTGAGCAGAGCTCTGGTGCCCGCACTTGCTCCTCTCCCAGATTTCTCTCGTTTTTAAAGCACATTGTTTCCTTTCCTGCAGGCATTACATAAAACCAAAGTAAGATAAGCCATGATAACTGGGCCCCCAGACCTCCCTCCTCAACAGCCCTCCCTGGTGTCTGGCCCCCAGCCCTGGTGGGGGTTCCCCAAGATGAAGGCTGTTCACTTTCTCTGACCACATGGTTTCCGCTTCTGTGTCTCTCATTTCCTAGGCTGATAAAAATACTGAGCCCAAGAGGCCCTGGCTTCCTCTGACCCTTTGGTGCCAGGCGGCGGGCATCCTGTCCACCACAGGGGGCGGGGCGCTAGGGGGAGTGCTCGGTGCCAGCCATGAAGCAGGGGCTATAGAAATGTGCCCATCTCTGCCCTCAGGCCTGGCTGTATGGGGAAGACAGGGTACTTTGGAGCTCAGTCTGAGAAACAGTTGGAAAGAAGCTAGAGATTGAAGAGGGTCAGCCTGGGGATTGGGGTGAGGATAGGTTCTGACTGAATAGGAAAAGGATCTGGAACTATCCATTGTAGGTCAGATGAGCATTATGTAACCCAAAGACAAATGCGGATTCTGCCTCGGGACCCTGACTGGTACCCAGGTGATGGAAGGCATGCAGAGTTAACCACACAGTGGGGCCTGTGGGATCAAAATAGGAAGAAAGAAGGCTCCCGGGAGGGAGAGAGCAAGCTGGCTGAGTGGTCCATGGTGGAAACTGACAGATAACTTGGTAGGTACACCACTTTAGCCAGAGGCTGGGAAGCCAGAAAATACGGTATGTGCTAGAGTTGAGTGTTGGGGGTGGCAAAGCACCAAGTGTGAGGGAACGTGCATGAAGAAAGAGCAGAAAGAGTGGCCAGGGATTTGAGATTTCTGTGGCGGTTACCCTGGGAACAGCTACGAAGAGGGAAACCAGGAAAGTGCTTCGGACCCAAGCTGAATCCCCACAACGTGTTAACTGCCCCTTTTCCAAACACCAACAATCCTGCTGGGGGCTCCAGATATGATGACCCAAAGGCCCTCTGGCCTGCTGAGTGCTTTAAACTGAAGGAGACAGACGGGTCTCAAGTCTCTGCAGTTCTCTTGGCCTCCTGTCCTCCACCCTGTTCTCCCAGAGAACGCCAGAAGTCTCCTCCTCCTCCTCACCAGTTAGGACCCTTCCTCACAAGGCCATCCATAAAACTTGAAATACTCTCTCCCTCCACTTTTCCATGCAAAAGCTGATTATAAAGTATCTGACCACTGGGAATGGTGGAACATGCAGCCTGCCTTTGGGGGGCAGAGGCAGGCAGAGCTCTGAGTTCCAAGCCAGTCTCATCTACATAGAAACTTCCAGGCCAGCCAGAGCTACTTAGTAAGACCCTGCCTGAAGAAAAAAGGAATGATCTGACCTGTGTTGTCCGACAGGTCATAAAGCTATTCCAAGAGAGATCCTACCCATACAGAAAGGTCCCGAGGACATTGGCTGGGCCTGGCCGAGAGCTTGGCAGTCTGTGCCCATTAGGTCGCGCCCTCTGTCCAGTCACATTTCACCCAGCCATTCTTTCTTTGTAAAATCTAAGCCTAAAAATGGATACAGACTGGGCCTTTGGGTCATCATTTCTGAAGGCTCCTCTTGTCACAATGCTTTAGCGTGCTTTCCTCTTGCTAACCTATCATACCAGATGCATGCGTTAATACCCTTATGAGAGTCAAGAAAAGAGGTCGCACCTTTTGGCCCCTACATTGTTGGAGCTCCTTAAATCGTGTGTGGATTTCCCATTATCCAAATTGTAACCTCCTCTGCCATACAACTAAAATGTAGCAGAGTGGACCTTAAACTCACCCAACTCCAACATGTGTACTTTCTACTGAAGTCCCAATAACTCCAATAGCATTAAAAGGCGGGCATGGTGGAGACAGGAGTAGGGGATAATTCAGTGGATAAAGTGCTTGCCTTACAAACATGAAGACCTGAGTTCGATCCCTAGCACCCACATAAAAAGTCAGGTGTGGTGGGGCACGTTTGTAATCTCAGCACTGGGGAGGTGGAGAAAAGGCAGAGACAGGTGGGTCCCTGGAGCTTGTTGGTCAGCCAACTAGCTTGATCAGGGAGCCCCAGATCCCAGTAAGAGACACTGTCTTAGAAAAGAGTAGTCAGGGCTGGAGAGATGGCTCAGCAGTTAAGAGCGCTGGCTGCTCTTGCAGAGGACCTGGGTTCGACTCCCAGCACCCACATGGCAGCTAACAACCATCCATATCTCCAGTTCTAGAGAAATCCAATGCCTTCCTTTGATCTTCTTGGGCATTGCATGACACAGGTGCACTTACATACATGCAGGCAATATAGTCATACACAAAAAAAATAAAAATAATAAAATATATTAAAAAGAAAAGAAAAAAGTGGACAGGACAGAAGAAGTCGTTGCTGGCCAGCAAAGCTGACAACTGACAACCTGAGTTCAATCCTCAGGACCCACATAATGGAAGGAGAGAACTGACTCCCACAGATTGTCCTCTGATGTCCACACAGGCACTGTGGCACGTGCCTGCGTGCGCACGCACACACACACAACATAAATAAATTAAATAAATAATAAATAAATAAATAAATAAATAAATAAATAAATAAATAAAATAGTTGTTAAGCGGCAGAACAGTAATCAGGGTTGATGACCTTTGGCCTCTACACATAAAGATGCACGCACATCTGTACACCCCTGCATATGCCCCCTTGCACATACACACCTCTGCCTATATACACCCACAAACAAACAAGATAGACAATAAAGGGAACATCCTGAGGTCTTTGAAGGGACAGGAGGATGTCACACGTAACAGGTAGTGCGAGTGGGGAAGGAGAAGCCCTCCATGACTCCGGTGTGAGCCTGAGTTGGGAGGATGACTGGGCTAAGCAAGGAGGAGCAGGCTGAAGGAGAGGAGGAGTTCAGGTTCAGATACCTCACCAGTGAATGCAGAGCAAGGCACTGCGATGAGAAACGTGAGGGTCCCCGTCACAGAGCTCTGGCCCAGTGAGACCAGCCATACACAAGTCACAGCCACAGAAGCCATGGAGGTGCACCTGCCTAGCGTCCTGAAGTACCCCGAGGAGGCCTAGCGTGACGCTTGGGGAACCTTCCAGCAAGCAGTATGCAGTCAAGGGTTTGGGTGTCGTTCCTTCTGAGTAGAGGCTGAGCCTATGAGTGGACGGGATCCTCATGACCATAAGAGCCCTGAGGATGGGGCTGGAGAGATGGCTCAGTGGTTAAAAGCACTGACTGCTCTTGCAGAGGACCCAGGTTCGATTTCCAGCACCCACATGGCAGTTAACAACCGTTCATAACTCCAGTTCCAGGGGAATCCAACGCCCTCTTCTGACTTCCACAGACACTGCAGGACATGGTGCACTTACA
>NW_008358192.1:720510-752518 GCF_000622305.1 Nannospalax galili | reverse complement strand
ATGTGTATGCATGTATTGCCTGCATGTAGGTAAGTGTACCTGTGTCGTGCAATGCCCATGGAGGTCGGACAAGGCTGTTGGATCCCCTGGAACTGGAGTTACAGACAGTTGTTAGCTGCCATGTGAGTGCTGGAATTCGAACCTGGGTCTTCTACAAGAGCAGCCAGTGTTCTTAACCACTGAGCCATCTCTCCAGCCCCTAAAATATATTTTTTAAAAGCCCTGAGGATGATTAAGGAGGAACCAGCGAAGGAGGGGACTAGAAAGCAACCAGAGAAGTAGGGCAAAGGAGGGTGAGCACGTAGAGGCCTTAAAGAGGTCGGTTAGGTGAGAGTTGGAAAGGATCCTGTAGGTTCAGGAACTAGACGATTACAAATTCTGAGAGAAACAATTTCCATTTATTAGAAGGGAAGAATCACTTTTCACAGATTGAGTGGGAGGTGAGGCGGAGAAGACAGTGGGTACAAAGACGTTGCCGGCAAGACAGCTAAGAATCTTAGCAGCTCTACCCACGAATCTGACAGGAGGAAAGTTTTACGAGTTCCTGAAAAAGTGGTTAGTCAAAGGGCCTAGTGTTTTTGAGACATCACACAGAAAGGGAAGGTGAGGGACAGAACAGACCATTCAAGGGAGAAAGAGCCCAGGAAGGACATTTAAAATGTATTTTCAAGAAATAAAATTGATACAGGCTAGAGAGATGACTCAGTGGATAAGAGCAGAGGACCTCTTGCAGAGGACCTGGGTTCAGTTCCCAGCACTCACATGGTGGGGCTGACACCTGTTCACCTAATACCTGTCCGTAACTCCAGTTCCAGGGGAGCCAATGCCCTTTTTAAGCCTCCATGAGCGTTGTTCAACATGGGTGCACTTACATACATGCAGGCAAAACACACACATATAAAATAATAAATATTTTTTCTAAAAAAAGTAAAGGTGAGCCTGGTCGGATCTGAAGTCTTCCTCTGTCCTCCGCAGGCATTGCACAACATGGGTGCACTTACATACATTACAGGCTAAATAAATAAATAAATAAATAAATAAATAAATAAAAATAAAAAATAAAAAATATGCTTGCAAAATAAAGCTACATAAAATGAAAAAGATGCTGGAAACAAAGTGAGGATACGACTGACTGAAGGGTCAACATTGGAGGGAAAAAGCAAGAACCAAGGAAGCAAAGTGACACAGAGGCCCAGGAGGAACCATCTTCAGTGGGGTAAAGCTCAGTGAAGTGGCTGGCGGGATCACTCGGGAAGAGTGAAGAGGTCAGGGTCAAGGACGTAGAGGTGCGGAGACCTAGGAGTCCACCTACAGAAGGTCAACGGGGAATCCACGAAGCCAGACAAAAAATTTTCTGAAGGCACGAGGAACCCCACCCCCACCCCAAGTAGCCGGCTCAGACTAGAAGCAGGCGCCTTGTGATGCCCACAGTGCTTGACAGCGAGGAGAAAATCCCAATAGCACCCATTTACCCAAATCAAGTTCTTCAAGGTCTGTTTGGAACCCCAGGTAGACAGGAGTCTAAACTGAGAGTGTAGCCAGTAGTATGTGTGAAACAACCAAGGAGGAGAGCTGGGGAGATGACTGGGCTGGGGGAATGGGCCAGGCAGGCAAGAGGACTTGACCTTGAATACCCAGAATCCAAGGAAGCCAGATGCAGTAGTGCACATTTGCCATCCCAGTAACTCCTACAGCAAGGCAGAAAGAAGGTGGAGCTAGGAGATCTCAGAAGCTTGTAACCCATTCTCAAGCAAGGCAAAAGGAAAGGACCATTACCCGAGGTTACCCTCTGACACACACGGGATTTTTTTTAAAAATCAGTTAAAAAACCAGGCATGAGCTAGGCATATTGGCACATGCCTTTAATTCCAGCAGCACTCAGGAGGCAGAGGCAAGCAGATCCCTCTGAGTTTGAGGTCACCCTGGTCTAGACAGCAAGTTTCAGGCCAGCCAGGGCTTCATAGTGAGACCCTGTCTCAAAAAACAAAAAATGAAAATTATATATTTAAAAAAAAAAAAAGAAACCAGACATGGCATGATGGCTCACACCTTCAATCCCGACCTTTGGGAAGTGGAAGCAAGAGGATCAAGAGTTCAAGTTCGGGGCTGGAGAGATGGCTCCATGGTTAAGAGCACTGACTGCTCTTGCAGAGGACCTGGGTTCAATTCCCAGCACCCACATGGCAGCTACGAACCGTCCTTAACTCCAGTTCCAGGAGAATCGGAAACCCTCTGCTGACCTCCGTGGCATTGCACAACACAGGTGCACTCACATACACACAGGCAATACACTCATACACATAAAAATAATAAAGAAAATATTTTTTTAAAAAAGAAAAGAGCTCAAGGTCATCTTCAGCTACATACTGAGTTCATGTAGCCGGCCTGGGCTATGTGAGACCCTGTCTCCAACCCCCCGCCCCATTAAAAATAATCAACCAGAAAGAAGAGGCTGGCAAGGCAGCTTAGCAGGTAAAGGCACTTGCCTCCAAGCCTGATGACTTGAAGTTCATCATTGAAACCCACGTGGTAGGAGAGAACTGACTCCTACCAGTTGTCCTCTGACCTCCACGCACACCGCAGCACATGCTCACCTCCACTTGCACAAAATAAATAGACGTAAAGAAAGAAAGAAGATGGAACTGGAGAGATGGCTCAACGGTTAAGAGCACCGGCTGCTCTTGCAGAGGACCTGGGTTTGGTTCCCAGCACTCACATGGCAGTTAACAACTGTCCATAAAACTCCAGTTCCAGGGGATCCGACGCCCTCTTCTGACCTCCTTGGGCACTGCACAACACGGGTGTACTTACATACATGCAGGCAATACATTCATACACATAAAATAAAAAAAAGAAAAAAGAAAAAAGAATGCTGGGCGTTGGGGCACACGCCTTTAATCCCAGCACTTGGGAGGTAGAGGCAAGGGGTCTCTGTGAGTTCCAGGCCAGCCTGGTCTACACAGTGAGTTCCAGGACAGCTGGAGTTACAGGGAGACCCTGTCTCAAAAAAAACCAAAAAAATAAAAAATAAAAATTAAATAAATAAATAAATAAATAAAAATAGAAAAGAAAGAAGAGACACTAGGAGTCTGAGTCAAGACTGAAGAACTAATTCAATGGGGAGGAATGATATGCAGGTAGAAGGGACTGCCTTTTTTTAGGAGGGGTGAAGTGGAGAAGAGAGGCTGTAAGGCTGGCAGAGAAAAGGAGGAGGATGTGGACTGGAGGGAGGGCTCAGCCACTAAGAGTACTTGCTGCTCTTGCAAAAGGCCTGAGTTCTGTTTCCAGCACCTACAACCACCTGTAACCCCAGTTCCAGGTGACCTGATGCCCTCTTCTGGCCTCCATGGGCACCTGCACACACATGTGCACATACAATCACACAGACACACACATAAATAATATTAATGTTTTTAAAAATAAAAAGGAAGTTGAAGAATTAAGTGCAGAGCCCAGAACACACTGGTTCCGTGTCGTTTTGAAGATAGTTATGGGAATGAATGGTGAAGAAAACCTGAACTAGATATACAAGCTGTTAAGGGCACAGTGTAGAAGTTGATGAAGAAGATACAGCTGTGAAGACAGAAAGAATGTGGCCAGTGCAGAGACAAGGCCTTGGGAGAGGAGGACGAGCACATTAGCAATGACTGGGGAAGACAGTACATGGCCCCTCTCCTCTGTCCCTTTGTCCTAGTGCTGGGGCCAGAGAAAGGGCAGCCTTCCCCAGAGGGCAGAGGACTCATTAGGAGGAAAACCAAACCCCATGGTACCCAAGGAAGATGCTTTCAAAAATGAAATAGGAGGGCCAGGCATGGTGGCACACGCCTTTAATCCCAGCACTCGGGAGGCAGAGGCAAGTGGATCTCTGTGAGTTTGAGGCCACCCTGGTCTACGTAGCAAGTTCCAGGTCAGCTGGGGCTACAGGGAGACCCTGTCTCAAAAAGACCAAAAAAAAAAAAAAAAAAAGAAATAGGAAATGAGGGGCTAGAGAGATGGCTCAGTGGCTAGGAGCACTGGCTGCTTTTGCAGAGGACCTGGGTTTGGTTCCCAGCACCCACATGGCAACTAACAACCATTCATAACTCCAGTTACAAGGGATCTGATGCCCTCTTCTGACCTCCACAGACATTGCAGGGCATGGGTGCACTTACATACATGCAGGCAATACACTCACACACATAAAATTTTTTAAAAGAAATAAAAAAAGAAAGGGCTGGAGAGATGGCTCAGCGGTTAAGAGCACTGACTGCTCTTACAGAAGACCCAGGCTGGATTCCCTGCATCCACATGGCAGCTATGAACTGTCCTAAACTCCAGTTCCAGGGGAATCCAAAGCCCTCTTCTGACCTCCACGGCATTGAACAACACGGGTGCACTCACATACATGCAGGCAATGCACTCATACACTTGCAATAAAAATAATAAATAAATAAAAGAAGTAAGAGATGACATTAAATAAGGTATTCCATAGAACACTGTGAACCAGATCCACAGAAAAGCCCTTGTTGGATCCAGGGAGGTTAAATCCAGTGATAATTTGGGAGAAGGAACCATGGGCGAGCTTACTTCTGGAACCCACAGTGGAGGAGGCATGTGGACCCTGCCAGGACCTCACAGGGTCGCCTAAGCATCAATTCAGGTTGAACAATTTTAATGCCACCTAGATGTTACCAACCCGGTTTTCTCTCGAACTCTGTCTAGAAACCAAGTGGCATCTCACAACTCTTGAGGGTAGGTTTGGACTTAACACATCCAAAGCAGAGCTTTTGATCCTCCCTGGCCGGCCACGTTGGAACCTCACTCCGGCTTGGTTTCCTCACACCTCCCATCTAGTGGGTCCATCATCTAGACCTGAAATACGTCAGGAGCATGTTCACATCTCTCCTACTCCATGGCTTCCATGACTGCCTACCTACTACTGCTGTCCTTCCTACAAGGCAGCATAGACCAAGGAGCCATAGTGAGGCGTTTGGGTTTGGTTTTTTTCTTCTTCTTTAGACAAGGTCTTGCTGTGTAGCTGTGGTTGGCCTAGAACTCACTATATAGACCAGGCTAGCCTCAAACTCTCAGAGTCCTAGGATTAAAGGTGTGCACCACCACGCCCAGCTGGTTGGCCTAGAACTCACTATATAGACCAGGCTAGCCTCAAACTCTCAGAGATCCATCTGCCTCTGCTTCCAGAGTGCTAGGATTAAAGGTGTGCACCACCACGCCCAGAAGCTTTTTAAAGCAGAAATCCGATCACCTCCATCCCCCTCCCTCTCTGCCTCGCCCTCCACACACACTGACAGCTTCCGAAAACATCCCACGGTTGAATAAAATGCAGATACTTTGCCCCTCCTCACGTGACCGTGCGTGATCTGGTCCTGCCTTCCTCTCTGGCCTCGCCCCACCCCTCCCAGTCGCTCCACTGCGGTCACACTGACCTTCTTTCTGTCCATCAACAGCCCCCAGCTTGTTTCCTCCCTCCTGCCTCCGCCAGGACTGTTCCCTCTGTCTGGAAAGCTTCGCCTCCAAATCCTCACCTTGTCTTCCTGTCACCTGGGCCCTGTGTTCAGGGTCCCTGAGTCTAGAGCTGTTCGGATGACCGTATCCGAAAGGAGCTCTCTGCCCCCCCCCCCACTCCCATCGTGTTTTTCGTCCATGGCACTCTTTACTCATTTGTTTTTCATTCGTGGCTGTGCTGGGGATTGAACCCAGAGCCTCACACACACTAGGTCAGTGCTCCACCTCATCCCAGCTCTTCAGCGTGCTTCCTCTATACCTGGCCTCACGGAAACACAAGCTCCAAGGGTGTGGGTTCCTTGGCTCATGTTTTTCCACAGTGTGCCTCCTGCCTAGAACAAGGTTCCTACTGGTAGAGTCAAGTCCAGCTCCCAGTCGGCACTCAGTGAATACTAAATAGAAGGGTTAATGGATGATGTAAAACAGAACAAATTCAACTGTAGGTTTGTGGCTCAGGTAGAAGTTCCATATAGTGCCATCCATATTTGGGGTTAGGAACAGGGATAACAGGGTTTCAAGATCAACACTAGAACAGGGTTGGGCTAGTTCAGAGGATCAATTTTATTTTGGCGTGTGCTTAGATTTGAGGTTAAGATTGAGTTATAATTTAGGTTAAGGTTAAACTTGGATAAAGTTTGAGGCTAAAACCCAAAACAAAAAGTTTGAGATTCCTGTCATTTCAGCCTCATTTGGAGGACCCCAAGATTTCAGTGGTTTCTCCACAGAGACCACTATAAATGTTGCATTTCCCTGAGTTTGGGCACAAGACTCCCTCCAGTCATCAGGCCTCCCACTCAGGGAAAGTCCCAAACAGCTGCTGGCCTCCCCAAGAAAGAAACAACTTCACGTAACCTCTGAAACTGAGATTGAAACTAAGATTGGTCCATCTCAAGGAGCACCCTTCAGCACATCCCCGGCTCCCGTGACAGCTCACCACCCTGCCCTTCCTTCCTCTCTCACAACCCCCCCATGCTCCTCACCTTCCCATTCTGTCTCTTCATGCCCCAATCTTCTGTAACCCAAACCTCCTACCCCCTTAATAGGGTCTCGGTCCTTCAGCTCCAACCACTAGAGACGCAGAAATAGCAGAAATAAAAGATTCCCTGAGAAGGAGGAACAGAGAAGAGGAAAGGAGCAGGAACCAGAAGGGAAACCAAGGACGACACAAAGGACAAGATGAAAACCAGGGGCCTCGGGAGGAAACTCAGTAACGGTGCTGACCTGGCATGCTCAATCAAGGCCCTGGATTCCATCACCACGACTGCAAATGATCAAAAGAACAAGAAAACAAAATACAGACCACAAAGTTTGAAAGAAGCTTTGTTTTGTGTTTGTTTTGCCACAAAGTCTCGCGTACCCCAGGCTTGTCTTAAACTCATCGTGTAACCGAGGATGACTTTAAAATCCTGATCCTCCTGCCTGCCTCTGGAGTTACAGGCACAGCACTGCATAAACCGAGTATAAAGCGAGTGTTTTATGTGGTGCTAGGGACTGAACCCAGGGCTACGTGTGAGGCAAGTACTCTACCAACAGAGCCACATCCTCAGCCCTGAAAGAGGCATTTGTAGTGTTTCTTCCCTCCGTTACATCTGAGTAAACGCCAAGACCTTTTAGGTCTAAAATGCCTAAAAACATTTTCTTTTCTATTCTCCCAAGGCTGCCTCTATACAAATGCAGCGTCCTGTCATCTCCTTTCTGGGTCATTGTAAAACCCTCTTCGGAAGTCTCCGTGTTAACTTCAGTACCCTCCCCCATTCTTTATGTAGCTTCCTGACTGTTTCAGAACATACTGTTGTACAGGATGAGCCTCTGAAACCTGAAGCCGCCATCTTCATGAGTTCAGCTGTGCCAGCTTGCAAAAGATCCCAGCTGGGCTCGTTGGCTGGTGCTGGTCCTTCATAGAAGGAGGATGTGGGGAATAGTGGGATGGGACCCTCACCTACGTACCCAGTCTCTCCTCCAAACCAGTTTTATGTAATTCTGTCCTAACTGCTTGCGGGCTCAGAAAGGGGCTAGGATATATAGGCTAGGGGAGGGCGATCCATCAACACAGCCATAGGGGACTCACCATCCATACTGGGTGTAGATTTTCCAGTGTGACTGCTTTAAGGTCACCTACACTCCTGCCGGTAACCCATCACCCAAGCCCTTATTCATTGGTTCCTAGGGTGAACTTAAATGGACTCAAACTTTGGCTTGTCACTGAGGCTTTGTGAGGAAGGGAGTAGACATTGCCTAGTCCCCCCCCACACTGCTCAGGATAAAAATTCTCAAGATACATACTGATATAAGAGGGTCTCTCTCTCATTTAAAATTTTTAGTGGTTCATCATATACAGAATGAAGTCCAAACTTTGGTTTTAAACCCCTTGGGGTATGTTCTCCACTTATTCCCGAGGCTCCCCTCTGCTTCTTCCTGTCATACCCAGCGTCACAGCTCAGCCCATGAAGGTTCTCTCACCTCCAGCCTATGCACCGACTCTTTGCCCATCTCCAATGCCCCCACCCATCTTCCTGGTCTCTGTAATGGGAGCCAGGCCAAGTTCAATGGCTTCCCAGTGGGCTGCTGTGCCACGCTTATGGAACTTATAACACTGCTGTCCTTGAAGCTCCTTGAACACAAGAAACCATCTTTTGGATGCCCCCCCCCCCCCCCCCCCCCCCCCCGCCATGCCTCATACCAGAACGGAGAGGAAGCCGAGGAGGAAAGGAACCAAAAGATTGAGCCTGGGAACTTTGACATCTGTGGCAGAAAGGCCTCAGAAACGGTCGGAACCGAGGTCTCTCTGCCCTTCTGATCTCCTGTCTTACCCCTCATCTTCCCCCAAGACAAGTCGTAGAAACTGGAATTCCTCTTGGCTAATGTGAGTCATAGAATCCCCCTCCAACCTTCTACAACCCAGAAATATTACCCTTTCCCCACCTGTCTGTGTAAGAACAGACCATAAAGACATTTTCTAGTTATAGGTCAAAGAGCTCATTCCACAGGGGTCCTGCCCCGAACGCAGAGGGAGGACTGCCAATCAGAGAGACCATAAGGAAGCTGAGCAGACAGACCAGTCCCCTCTCCCTCTCAGTCTGCGTACATTAGGTCCGAGTCTTTCTGTCCAGGCAGATTTCTACACGAGGGACTAGAGAGATGACTCAGTGGTTACGAGCACTGGCTGCTCCAGCAGAAGACCCAGATTTGATTCCCAGCACCCACACGGCAACTCACAACCAACTGGAACTCCAATTCCAGGGCCATCGACATCCTCTCTTGGCCTCTGTGGGCACTGCACACATATGGTACAACTACACACTTGTAGACAAAACACTCATACACATTAAAGAATGTAAAAAAAGACCGGGCATGGTGGCGCACGCCTGTAGTCCCAGCACTCGGGAGGCAGAGGCAGGCGGATCTCTGTGAGTTCAAGGCCAGCCTGGTCTACGTAGTAAGTTCCAGGCCAGCTGGGGCTACAGGGAGACCCTGTCGCAAAAAGACCATAAAAAAGTAAAAAAAAATTTTCTACATGAGTGTTCTTTATCAGAACTAAGCTGATAAAATGGGTAATTTTCTTTGGAATGTTGGGTCTTCTGAAGGCCCAGGTGGCAAGTAAAATCTGATACGATGCCTGGCTCTTGGGGCACTGCATGTACATGGGGCACATACATATATTTAGGCAAATATCCATAGTAGACATGAAATAAAAATAAATCTTTAAGCCGGGTGAGGTGGTGCATGGCTTTAATCCCAGCACTTGGGAGGCAGAGGCAGGTAGATCTTTGTGAGTTCGAGGCCAGCCTGGTCTACATAGTGAGTTCCAGGACAGCTGGGGCTACAAGGAGACCCTGTCTCAAAAAGGCCAAAAAAATAAAAATAAAATAAATCTTTAATCCCAGCACTTGGGAGGCAGAGGCAGATGGAGTTCTGTGAGTTTAAGGCCAACCAGGTCAACATAGCGAGTTCCAGGCCAGCTAGGACTCCTGGGAGAACCTGTTTCAAAACAATAAATAAATAAATCTTTAAACAACAACAACAACTGGAGCTGGAAAGATGGCTCATTAGTTAAGAGCATTGACTGTTCTTGAAGAAGACCTGGGTTTGAATCCCAGCACCCACATGGCAGCTAACAATCATCTGTAACTCCAGTTCCAGGGGATCCCAGGCCCTCTTCTGTCTCCCTCAGGCATTACAAGACATGGATGCACTTAACTTACACGCAGGCTTAACACTCACACACATAAAATAATAAAAATACACTTTTAAATTTTTTTAGGGACTCAAGATCCAGTAAGGCTTAAGAACTCTTTAAGCCTGCCCCCAGTGACTCACTTCCTCTAGCAACCATACTTTTTAAAAAATATTTTATTATTTTTATTTTATGTGTATGCATGTATTGTCTTCATGTAGGTAAGTGCAACCGTGTCATGCAATGCCCATGGAGGTCAGAAGAGGCTGTGGGATCTCCTGGGACTGGAGATAGGACAGTTGTTAGCTGCCATGTGGGAGCTGGGATTCAAACCTGGATCTTCTGCAAGAACAACAAGTGTTGTTAACCACTGAGTCATCTCGCCAGCCCCAACAAAAAAAAAAATTAAAGTACAATATTGGGTATATAGTAGGGTCATAAATGTGCTGAATGGATCTATAAAGTGGTATGTTATCTTCAAAATGAGACCTTTGGAAATTAGGCATAGTGGTGCACACCTTTAATCCCAGCACTCTGGAGGCAGAGGCAGATGGATTTCTGTGCAATTGAGGCCATCCTGGTATTCTTAGTGAGTTCTAGGACAGCTGGGGCTACAGGGAGACCCTATCTCAAAAAAAAGAAAAGAAAAAAAACCCCTAAAAACAAAGCAAACGCCCATCACTGGTATCCTAGTTAGCTTTAACTGTCAACTTGACACCGCGTCGTCGTAGAGTCACATGAGCAGGGACTCTCAGCTGAGGGACTTCCTACATCAGAGGGGCCTGTGTGGGCATGTCTGTGGGGGACTGCCATGATTGGTAATTGATGTAGGAGGGCCCAGCACACTGTAGACACACCATTCTCCACATAGGTGGTCTTGGGCTAGATAAGAAAGTGACCTGACTGGGCCTGCACTTGAGCCATCAAGTGGCATTCTCCATGGATTCTGCTGCTCTTCTCTGGCTGTGAGTTCTTCGGTTAGAAATAACGCTGGATGGAATAGTGGGCAGGCCTGACTTCAAGTCCCTGTCTAGAGCTCCTGCCCTGATTTCGCTCAGTAACAAGCTGTTACCTGGAACTGAAGGCCAAATAAATCTCTTTTTCCCCTTATGGTATTTGTCACAGCAACAAGGAAGCTAGAACAGAAATGCATCAGGCTGTCCACATACAATAGAATATTATACAGCAGTGAAAACTACTGATATATGTGGCCACATAGATGAATCTCACAATGTTGAGCAAGAGTATATTTTGTGTGTTTGTTTATAAGAAATTGAAAAGTAGAAAAGACTATCGGATGGATGGTGCTTGGTTATCTCTGGAGGGTCCTGACTGGGAGGGGCTTTGAGGAAAGCTGATGGGCATCTGAAAGTGTATGGAACTGGAAAGTGACTGTACGGAGACAGGAATGTCCCTCAGCTACACACCCCAGAGCAGGCACCTCACTGCATCCAAGCGACACATCAATAAAGAAAGAACACTCAAAAGACCAAAAAACTAAGAGGAACATCTGGAGGGTGACACAGTGGTAGAGCATGCACCTGGCGTATTTGAGGCCCTAGGGATGGATGGACGGATGGACAAGGAGACAGTTAGGAGGAAACCCTGAGACCAGGAATGCAGCTCAGCTGGTAGAAGGCTTGCCTTGAAGACACAAAGTCCTGGATTTAATAACAGCCCTGCCTAGACAGAGCATGGTGGCACATGCCTGTCATCCCTGCACTCAGGAGGTAAGGCCTTAAGGATCAAAAATCCAAGGTCATTCTTGCTACATAGTGACCTCAAGGCTAGCCTGAGCTATGTGAAACTTTGTATCTCAGAGAATTTAAAAAAAAAAAAAAAAAAAAAAAAAAAAAAAGACTGGGCATGGTGGTACAGCCTTTAATCCCAGCATTTGGGAGGCAGAGACAAGCAAATCTCTGTGAGTTAAGGCCAGCCAGGGCCACATAGTGAGACCCTGTCTCAAAAAGAAAAGAAAATGTGTAAGATAGCTCAGTGCTTGCTGCCTTCACTTACTTAAGACCCGAGTTCAATTCCCAGAACCCACCTGGTGGGAAGCGAGAACAAACTTCCAAAAGTTGTTCTCTGGCCTCCACACGCACGCGCACACGCACAGAATAAATAAATGTAAATTGTAAGAAAAGAAAGAATTTTAAAGGATCTCTCATTCTAAAGGGGACGTGGGGATGCAACCAGCAGCTCACCCCTGCCTGCTAAGCATGCTGATAGTAAACTGCAGCCCAGCCCCAAACTGCAATGGCTCCACAGACACACCGTCCAGGTCCCTCTTGAACTGCTGTCACACTGGGCCACCACCTGAAGCCCCTGCCTGTGTGGAATTCGGAAGGTCTACTACACAGAACTCTGAAAGCCTGGAGTGTGTATTTGGGGTTACCGCTCTCAGGAGTAGGCTGAGATCTCGTGAGACATGACTATGCGGCAGATCTCTGAGTGAGGGAACCCAAAAAAAGTCATCTTCCAGACATGGACTCTCTGAAAAGTACAGAGGACTGTCATTAATGTTGTGACACACTAGGGTACCCCAGATAAGGGGCTCTATAGTGAAATTTCTTTTTTTCTTTTTTTCTTTTATTTTTTTTTTCTTTTTGGTCTTTTTGAGACAGGGTCTCCCTGTAGCCCCAGATGACCAGGATTCACTAAGAAGACCAGGCTGGCCTTGAGTTCACAGAGGGCCTCCTGCCTCTGCCTCCCAAGTGCTGGGATTAAAAGCGTATGCCACCATGCCCAGCATATAGTGAAATCTCTTAATATGAAACTCACCAGTGTGACTTGAATTACTTGTGACAAGGACAGGTTACAAGAGAAGAGAATGGGGTACCTGGGGGTTTAGCATGGGGTAGAAGGCTTGCCTAGTATGCATGAGACCCTGGGTTCGAACCCCAGCACTGCAAAAAAAAGTCAGTGGTCACATGTGGTTACAGAGCCCCCCCAATGTGGCCAGTACAGATGAAGAGAAGGAAGTATGCAGAGAAGCCTGTGATCAGTCAAGGGTGCAGGAGTGTTATAAGCCATCGCTCTTCAAGGGACCTGGCCTCCTGCCACAGCCCAGTGGTGCCCCCTCATTCTCCACGAATTGCCTGTCCCTTCTCAGGAACTGCTGGGCCTGACCCTGCTCCCTGGCAGCCCCCTGACCCTACTCGCTTTCCCAGAACTCAGTTGCTTGAGCCCTTAGCCTGCGGTTCTCTCCTAGGCCTCAGCCTTTCCTGCCTTCGACTGAATCGGCAGCATCTTCTAAGCCCTGGGGGCTTCCCCAGGCCCCAGCCCCGACCTAGAACCCGCCCGCCAGCCTGCCTCCCTGCCACAGCCGCTTCCTCTATAAAGGGACTCTAGAAGCTCCGGCAAAGGGCCCGCACAGCAGGTGAGACTTCTGTCCCATCTCCTTGGGCTTCCCCTGGTGACAGGCATCCATCCCGCAGGATCCTGGCTCTCCCTTGGGCCCCAGTCCTCCTGAGCCATCTGCCTGGGCCTGGGCCTTGTGGCTTTGGGTTTTGGTCTGTTCCAATAGGTTGGTCTCTTTCTCTCCACAGCTGTCATCCACTCTGATTCTGCTGTAAGAGCCTTTCCTCTTCCCATCTCCTCTGTCTCCGTCTCTGTCTCTCACCCCAACCCCTGCTAACCTCGGGGACTCCCTGCCAATGTCTTGTCCCCTTCTCTGTCTGTCGCCCTTTCTCTCAGGGTGGTTGGCGGGAGGGAGGTCTGCCTTCCGCTGTGTGCCACGCCCCATTCACTCTCTCTCTCTCTCTCTCCTCTCTCTCTCTCTCTCTCTCTCTCTCTCCCCCTCCCCCTGCAGGTTCTCCCCATGGCACCACCTGGCCGTCTCTACCTCTTGAGGGTGCTTGGCGCCCCCCTCCTCTTCCTCCTGGGGCTGCTGCTGGCCCTGCCCCCAGGGGCCCAGGTGAGGCATAGGAGAGCAAGGGCTGCTGGGGTGGACCAGCCAAAGCAGAGCCCTAGAGCCTCTCCACGCTGTTCTCCCTCAGGGACTCCCTGGTGTCCCCTTCTCGTCTTCAGCGGCCAGTACAGCCCATCAGCACCGCCAGGAGCTTGTGGCACACGGCACCTTCAAACCTGCTGCTCACCTTGTTGGTAAAGTCCCACCTCCAGGCCTGTAGTCAGCCCCGAGACCCAAGTGACCATCCCATCTCCCCCACCACCTTGTCTTACCCCTAAAGACAGAGGCAACCCTCTCCTATCCCCTCACCAACCATCCCAGTTGTCCAGTGACTGCTTCCCCGGAGACAAGGCCTCTGATCTTGACCCCTCCCCTCCCCCATGACTCGTTTTAGGAGACTCCGGCATACAGAACGCACTGCACTGGAAAGCAGACAGGGATCACGCCTTCCTCCAAGGCTTCTCTTTGAACAACAATTCCCTCCTGATCCCCACCAGCGGCCTCTACTTTGTCTACTCCCAGGTGGTTTTCTCTGGGTCAAGTTGCTTCAGTGAGGCCTGTAGTCTTCTCTACCTGACCCACGAAGTCCAGCTGCTCTCCTCCACATATCCCCAGCCCATGCCTCTCCTCAGTGCACACAGGTCTGTGCACCCAGGGATACGGGAGCGGTGGATGTGCTCCATGTACCAGGGGGCTGTGTTCCTGCTCAACAAGGGAGACCAGCTGTTCACCCACACAGACGGAATCTTTCATCTATACATCCGCTCCAGCAATGTATTCTTTGGAGCTTTTGCTCTGTAGTACTTGGAAACATCCAGGGAGGAAAAAGAAGTTGATTTTCAGGCCTTCTAACCATTTGGCCCCACACACCACCTCTCCTTTGCCCATCCCCACAATCTCACACCTTCCCCCACTCAAGTTGCCTGGAGCTTTCGAAGAAGGAATTCCAGGCACTCCAGGGGACCACACCAGATGCTCACCTGAGGATGTCAAGCCTGCCTAGAAAGTTCCTGCAGAGAGCTGTCTGTCTTGTGGGTCTAGGTGGGGCCAAGACCTTGGTGTGGAAAAGCTACAGGCATGCAGGAGGTGGCTGGGGGCAGGGGAAGGGGGCCTATTTATGAAGGAAAAGTTAAGTTATTTATTTATGAAGGATGGAGAGAGAAGAGCAATAGAGACCCATCAGATGAGAGTTCGTTTTGGAGATGAAGGGTGAGACATCAGCACCAGGCTCACCTGGGAGAGAGGGGAGGAGGTCTGAATGACCAAGGGGCTCTAGAAGGAAACACAAGGCTCTAAAAGCCAGCTGCTGCTTGGCTAGATACCCACAAGGAGCCACCGGCACTCTCAATGAAGCCAAATAAACCTCTTTTCTCTGAAATGGTGACTGCTCGTGTCTGTCTGGGGCTGGGGAAGAATCTCTTTGGTCTCTCTAAGGAATGGAGGGAAGGACAGAGGCTTCGGATGGGTCAGGGACTGTGGACAGAGCAAGGAGAGGCAAAGGTGCCTGGGAGCTCGTGGATGTGTGGAGCTCGTGGATGTGTGGCCAACTCATGGGGGTCAGACAGCCTAACTGCTGCAGGAGACCCAAAGAATAAGCTGGAGAGACCAAGGGAAGGGGCTGGAGGGGCTGGAGCCCCTGGAAACAGGTTTCCAGGAAGCCTCTGGAAGGAAGTGACCACAGCTAAGGGTAAAAGAATGTCCAGGACTATGAAGATGGAGGGTGGTACTCTTTGGAAGGTGTGACACCTGTAAGAGGTGGAACCAGGAGTCTGGAATATGACGGACATCTGAGGAGATATGGCCACACACCGAGCCTGTGAGGAAGAGGCTTTGTGGAAAAACTCCCTTTCAGAGTTAAGAGCACTGGCTGCTCTTGCAGAAAACCCAGGTTTGGTTCCCAGCACCCATATGGTGGCTAATAACCATCCATAACTCCAGTTCCGGGGGACCGGATGCCCTCTTCTGACCTCCACAGGCACTACATGCACAGGTGCACTTACATACAAGCAGACAAAGCATTCATACACATAAAAAGAAACTCCCTTGGTGCACGCTTTTAATCCCAGTACTCTAGAGGCAAAGGCAGGTGGATCTCTGTAAATTCAAGGACAGCCTGGTCTACATAGTGAGTTCCAGGCCACCCAGGGCTACATCGTGAGACCCTGTTTCAAAAAAAAAAGGAACAAACCCTCAACCTTGGAAACCAAGACAAAAAGCAACAATGTGAGCCCACAGTGAGAAATAAAAGGAGAAGGTGAAAGCTGTCTTGTGGGGTCCGTGAATTCCCAGGGCTGAGTTCATCTGTCTGGGGCTGTCCCAGACTTGTCCCCACTGCTCCCACCAGCCTGTCCAGAAGTCCTATGCATACCCCTGGCCTTAAGCCGCCCCACCCTCAGCCACTTCCCCACAGGCACCCAGACAGGGCTTCCCTCCTCATCAAGATTTCTTCCCTTCACGTATCCACCCCCATGTCAAGTTCTACCTCCATGTGAGTCCTATCCAGAAATTAGAGGGAAATAGACCTCAGGCATGGTCTCCCCCCAACCAAAGAAACAGAGACAATTAGCGTTGGGGTGGGGGTGGGGGCGAAGTTCAGCTCCCAAGGGTCCTAAACACATTGGTGGGTGGCCCAAGATTACCACAGAATCCTGGTGGGGAGGGGGAGGCGATTCCTTGATGCCTGGGTGTCCCCAACTTTCCAAACCTCTGCCCCCGAGATGGAGAAGAAACCGAGACAGAAGGTGTAGGGGCTACCGCTTCCTCCAGATGAGCTCATGGGTTTCTCCACCAAGGAAGTTTTCCGCTGGTTGAATGAGAGCCTATCCCCGCCCTCCTCTCACCCCAGGGCCTATAAAGGCTGCTGTCTGCTCACCCTGCCAGCAGACGCTCCCTCGGCAAGGACACCAGGGGACCTACCTGGTGGGAGAGAAGCAACTCCAGACCACCGTGGAAATAGCTCCTAGACAAGCAAGCATCCAGCCAAGCAGGTTCTGTTCCTCTCATACACTGGCTCGAGGCTCCACATCACCCTCTGGAAAGGACACCATGAGCACAGAAAGCATGATCCGGGACGTGGAGCTGGCAGAGGAGGCACTCCCCCAAAAGGCGGGGGGCCCCCAGGGCTCCAGGCGGTGTCTGTGTCTCAGCCTCTTCTCCTTCCTGCTTGTGGCCGGAGCCACCACGCTCTTCTGTCTTCTGAACTTCGGTGTGATCGGCCCCCAGAGGGAGGAGGTGAGTGGCTCAGCAGCCTTCACTCTTGTCCAGACAGAAAACAGGAGGAGGGCAAGAGAGGTGGGGTGAGGGAAAGAGGTGGGATAAGCGATGTGGAGGCAGCAGATGGGGAGAGAGACAGCAGAAAGAGAGACACAAATACAGCGTCTCTGACCCATGCACCCAGCTCACTAAACATCTGATCAGGGAATGAATGAATGAATGAGCAGACATACATGCCTAGGCCTCACTGCAGATGTGGAGAGAGATGTGGGGTGTGTGCAGAGGGATAGGGAAGAAATGAGAGATAAAGACAGCGATACAGATAGAGACAACAGGAGATACGAGAGATAAGGAGAGAGATGTGGTCGGCCAGTAGAAGGCATTCACTGGAAGTGCTCTTAAATGGCTGCATGAAGGAATGGATGAATGGAGAGAAAACCAGACACGCGGCAAAGGTTAAAGCTGTGGGCTTCCCTTCGGCGACGACTCCTCGGATACTGACCTTCTTCTCTTTCTACACAGAAGTTCCCGAATAACCTGCCTATCATCAGCTCCATGGCCCAGACCCTCACACTCAGTAAGTGTCCCCAAAGTCTCTCTCTTAATTTAGGGTGCAATTAGACTTGGGATGGAAGCAGTGGGGGTATTTTAGAACTTTGGTTTGTGGGGGAAGGGAATAGAGGTCAGAGTTGGCAGGTATATTCTGGGAAGCTTAAGTGTCATCTTCTTTTCTCCTCAGGATCACCTTCTCAAAACTCAAGCGACAAGCCTGTGGCCCATGTTGTAGGTAAGAGCTCTAAGCGTGTGTCTTGGGGATGACAGGGGAGATGGAGTATGGAGATAGGACTTGGGAGTCAAACCAGACTGAGAGTAGGCAGACCTTGGAGATACTACGTGAAGGGGTCAAAGGGAGGTGGAGGAACGGCAAGGCCTTAAGGGGGACACTCAAGATCTCATGGCCAAATGGGATGTGGGAAGAAAGAGGGTGCAGGAACCAGAAGTGGGGGTGGGTAGAACTTGAGGTTCAGGATGTGGAGAGTGAACTAACAGGGTCACACTGACTCACTTCTCCCTCCCTCAGCAAACCAGCAAGCGGAGGAGCAGTTGGAGTGGCTGAGCCAGCGTGCCAATGCCCTCCTGGCCAATGGTATGGAACTCAGAGACAACCAGCTGGTGGTGCCATCAGACGGGCTATACCTCATCTACTCCCAGGTTCTCTTCAAGGGCCAAGGCTGCCCCAACTATGTGCTCCTCACCCACACCGTCAGCCGCTTTGCTGTCTCCTACCAACACAAAGTCAACCTCCTCTCTGCCATCAAGAGCCCTTGCCCCAAGGAGACCCCTGAGGGGGATGAGCTCAAGCCCTGGTATGAGCCCATCTACCTGGGAGGCGTCTTCCAGCTAGAGAAGGGTGACCAACTCAGCGCCGAGGTCAATCTGCCCAAATATTTAGACTTTGCTGACTCTGGGCAGGTCTACTTTGGGATCATTGCTCTCTGAGGGGGATGGACCTCTGTCTTCTCTCTCCCCTCCCTTACTGTGACCCCTTAACTATCTACTTCTCAGACTCCCACCACCCCCTTCTGACTTAGAAAAGGAATTAATGGCTCAGGGTTGGGCCTCCCAAGCTCAGAATTTTCAACTACAGCACTCAGAAAACTAGGATGCTAGGGTGGTGGCCTGGACTAGCTATCATCAAAATTCAAACTGCGGCTTGCAGACCTCACTGGGCCTCAAATCTTGATTCCTGAATTTTACCTGGGACATCTGGACTTGGGGGAGGGAGCAGGCAGCCTCTGACATGGAACACTCCTGGAGAAGATACTCAGGCCTTCCTTCCTCAGATGTTTCCAGATGTTCCCCTGAGATGCAGTGTCCAGCCCTCCTCACAGAGCCAGGCCCCTCTATTTATGGTTGCACTTATGATTATTTATTTATTATTTATTATTTATTTATTTGCTGATGAATGTATTTATATGGAAGGCTGGGGTGTCCTGGACGACCCAATGTTGGGAACTGTCTTGAGCCAGACATATTTTCTGTGAAAATGGAGCTGGACCATCCAGCTGTTCTCACCTGGCCCCCTGGCTTCAGTGCCTCCAGTTTGCTTATTTCTGAAACAAAATATTTATCTAATCCAGCTGTCTTAATAGCGCTGATTTGGTGACCAGACTGTCGCTACATCGTTCAACCTCTGCTCCCCACGGGAGCTGTGACTGTAATCGCCCTACTGGTCAGTGGCGAGAAATAAAGATGACTTAGAAAAGAAATACTGTCTCTTTCTTGGAATTAATTCTGTACCTGTCTCTCCCTGGAGGTGGAAAATCATTCCCTATCTTCTCTCTAGGAGGCTTAAGATCTCTGGTCTGGACCTCAGCCTTTAAACCCCTGGGTCCATGAGACCCTATGAAACAAAGCCCAGCCACCATGCCCACCGCTCCCCGGAAACAGGAGTCTCAACCTAATTGCCTCTCCCTCTGGGCATGGGAATTTCCCACTCTGGGAATTCCAAATCCCTGCTGGGAAAGTACTGCAGTTATTTCCGGCCGGCTGTTGTGGCTCCACAGACCTGGGGAGGAGCCACATTCTCAGGTACCTGAATCACAGCCAAGGACCTGCCAGAGATTCAGGTGTCTCTGGCCTACAAACACTCACCAACTATGAGACCTGAACCATTCAACCTAATGAACAGAAATAGACCGCACACTGCCCGCAGGGCCCTGAGAACAGAGGTCCCAACCTCTGTCAGTGCCAAGCTCAGCACTTGGCAGGCTAGGCACTGTATCCTGTCTTTCTTTATCCAGCCACCAGCCCCTTGGTCCTCCCGATCCTCTGAAGATGGGAGAGATTGTTTTAAAAAGAAATGGGGAGCCGAGAGCATGGCCTGGCGATAAGGTGAATGCTTAACGTGCAATGCTGTGAGTTCAATACCCAGCACCAAACAAACAGTAAGCAAGGCATAAGATGTGGGTGAAGGAATCATTTGCCAGGTTTGGTTTTTTAAAATAAATTTTATTGGGGCTGGAGAGATGGCTCAGAAGTTAAGAACACTGACTGTTCTTGCAGGAGACAGGGGTTCGAATCCCAGCACCCACATGGCAGCTAATAACTGTAACTCTAGTTCCAGGGGATCCGACAGCCTCTTCTGTCCTCTGCGGGCATTGCACGACACGGGTGCTCTTACTTACATGCAGGCATAACACTCATACACATAAAATAAAAAATAATAAAATATAAAAAATGATAAATTTTATTTATTTTATGTGTAGGAGTGTATTGTATGCATGCATATAAGTGCACCCGTGTTGTGTAATGCTCGTGGAGGTCAGAAGAGGGCGTCAGATCCCCTGGAATTGGAGCTACAGATGATTGTCAGCCACCATGTGGGTGCTGGAAATTGAACCCGGGTCCTCTGCAAGAGCAGCCAGTGCTCTTCACTGCTGAGCCCTCTCTCCAGCCCCTAGCTTTGGTTTTCACTGATCTTTAGGCAAACAATAAGGGGTGTGTGAGGTGCGTGAACTGGAAAGAGGAAAACAACCTTGTTTTTTAAAAAATTACTCAATCACATATGCAGGACCTTGGGTTTGATCCCAACACCAATAATAATAGTAATAACAGTAATAATAATGGCTCAGTAGTACTTATTAAAGCATGGTTAAGGAAGACTTTATTGAGAACCACAGTGATTAGCTCGGAATAACAGTCTGCAGTGGGGAGAGAGGCTGGGCTCAGTTCCAACATGAACAACTGGGTCTTAAGAGCCAAAGAACAGGGTGGGCGTCAGGGGATGGCAAATGACTAAGAGGACAGAAAAATCAGGGTCAGGGGGATTCTGTCTAAACAGATCTGACAGGGCACTTGCTGAGACAGGTGAGGGTGAGCAGACATCACCTGGGGCATGTGGAGGACGACTGAGGGTAATCCAAGGTAGGAGGGGGAGCTTGCTAAACTGACTTCACAGGGCTCTTCACTAAAACTAAATTTGGTGGAGGAGGAGATTCAGAAGACTGACTAGAGTTTGGTCAAAGGATGTTGGTCACACACTCTCACCCCACAGGAAGGCTCTTCTATAGGCAAAGACAGACTATGGAGCTCCAGAGAGTGGTTGGGCTCACAGTCCACTCCTCTTTCACCCAGGTTGCCAGAGAGGGGAAAACCAACCATGTGGTATGCTGCAGGGGTGGCCTGACCCACTGGGGTGACCTAGATAAGGCCTTGGGCTCCCCTCTGCCTCATCCAGCCTGGGCCTGAAAGCCAGTCACGGCGTGGGGGGACTGACATTACTCACCCTAGGGGCCTCACACTTGCCCACTTTGTAGAAGGAGGGCCTGAGGTGTAAACAAAGGGTTAGGACTTTCCATTCCTAGAAGGGACTCCACCTCCACCTTCTCTACCCCCAGACTCTCCAGCTGTCAGCAAGTACCACAGATACCACAGACTCCTTCCTCTCCTTTTACCACCCTTCCTCCATCCTTCAAGGACCTGGTGATTGACTCCTCCTTAGATAACAGCTGTTAGGCAGTCCAGCAGTGACAAGCAAGGGGTCCATAGTGCCATTCTAGAGCGTTCCTTGCTGGGCCTGAGTATCATTTGCCTTCTCTTGTAGTGATTTTGTTGGTGGTGGTGTTTTGGTTTTTTTTTGTCTTTTTGAAACAGGGTCTCCCTGTAGCTCCAGCTGGCCTGGAACTCACTATGTAGACCAGGCTGGCCTTGAACTCAGAGATCTGCCTGCTTCTGCCTTCTGAGTGCTGGGACTAAAGGCGAGCGCCACCACACCCAGCTCCTTCCTGTAGTGATTTTGATTCCTCTAACAGTGGGGAAGGACAAAGGCGAAAACCACAAGGGCCCTCCTTGTGTGTGTGTGTCTTGTGGGAACCAGGTGTCCATGACAATCAGGATGCCTGGAAGCTTCAGGGTTGAAGCTGACCTCTTCTACGAGCTGGCCCTTGGTGTTAGAACCAGGGTCGGGTACAAGCAGACCACCATCCAGTTAGTTCACCCATTCCTGGCACACTGGAGCTTAATTTACATGTTTTATTTTCAACAAGTTCAAAATCAGTTTCCGAAGACTCTACATTATTTTTCCCACAGCCATAGGGTCACCAGGCACCCAGGTCCCCACCACCTGGGCTGACCCACATGTTCACACCAATGTAGTAAGTTCTTCCAAGGATGCAGGCCTACCATCATCCTATCCTCCAGGGATGCAGGTTCACCGTCATCCCACCATCACCGCCCCAAAGAAGGTCTTCCCTCTCCTGTAGTCCACTAAATCGGGGTGACTGATGTTGACGTACACCCTCTCCCCGCTGCGCAGCTGCACCAGGCCTCCGAACCCCACACTGCTGAACCACAGGGACCTGTCCATCGCAGGCATCACGGTCTCTGCACCCTCCAGCAGCAGCTCGGGAAACCCCGGGCCATAGGCACCACCGATCCGGTACAGGGAGCTGCTGAGCGTGAGCGAGGCTGTGCGGCCTCGGCCGGCAGGGGGCGCCCTGCCCCGGTAACCGACGTGACAGTACAGGTAGTAGATGCCGTCCTGCGGCAGTGCCAGCCCCGCGGTGCCCGAGAACTGCACGCCGCTCCTTAGAAACGCCTCCTCTTTGCTGGCCTCCCAGCTGAGTCCCTGCCCGCTCATCCAAGCACCTGCAGAGAGATGCAGGAACGCGGTCCTTTAGCAAACCCAGTGGTACCCAGCGTGGAGGAGCAGGCACAATGGTGCTACCTGCTAAATGGGTATGCTTTGATAGGATGGGGAAGGGGTGCAGGAGCAAGATCCAGGTTGGGTGTTATCTGCTCCCCCCAGAGGAAGTCAGAAAGCAAGAGCAGATGCATCAGGGCTTGCAAAAAAAGAAAGGTTTGCAAAAGGATTTGGGAAACGCAACAGTGGCATAGGATGGCCTAAAGGCCCTCACTGTGGGCATGCACAGTTGGCATCCTGGTGCTATGCACTCACTTGTTAAGAGCCTTACCTATAGCTGGGTGTGGTGGCGCACGCCTTTAGTCCCAGCACTCAGGAGGCAGAGGCAGGCGGATCTCTGTGAGTTCGAGGCCAGCCTGGTCTACATAGTGAGTTCCAGGACAGCTGGGGTTACAGGGAGACCCTGTCTCAAAAAGACCAAAAAAAAATTAAAAAAAAAAAAAAACAGAAAAAGAGCCTTACCTATGAGGTGAGCAGCAGGGAGCTCGGGGCTGAGATCTGTCCTGGGTTTCTCCTTTTGCAGCTGTTGAAACCCTGAAACTGGCACAGAGTCCATCGCTGGAGGCTGGGTGACCACCCGCACATCCTGAGGGGACTGAGTGGCAGATGGGGAATCTGGAGTCCTAGAAGGAGAGGGTATCTGGGGACGCAGAGCGGGGTTAGGAGTCCTTGAGAGGTTAGAGGGTGAAGGCAGGAGGCAAGGTGGTCTGTCGTCATCCAGTCCTTTCTGGGCCTGTGGCCCGGAGCTAGCTGTCTTCTCAACCTGGTTGGGTGAGGTCACAGTGTCTGGAGTCCAGATTCAGCTGATGCCAGTTCCACCCCTCCCACCAGAGACCCAGGCCTCAGGCCTGCAGCACTCCCCAACCCTCCCCGCCCCTCACTGGAAGAGAGAGCAAGCAAAGCTTGTGTACTTGGGCAGGGGCTGAGGGTGTCTTGGGAAAAGAAGACAGGCAACCAAGAAGGGACGTGCGGACATAAGGCTCCGACAGCCTCATTGGAACAGAAAGAGTGAGCAAAGAGGCCAGACATTTCCTCCAAGAGGACAGCCAGACAGCTGAGCCAGGTAGGCAAAACACCCTAAGCCCAGCCCAAGATGAGGGAGCATCCACAAGATGCAGCTCTCTGCGGCCCGTTGCAGCCACTTACCCATCCTCCCTGATCCTGGGGTACCAAGGCCAGCACAGCCAGGACGGTGATAGGCACTGCCAACAGCAAGGTCAGCAGTGAACTTGTTCCTGCCACAGCCAGCAAGAGGCAGCCCCTCCCCAGGGGCCTCCCACCTGGGCTCTGCAGCCCCCTTGTCCCCATCCAGACTCTGAACCAGGGCCAGGGCAGGGGGGGCTTTCATACCTCAGGGGTAGGGCTGCCCCCTCCCTACAGCCCCACACACCTGGCTGGGGACTTTCCACACACCCCTGCTCCCCTCACACAGCTTCCTGTTTACCCAGAGCTGGGGTGGGGCAGCTGGATGCCTGGGTTCTCTGAACTGGGGAAGGAGATGGGGTAGAGGGCGGTTTTCAAGGTTGAGCTGGAGGGGAGCTTAGCTGGGAGGGAAACCGAGGCCCAGGGACGGAAGGTAGTTTGCAGAAGGTGAGGCCTAGATGCGTGCTGCAGGGAGCACTACAAACCCCCCCCCCCCCGCTGGGTTAGGGACTAGAATGGGAAGTCTTCAGGGCTGGGTGTCCGTGTCCCTGAAGAGACCCTGTGCCATACTGGGTGGCCTCTTCCCATTTCTACCCCTAACACTAGGTGGAAAAGGCAGAGTTAAGCCAGTCCTAAGTGATGGCAGCTTCATGAAGGGCCTCAGCCTGGCCACTGACCGCTCCCTCACTGAGGAAGGACAGACATAGTGCCTCCTCCCTTATTACAAAGAATAAAGACAGCAAGACAGCACGGAGGCACACCCCACCTCGACAGCTACGGTCTAGAGTAAGCCTGATCCATTAGGAAGTGTTCAGTAAGGGTTTGTAATGAACAAAAGGATGAATGGACGGGTAAGCAAAACAGCAGGAACTGAATTAACAGAAGAGGCGGCAGGTGGGAAAGCTGAGGGGAGACTAGGTCCAAGGAAGCTAGACCCCGGTTTCATGCTGGAAGAGGGGTGTCATTTTGTTCAGTGATATCACTGCTGATAAATTGCCCATGCAGTAAATAATCCCCTACCCATGCTCATGCAGGCAATCCGAATTAATCTCTGGGTCAAAAAAAGATAGAACAATGGGTGTGGTAGCACACTCCTGTAGTCCCAGCACTAGGGAGGCAGAGGCATGTGGATCTCTGTGAGTTCAAGGCTGGCCTGGTCTACATGTCAATTTCCAGGACAGCTGGGGCTACAGGGAGACCCTGTCTCAAAAAGACCAAAAAAATTTTTTTATTTATTATTTTCATTTTATGAGTGTTTTGCCTGCATGTAAGTGCACCATATGTGTGTAATGCCCCCACAGAGGCCAGAAGAGGGTATTGGCTCTCTTGGAACTGGAGTTATGGACGGTTGTTAGCCACCATGTGGGTGCTGGAATGAAACCCAGGTCCTCTGCAAGAGAGGGAAGTGTTCTTAACCGCTGAGCCATCTCTCCAGCCCTGATCTACAGTCTTTAGTATATTATTCATTTAATCTTGACCAAAAAACCCTAATAAGAAACTGAGGCACAGGGAGGTAAAGGAACTTGCGGATGGGATGGGTGTGTGGTTCATTGACATGGTGCTTGACCACTGGTGTGCGGGATAACTTTAGTGTCAACTTGACACACCTGGGTTGAGGGAGCTTCAACTGGGGAACTGTCTCCATAGGACTGGCCTGTGGCAATGTCTGTGGGGCATCTTCTTGATTGACAAGTGCTGTGGGAGGGCCCAGCCCACTGTGGGTGGTGCCACCCCTGGGCAGGTGGGCCTGTGTTGCATAAGAAAGCAGGCTGAGCAGGGGCCAGGGGAGCAAGCCAGTAAGCAGTGTTCCTCCATGGCTGTGCTCCAGCTCCTGCCTCCAGGTTCCTGCTCTGAGTTCCTACCTTGGGCTCCCCAATGAGCTGTGACCTCGGAGATGTAAGACAAATAAACCCTTTCCTCCCCAAGCTGGTATTGGTCAGAGTGTTAGTGTTTTGTCACAGCAATGGAGAAACAAACCAGGACAACTGGGTTTGATTAAAAAAAAGAAGAACAGAAAAAAACCCAAAAACCCAGTACTAACTTCAGATTTGTACATTTTACTATATGCAAATTTTATCTTCCTCAGGCAAGAAAAGAAATGAGGAAACAGATACTGAACTCGAGCGAGTGACCACCATGCTGAGCAGTCTAGAGGCGGCATGTAGTGACCTTCGCAACGCTGAGAGATTGAGAGATGGAAAGGGGCCTGGGGAAGTGGTTCAGTGGGTGCAGCGCTTGCTTAGCATGCGCAAAGCCCTCTTGGTTTTGATCCCCAACACTGCACAAACTGGGTGTGGTGGCACATGCCTGTAATCCCAGCAAGACCATCAGGAAGTTCAAGGTCAGCTACGTATGGAAGCCAGGCGAGGTGACATATGCCTTTAATCCCAGCACTTGGGAGGCAGAGACAGGTGGGCCTCTATGAGATCAAGGCGAGCCTGGTCTACGTAGTGAGTTCCAGGTCAACTATGGCTACAAAGAGACAGTTTTTCAAAAACCAAAACCAAACAACCTGCATGTGAAGTTTGATGCCAGCTTGCCCCACTCCAAAATAAATAAATAAAAAATGAAATGGGTATGTGATTTACGAAGGGCACTCGTAGGTCTAGGTGAAAAGGATTTATTTGTATGATTCTTTCAGTTTTTCTAGATGTTTGAACTTGTGTGGATGTATGTGTGTGGGTATAATTTGTGTATTTCTATGCACCTGTTCTTGTATGTGAGTGCAGGCACGTGCATACCACACGTGTCGAAGTCAGAGACAGGGGCTATTTGTTGCTGACTGCCGCCCAGCCCAGGCAAGGTGGCCCATGTTCCGCCCCCTGTCACTGCCGCCTGTCCCACAGCTGCACTTCAGAAGTGGCTACCATGGTTTATGGGTTCTGGGGATTCGAACTTAGGTCCTCACTCTCCCACCTCAGGTGCTTTGACCCACACTCATCCATCTCCTTAACTTGATGTTTCAGGTTCGTTTGTTTTGAGACAGGGTCTCCCTGTAGCCCCAGGTGGCCTGGAACTAGCTACGTACACCAGTCTGACCTCCATCTCACAGAAATCTGCCTGCCTCTGCCTCCCGCGTGCTGGGACTCCAGGTGTGCACCACCGCTCTTGGCATGTTTGAGCTTTTTTTTTTAAATGTTTTATTATTGTTATTTTTTATGTGTATGTATCACCTGCATGTAGGTAAGTGCACCTGTGTCGTCCAATGCCCCAGAGGACAGAAGAGGCTCTTGGATCCCCTGGAATTGGAGTTACAGACAGTTGTTAGCTGCCACATGGGTGCTGGGATTCGAACCCGGGTCTTCTGCAAGACCAGCCAGTGTTCTTAACCGCTGAACCATCTCTCCAGCCCATGTTTGAGCTTTTTAATAATAAAATATAAATTTAACATAAAATACATATATTTAAAATACCTAAATTGGGGATGGAGAGATGGCTCAGTGGTTAAGAGCACTGACTGTTCTTGCAGAAGACCCAGCTTTGAATCCCAGCGTGTACACGGCAGCTAGCAACTGTCTATAACTCCAGTTCCAAGGGATCCAACAGCCTCTTCTGTCCTCAATGGGCATTGCACGACACGGGTGCTCTTACCTACATGCAGGTATAACACTCATACACATAAAATAAAAACAATAAATTTAAAAATAAATAAAAATTAAAATACCTAAATTGTGTAAACATTTAGGGAAACATTTTAGGGTGGCATAGGAAAAGGAAGTAGAAAGTTCCTGATTATGGACAAAACACACATGGATGGGGGCTGGGGAGATGGTTCGGCAGTTAAGGATTAAGAGCTCTTGCAAAAGACCCCCACAGGTCTCTACAGTTCCCAGAACTCACGTCAGAGGGCTCATAACTGCCTGTAACTCCAGCTCTAAGGGAGTCTGATGCTTCTGTAAGCATCTGCACTCGACATGCGCAAACCCACACAGAGACACACAGACACATAATTAAAAATAAAAGACATCTTTTTAAAAAAACATATGGATGTAAGCTGGGCGTGGTGGCGCACGCCTTTAATCCCAGCACTCGGGAGGCAGAGGCAGGTGAATCTCTGTTAATTCCAGGCCAGCCTGGTCTACATAGCCAGTTCCAGGCCAGCTGGGGCTACAGGAAGACCCTGTCTCAAAAAGACCCAAAAAAACCCATATGGATGCAGACACTAGATCTCTTCACCCCCTGCCTCCACCTGAACCATCAATCTTTACTCTCCTCAGAATCTCAGGGTGCCACCCTCCAGCACCCCTCCTCCTCGCTGACATAGTGCTACTGAGCCTTTACCCAGGTTGCCTTTCCGTGGACTGTTGCCTTAGTTCTGTGCTCACCACTACTCTATCTGTCAGCAGTGACCAACAATCTGATCTGGCTGCCTCTGACCATCCTGCTTGTTAACAGCCAGCCAATATCCTTCTGGATATAGTTGTTGAACTCTGGGAGTCACCCCAGAAACCTCGGAGCTGTGTCTGTTGCTGGAGCTACTGGGGTGTGTATGTCTGTACACAAACACCAAGATCATGAACTCTCAGCAGATGCACCATGAAGGGTATCTGGGGACAAGTTTATCAGGGAAGGTGGCTACTTCAGGATGACTGGAGCCGAGCTGGAGACCACCCTGGTGACACCCAGGAGCCTCAAAGAAAAGATGCTGTGACTCCATCAGGGTTACACTCTGTATTCTAGATGCTGGGGAGGCTTGGAGGCAGGGATAACAGAACTGGAGGAGGGGCCGGAGTGCCTGAGGTGGCGGTTTCTTTCCTGCCTGGGTGACTCTCAACAGTTGAGTCCCATTTGCAAGCCACAGGCTCTGGGTAAGCTGGGAGTCAGCAGGGATCCTGGCTGGGGAAACCATGCCAGGGACACCCTTAAGGGAGGCTAGGTGGAGTCAAGTATGGATTCACGGGTCCCTGAGATTCTATCCTCTGAGTTCCTGAGTCTTCTCATTCCAAACAAGGTAAAACCCTCTACAGGGGAAGTGGTGGCACCCTGTCACATCAGCGCTTTGTAGGCTGGGGTAGAAGGATAGAGAGGTGGAGGCCAGCCTGGGCTACATATTTTGGAAACTCTGTTTCAAATAATAATAATAACAATCATCATCATCATCATCATCATCATCATCATCATCTACTGTGTTTCTACTTCCTCACAGTTACCTCAGGGCCGCCTCCCCTCCACCTGGGCCTAGGTTTCCCCACACCACAGTATCCCTTTTAAACCCAGGAGGCTCTTGGTTTTAAACTGTAATCCCTACATCTGGTTCTTGGGCTAAGTTAGTGGCCTTCTCTTTTTGCCCTCAAACAGGAACCAGTGGTTGAAGGGCAGGAAGTACCTGAGGAGAAGTTAAGGCCCCCTCCAGGGAACCCCCTTGCCCCCATTTTTCCACACCGGCCAAATAGGCTCCACTCTCCTGGGGACACTGGATACCCTCCTGTGTACTTGTACAGGGGTCCACACACCCACTTCCGACCTTAGGTTCCCTCTGTGTATCAGTGCCTCTCACCAGCACCCAGGGTCACGTGTGCTGCAGGCCCCCTGTAAGCATGGGGCAGAGGGCAGCGACGGGGACTGGGTAGCCGAATCCTGGCTCTACCACTTTTAGGCTTCCCTTGTTCAAGTCCAGCCTTGAGGCTCAGACTCTTGGCCTGGGAAAGGGCTGCCGTTTGCCTTATGACAAATGGAAAGCGCCCAGCTCAGTGAGGACAAGGATTGTAATGGGGCCCCTGGCCTCACAAATGAGGAACTTGAGGCATGTGACTAGCCTAGGCCATTAAGCCCAGAAGAGCAGGGGTTAGCTGTCTTAACCTTCAGGCCAGCTCTCAGTCCCTGGACTATGTCATATCACATCCGTGACTGTTTCAAACGGGGTAAGTAGGGAATACCTCCCCTCTGCAGGAAGGATGTGGGTGCTGGGGACTAAGGGATGAAAAGCAGTGTCCAGCTGGACGTGGTGGCGCACACCTTTAATCCCAGCACTAGGGAGGCAGAAGCAGGCGGATCTCTGTGAGTTCAAGGCCAGCCTACTCTACATAGTGAGTTTCAGGCCAGCTGGAGCTACAGAGAGACCCTGTCTCAAAAAGTCCCCCCAAAATAAAAGAAAAGCAGTGTTCAGGGCTGACAGGATGTGGTCAAGACCCCTGGGGACCAGCCAGTACAGAGACTTCTCGAAAGTCCCAGCAGGAGTTGTGGTGGGGAAGCCTCTGGAGGACCAAGTGGTCTCTGATTTTTAGGCCAGGTGACTGTGGAGAGATGTCAATCTCTCTGGAAGGAAGTGAGAATGAAATCTAGCATGAAGAACCTCTCTGGTGCACACCTTTAATCCCAGCACTGGAGAGGCAGAGGCAGGCAGATCTCTATGGGTTCGAGGTCAGCCTGGTCTACATAGTGAGTTCCAGGCCAGCCAAGGTTACATAGTGACTGTCTCAAAAACAAAAAAAAAACAGGTAAACAAACAAACAACAACAACAACAAAAAAAGGAAAAGCAAAGAATCTCTCTGAGTGGCTGGGGATATATAGCTCAGAGTGCTAGCCTAACAGACGGGAAGCCTGGGTTCGAGCCCCAGGATTACATAAAACTGGGCATCGTAGTGTATGCCTGTAATCTAGGCACTCTGGAGGCAGAGACAGGTGGATCTCTATGACTTCCAGGCCAGCCTGGTCTACATATCAAGTTCCAGGCCAGCTGGGGCTACAGGGAGACCTTGACTCAAAAAGACAAAAAAAAAAAGATCATGAATTACTGATCTGTAGTGACTTCAAGAAGATTGAGGATCAGCCTGGATTACATGAGACCTCATCTCAAAAAGAAGACTCTCTCTGAGAGCATTTTCTTTTTCTACCTCTAAAATTGTTAGAGGATGGTAGAGCCTAGCATGCACGAATCCTTGGCTCCAGTCCCCAGTACTGCATAACCCAAGCATGGTGGTACACACCTGTCATCCTAGCACTCTGGAGGTAGAGGCATGAGAATCAGAAATTCAAGGTCATCCTGGGCTACAAAGTGAGTGTGAAGCTAGCCTGGGACATGTGAGACCCTGTCAAAAAAGAAAGAGCTAGGCATGGTGGCACATGCCTTCAATCCCAGCACTCAGGAGGCAGAGACAGGTAGATCTCTGTGGGTTCGAGGCCAGCTAGCCAAGGCTACATAGTGAGACCCTGTATCAAAATAAGAAAGAGAGAGGGAGATGGGGGGGGGAGAAGACATAAAGCATAAAGGTGGGAAGGCCACATGTTGGGGGATCTGGGGAGAGTGGGGGCTGTTGTGGGTGGATGTGACCAAGATACTTTGGATATATGTATGAAATGCCAGAGAATTAAAAAATTAGAAAAGAGAAGAGCTTCGTTGGAGGAATTGTGACACTCCCGACCCGAGGCTGGGAAGCTGAGGGGACAAGTGGATCCCCTCACAAGCACCTCTCTTCCCTACAGAGTTCTGCTCTTACCTGTGGTACGGGAGCTTGGGGCTGGGAGGGCTGCTAACCCTGACTGTCATCATTCTGTCCATCTGCCTGTACCGGTTCCATCAGAGAGGTGAGTCCCACCGGCACCCCCACAGCTTGTCCTCTCGCACCTTGCCACTGTTGGTGCTGAACTCCCCAGTAGTCCTGACACATCCTGGTATAAGGATAAGAGCCTGGGGCTGGAGAGATGGCTCGCTGACTGTTTTTGCAGAAGACCCGGGTGTGTTAGCACCCACATGGCAGCTAACAACTGTCCGTAACTCCAGTTCCAGGGGATCCGACAGCCACTTCTGTCCTCCGTGCGCATTGCATGACACCAGTGCACTTACATGCAGGCAATACATGCATACACATAAAATAAAAATAATAAATAAAATAAGAAAAAAAAAAGAGCCTGGTGGGAGAGGCCAGAGAAGGGTCTATAGGACCTGAGCTTTGACTGTGGTTCCCCTGGCAGTCAGCAAATGAGAAGGGGGTGGGGGTGAGGAAGGTGGAAAAGTTGGATGGGGGGCTCTGCTGGAATTGGGGAGCCTAAGTGGGGAGTGGTGTTGGGGTGGGGAAGCCTGAGTGGGTTTGTTGTGCTGGGGCTGGGGAGCCAGGTGAGGGGCTGTGCTGGGGTGGGGGAGCTGGGTAGAGGGTTTTGCTGAATCACTTCTTTTCTTCCAGTGAAGAGGCTGGAGAGGAGCGAGGTAAGTCTGGTGGTAGAGGAGGAGGCTGGGAAAGCCCAAGTGGGGAGTGGGGCTGGGTGGGGGAGGAAGCCAAGAGAAAAGGGAAGAGGAAGTCGGAGCTTGAGAGAGTCAGAGAGATGGAGAAAATGAGAGAGGCAGAAAGAGAAATAAGACAGGAAGAGAGGGAAGAAATGATGGGCTGATAAAAATATAAAATAACATTGGGAGAGGGAGGG
>NW_008358192.1:717352-720482 GCF_000622305.1 Nannospalax galili | reverse complement strand
GAAAAACAAAAAAAAAAAAGAGAGAGAGAGAAGAGAGAGAGAGAGAGAGAGAGAGAGAGAGAGAGAGAGAGAGAGAGAGAGAATGAGAAGACAGATTTAAAAAAATGAGAGTCTTCATAGGGAGTTCCAGGACAGCCAGAGCTACACAGTGGGGGGGGGGCACTTCTAGGAAAATAATTCAACAGGAAAAACGCTTTCTGCACAAGTATAAGGACTGGGGTCCCTTTTCCAGTGCCCACATAAAAAGCCGGCTGTGGCAGCTCCTGCCTGTAACCCCAGCACTGTGGGGTGGGGACGGACAGACCCTAGGGGCCGTCTGGCCAGCCAGCCCAGCCCAAACAGCAAGCTGCACGCTCAGTGAGCGACCCTGGCTCAAAGAATAACAAGGAGCAGCAACTGAGGAGGACGCGGGAACCAGCAGAGGAAGTGGGCATGCACACAGAAAGGAGGAAGGAAGGCAAGAAGAAAGGAGCAAGAGAAAAAGAGTGAAAGAGATAGAAAAAGAGAGACTGAGCGGCCAAGAGAGACGGCCTTGGGAGGAAAGAAGAGGAGCTGGGGCGGAGGGGACGCTTGAGAAACCAAAAGGGAGACTGAGGCGACAGCACGTAGGGCGGAGCTCAGGAGAGGCTGGGAGGGTGGTACCCTGGCCTGGGCCCGCATCATCCTCCTCTGCCCGCCAGGCCCAGCAACTGCAACAGGAGCTCCACTACGCCTCTCTGCAAAAGCTGCCGGCGTCCAGCAATGAGCTCGCGGACGGAGAAAGAGAAGAGGAAAACACGGAGGACCCCAGCACCGACTATGCCTGCATTGCTAAGAAAAAACCCACTTGAGCAACCCCAAACGCCCCGCCCGCCCAGGGTGGGTGCTCCAAGTCATCCTGTGTTCATCTAGTAAAAACTATGTCTCCCCGCTTCCGCGTGCCAGGCTTCTCCGTGTGTCCACAGAGCCGTCCAAACTTAAATGGCTCACCCTCCCACCCACTGAGGGTCGGTAGTGACTGAAGGGTGAGGAAGGGCGCTTAGAAAGCCCAGCTCCTTCCAAAGGCAAGAGGCAGCCTGTGGTCCGGACCAGACGAACCAGCCTGATAACCTCCACTTAGCGGCAGCCTCGCTTATAGAAGTGGGTGTGCGGTGGGCGTGAGTGCTCTGGGAGTTACAGCCAGCAAGTCTGGTCTTTGAACCTTTCCGGGTCAGTCCAGGTAGAATGGAGAGCCAACAGCCGGGGAACTGGAGAGAGGCGTATTGGGGTGTCTGGAGAAGGGAAAAGAAAAGACACGCGAGTTCTAAGTATGAGTGGTGGGTGAAGGATTCATTGCGGTCTCTTGAGGGCCGGAGAAAAATTGGGGTTTAGAATCACTTCTCAGAGGCTGTCCGAGGAGTGGCTGTGTGTTCCCATGAGACGGGGGCCTGGGGGGGAAGAACAGGGGCTGTTCAGAGCTGCAGCCCTGAAGCCTTCTTGCTGTCTGTCCCTCTGTCTCCTCCACTCTTGTCCCTGGCTCGCCGACTCGCATTTGCCCTGGTAATAGAGGGTGCTGCCCGTGGCCACAGAGAGGAAGCTGACTGCGTAGAATCCAGCCCGAAGGAAGAGGGCTGTGTGGGTCTCTTGTGTTGTGCCGGCCTCTTGCTGAGGAGGTCCTGTACCAGGAGGATGGAGAGGAGGAGAGTGCTCAGGAACTCAGGGCAGGGGACAGTTCCTGACTTCCCAGGGCCTTCCGGTGCCTCACCTTTCTCCACCAGCAGCTTAGTCCCGTTCCCCGTCCCGATGCCCGTGCCCAGCACCTCCACCCTGCACACATAGACGCCAGCATCATGACCTCGGGTGTCCTGGATGAGCAGCTCAGCCTTGTGATCCCTGATGAATCGGGGAGCAACAGCAAAGGAGGCCACACGGCCCCTGAACTCTGGGGTCACGTTGCTCACCTCCATCCGTGGGGCCACCTTGTCTCGGTACCATGTGACGGAGCCAATGGCCTCTGTCCCTTGGCTGGCATTGAAAGAACAGGGCAGGACAGCAAGGGTGCCCTCCTGGGCGTGAATCTCAGGGGGCTGATACACCCAGAGAGCACAGGATCCTGGGGAAAGAGAGAAGACCAGAGAAAAGCATTTGGAGAACACCCAGGTTCGCCTTCCTCACAGGACACATTATGACAGGCACATTGGAGTATCTCATTTCCTCTTTACCAGTTTAATTTCTCAACATTGCTCTAAATCAGTTTTCAAACTCTCACACAGCAGTTCTCGCTCTCATCCTCTCCCTTCTCCAGCCACCTTCACTAGAAACTCATCTTGCTGAACCTGATCCATTGTGAATGGACATAGCGGCCTAGTTAAGCAATCTTGATATTGTATTACTCTAGGTATTATTATTCTTCAGTGAAATGTCTTTCTTTTGCTTTTTTTTTCCCCCTCTGTATTGGGGATCAAACACAGGGCCTCACACATGGAAGCAAATACTGTATCAGTGAGCTACCCCTACCAAGTTCAAGCATTATTTTAGTAATGGTGACGTTCTTTTTTTTATGTGTATCAGTGTTATGCCTACATGTGTCTAAGTGAACCTGTGCCGTGCAGTGTCCACAGACATAAGAAGAGGACGTCAGATCCCCTGGAACTGGAGTTACAGATGATTGTTAGTGCCATGTGGGTGCTGGGATTCAAACCCGGGTCCTCTGAAAGAACAGCCAGTGCTCTTAACTGCTGAGCCATCTCTTAAGCACCCAGTAGTGACATTCTGTAGTAAACTGTCATTACTATTAGGATTATTTTTCCCCACCAATTTTTTTTTTTGAGATAGGATTTCCTATATCCCAGGTTGGCCTTGAACTTACGACCTTGAACTCCTGATCCTCCTATCTCTACACCGAGTTCTGGGATTACACTGTTTATGCGTTGCCTGGAATCAAACCCAGCTCTTTGGTGGTGCGAGGCAAGCATTCTCCTGAGTTGCACCCTAGTCTTTTTGTTTTGTTTGGTCTTTTTGAGACAGTTTCTCCCTATAGCCCCAGCAGGCCTCAAACTGGCTATGTAGACCAGGCTGTCCTTGAAATCAGAGATCCGCCTGCGTCTTCCTCCAGAGTGCTAGGATTAAAGGTGTGTACCACCCCACCACACCAAGCTAGGTATCCTGGGCT
>NW_008358192.1:655273-717150 GCF_000622305.1 Nannospalax galili | reverse complement strand
CTCACAAAGATCTGCCTGCCTCTGCCTCCCAAGTGCTGGGATTAAAGATGTATGCCACCACACCCGGCGAGACACCATTTTAAATAAATATAAAATTTAAGAAAAAATATTGTGGAGCTGGACAGACGGCTCAGCAGTTAAGAGCACTGGCTGCTCTTGTAGAGGACCCAGGTTCAATTCCCAGCACCTACATGGCAGCTAACAACCATTCATAACTCCAGTTCCAGGGGACTACAACACCCTCTTCTGACCTCCGTGGGCATTGCACGACGCGGGTGCACTTGCAAACATGCAGGCAAAACCCTCATATGCATAAAATAAAAAGTAAATAAAGAAAAAAAAAGCCGGATCCACACTCAGGAGGCAGAGGCAGGTGGATCACTGTGAGATTGAGATCAGCCTGGTCTACATTTCAAGTTCCAAGCCAGCTGAGGCTACAGGGAGACCCTGTCTCAAAAAGACCCAAAAAGGAAAAAAATGATTGTGAGAGCTACTGTGACAGCACAGACCTGTAATCCCAGCACTCAGGAGGCCAAGGTTTAAGACCAGTCTCATCTACATAGCGAGTTTTAGGTCAACCAGGGCTACAATAGGGAGACCTTGACTCATAAAATCAATCAAACATTATCCTGGGCGGACACACGAGGTCTGCAGGAGCGCCTGAGAATTTGCCTTAAATTCCCAGTGTAGTTGAACTTGAATCTATAATCTACAGTTTGAAAAAACACTGTATACAGTTAATGTATGGACTTTTGATTAATTAAATTCAGTTTCACTAAAAAATTTACCTTAAACTTAAGTCTCTTGAACTCCTAACTATATATTTGGACCCTAGCTAATAAACCTAATTTGAGAGAGACTCTTTTTTTTTTATGTGTATGAGTGTTTTCCTGCATGTATGTAAGTGTATCACATGAGTGCCTGGTGCCCGTGGAGACCAGAAGAGGTATTGGATCCCTTGGAACTGAAGTTACATGGTTGTGAGCGCCATGTGGGTGCTGGGAACCAAACCTGGGTCCTCTGCGAGAGCAGCAAGTGCTCTTAACTGCTGAACCATCTCTCTAGTCCTTAACGTACTTCTTTTTATTTTTTATTTTTATTTTATATGTATGAGTGTATTGCCCACATGTATGTGAGTGCACCCGTGTTGTGCAATGCCGTGGAGGTCAGAAGAGGGCTTTGGATTCCCCTGTAACTGGAGTTAAGGACGGTTCATAGCCACCATGTGGGTGCTGGGAATCAAACCCAGGTCCTCTGCAAGAGCAGTCAGTGCTCTCAACCACTGAGCCATCTCTCCAGCCCCTTAAATTACTTCTTACACATCAAATTAAAACCATTTTATAAATCAGGCTGGTCAGATGGCTCAACTAATAAAGGAAATTGCTGTCAAATATGTCTCAGTTTGGGTCTTGGGATCCACATGGTGGAATGAAAGAACCAACCCCTGGGGGTTGTCCTCTGACCTCCACCTGCCTGGCACATGTGTGACACCCCCATCCAATAAATAAACGTAATTTTAAAATCTTTTATATAACTGGGCATGGTGGGTCATGGTGGCGAATGCCTTTAGTCCCAGCACTCCGGAGCCAGAGGCAGGTGGATCTCTGGAAGTTCAAGGCCAGCCTGGTCTACATAGTGAGTTCCAGGCCAGCTTGGGCTACAGGGAGACTCTGTCTCAAAAAGACCAAAAATAAATAAATAAAATCTTTTATATTTATTTATTGTGTGTGTCTGTGTATATGATGTGGAGATGGGGGAACATCCATGTGAGGGTCAGAGAACAACTTTACAGAATTGATTCTCTCCTTCCACCTTTACATGGGTTCTGGAAAATGAACTCAGGTCATTGGGCTTACATGACAAGCACATTTCTCACTAAGCTATCTCAGTGGCACAATAAATGTAACTTAAGAATAAAACTTAAAGAAGAAGAAAATCGACTGAGTGTAGTGTCCGGTGCCTACAATCTCAACTCTCAGGAGGCTAGGGTAAGAGGATTGGAGCTCCAGGCCAGCTTGGGCTACATAGCCAGGGTAGCTCAGTTGGTAAAGTGCTTGCCTAGCATGCATGAGACCCTGGCTTCAAACCCCAGCATGGTTAAAAAAAAGAAAAGAAAAAGAAAAACCAAACAGGCATAGTGTGGTACATGCCTGCAATCCCAGCACTCAGGAGATGGACACAGGAGAATTAGAAGTTCAAGGTCATCCTTGGCTACAGATGGAGTTTGAGGCCAGCCTGTACTACATGAGACCCAGTCTCAAAAACAAACATTAACACCAACAGCAGACTCCCAAATATTGGCCCTTTCTTCCCTTCTATCCCTTTTGACTTTCCATTTTATCATTCTCGGAAGGAGGCCGAAAAGGAACCGGCTCTGGGATGGAAGATGGAATGACCCTTCAGGTGGTAGGCCATCAGGTGGTAGGGCGTCTGGTGGGTCTGTCATCTGGAGGAATCCACAGCCACCAGGTTTACCAAGTGCCTTCTGTTCTACCCTCTGCACCTCTGAGGACACAGTGTCTGGGGGGGGGCCCACCAAGCCCCCTCCCTTGGAGCAGCCAAGCTCACCTTCTCCAACCCCTTTCCTCCCAGCCCCACACCCTGGATCCTAAGCAAACACCCTGTCACCTGAATAGACGGTGATAAAGAAGAGCCACAGCGTCCGGGCCATGTTGGAGAGTGCTCCGGTTGGAAAGGGGGACCGCAGCAGTGAGGTCTGAGTAGAGGAGTGACCAGCTACCTATAGTAGCCAGGCCTTTTGGGGACCTTCCTGGGGCAAATGGGATTCACTCATGGGTTGCTAAAGACCGCCACTGCCCAGGACCTTGGGCATCAAATGCATGCCTCCCCAGGAGGAAAGATGTTGTTGCTGGAGAAACATAGGACTCTCTGGGGGCAGCTAGCAGGAGGTCCGTTGTGTGCAAAGGGCAGGATGTCCCCACATGTCTGGTTATAGGAGAGTGGGTGAGTGGGCGGGTGAGACCAGGATGTGGCTCCCTCACCTTCTGAGGTTCAAGAAGACCCAATCATACCTTTACACAGAACAAACCTCCAGACCAGAAGCTAGCCTCCTCCCCTCGCCTTTGCTCAGCCTACCCAGGCGGGGGCCCCACCGTTCCCTTCCAGTCTGCCCTTCCCTGCACTACTCTAGGATTTCTTTTGCCGGGAGGAGGCTTTTTGAGACAGGATCTCCCTGTAGCCCCA
Organism: Nannospalax galili; assembly: GCF_000622305.1. NCBI lineage: Eukaryota > Metazoa > Chordata > Mammalia > Rodentia > Spalacidae > Nannospalax > Nannospalax galili. Next base: position 713,946 of record NW_008358192.1, on the reverse strand, counting down.
GCTGGCCTGGAACTCACTGTATAGACCAGGCTGGCCTTGATCTCACAGAGCTCCACCTGCCTCTGCCTCCCGAGTGCTGGGACTTAAAGGTGTGCACCACCATGCCAGGCCACTTTTTTAAAAAATATTTTATTTTTATTTATTCATTTATTTTTGAGACAGGGTCTACCTATAGCCCCAGCTGTCCTGGAACTCACTATGTAGACCAGGCTGGCCTTGAACTCACAGAGATCCGCCTGCCTCTGCCTCCCAAGTGCTGGGACTACAGGCCTGTGCCACCACGCCCGTCTTATTTATTATTTTTATTTTATGTGTATGAGTGTATTGCCTGCATATATGTGAGTGCACCTGTGTCGTGCAATGCCACGGAGGTCAGAAGAGGGCTTCGGATTCCCCTGGAACTGGAGTTATGGACTGTTCGTAGCCGTCATGTGGGTGCTGGGAATCGAACCCCGGTCCCCTGTAAGAGCAGTCAGTGCTCTTAACCGCTGAGCCATCTCTCCAGCCCCCACTTTTATTATTTTTTACATTTTGTATATGTGTCTGTACTTGGGAATGTGAGTACAGCTGCCCTCAAAGGCCAAAGGTTTGGGGCCCCTGGAGCTGGATTTACAGGCATCTGGGAGCGGTGCCTGATGTAAGTGCTAAGAGCTGAATCTGCGTCCTCTCCAGGAAGTGTCTAAGCTCTTAATGCTCTTAAGCACTGAGCCATCTCTTCGGACCAGGCCATATCTAAACGCAGTGTGGAACTGAGGCACCATGAACGGGCAAGTGCTGCCCCCTGTTGGTCAAACAGCCATTTTGGTTCTTGTCCGCTGGGCCTCAATTCCAGCTTCCCTGTCCTTTCTTTAAAGGCCTTCTCCCATGAACACCCTGTTCTCATCCCAAAGTGTGAGTGTGGAGAAAATTATCTCTTCTCCTTCACCACAGGCCCGTGGTTTGGAAAGGGAGAGGACACTCCATGGGCCGCCTGGCCTGAGGTGAAAACTCAGAATGTACACATCTGTAAAATGGGAATCACATCCATCACTTCCAGACTCCCCTGCACTAGGATGTCCGGTGTACCATGAGTCTCTCCTCCCAGGCCTGGGCTGCTGACCTGGGACATGGCTGAGCCTAAACTCAAGGGTCCTCTGCTCACCCCTGCTTTTTACTACACGAAACTCCAGCCTCTTGTCATGCCTTGGAGTACTGTAGACATTACTTAGGTCTTTTTTCTTTAGTCCATCTAGAATAAATCATGGGATATAGGTTTTGTGTGTGTGTGTGTGTGTGTGTGTGTGTGTGTGTGTATGTGTGCGCGTGCGCGTGTGCGTGTTCAAGGACCCTTTTACTATTTCTAAGATCGTCTGGGGACTTTAACTTGGACGATGGCAACAGCTAAACCTAGCTACTCAGTGGATACAAGGATGGGGTTTTCCAAAAGAAACATTTCTCAGAGCCTTGAGAGGAAAGGCAGCTAGAAAAGTTCTGAAGCAGGCTTGAGAGATGGCTCAGCCGTTAAGAACACTGGCTGTTCTTGCAGAAGACTTGGGTTCGAATCCCAGCACCCACATGGCAGCTAACAACTGTCCGTAATTCCAGTCCCAGGGAAATCCGACAGCCTCTTCTGCCCTCCGTGAGCATTGCATGACATGGGTGCTCTTACCTACATGCAGGCATAACACTCATACACATAAAATAAAAATAATAAAAAATATAAATATATAAAAGAACGCTTACTGCACCAGAGGACCTGGTCCCCAGCACCCACATGGTGACTCACAACCTCCTGTAACTCCAGCTCCAGGGAATCTGACATTCTCTTCTGGCCTCTGTGGACACTTGCACTCATGCACACACATATATAAAAAAGGAAGAAAAGTTCTAAAACAAGTGTGCAGTGGCCTGCGGACTGATCCCCAAAGCAGCCAGCCAGCTGTGGCCCGGCTGGGGGACTTGAGGCTGAGAGGTGGGTGACATCTCCTCTGGGGAAGTCCTTATCAGTGTTTGTCAACTATGAACACTTTCCATGTCTGAAAATAGCTTCTCCCCTCTTCGCAGCATACGACCTCACGTCCTCCCAACTCCCCTTACAGCTGCTGGTGTCCAACAGTTGGGTTGGCCAAAAGCCACACCCAACTCTCCAGCTTCCTCTCCACTCCAACTCTGCCATCTCCTGGTGAATTTATTTTTTGTGATCTCTATTATTTATTTATTGTGTGTGTGTGATCCATGTGTATGTATGTATTCTCTATGTATGCACATGTGTGTGCATGCCTGTGGAAGCCAGAGGTCAATGCTGGGTATCTCCCTTAATCATCGTCCATCTTTTTTACAATCATTTTTATGTTGGGGTGGTTATATGCATGTGAGTGGAGTACTTGAGGAGGGCAGAAGGCGGGGTTGGAACCTCTAGAGCTGGAGTTACAGGAGGTTGTCAGTCACCCAAGAAGAGAGCTAGGAGCCTAACTTGGGTCTTCTGTAAGAATAGCAAGGACACTTAACTGCTGAGCCATCTCTCAGCCTCAAATCTAGACTCTTGTATAGTGCTTTCTTCATCCTGTGTCATGTCGGGGAGTCGTTTGGGCCTCTGCAGGCATCAGTATGTAGCTCCTGTTTATTACTGATACTTTATTATTTACTCTATACATGCTGTTTATCCATTCATCTGATGATGACATGTGTGCACATACACGTGTGTCTACACATGATGTGGTAGGGCATACATGCCTAGCATGCTTGTGAAGGTCAGAGAACAACTTTGTGGAGTCAGTTCTGTCTGTCTTTACATGGGGTCTGGGGATTGAACTCAGGTGGTCAGCCCACAGGACAAACACCTTTACATTCTGAGCCATCAGGACAAACAAACACCTTTACATTCTGAGCTATCAGGACAAACAAACACCTTTACATTCTGAGCTATCTTGCCAGTTTGTTGTTTTGTTTTGTATCTTTTTTAATGTGTTATGGGTGTTTTGAGACTGGATCTCATGTAGCCCAGGCTGGTCTTAAATTTGCTCTAACGTCAAAATGACTCCTGAGCCTCAGGTTTCCACCTCCATCCGCAGTGCGAGGAGCTTTCCTTCACTGGTGTTTCACGTCTTTCCAGCAACTTCGATGCCTCACTTTGTCCCTTCCAACCATCACACCGACTACATGACGTAGCTCTTCCATCTTCCCACTGCGGTCTGCCAGACCGGGCACCGATGCGTGGCCTTTCACACCATCTTCCTATTGCTTTGGGGCCGTTTCTTTTGGGGGCTCCGAGCTTTTAACTGCTAAGCTTCTCTTCAATCCTTAAGACATTTCTAATGTTTTCTTTTGTTTTTTAATTTAAAAACTGTCATTCAACGAATTTGGAACAAATGCTACCTGTGGGCTTACTCAGGCGGTCCTCACACAGCCACAGATCGGTTTTTCTCTTTTCCTGTTTTCTCTTTTGACTTCTTTTTTTTTTTTTTGTTTTGTTTTGTTTTTTTTAACATAAGACAGGCATTATACCAATGTAGTTACAAGGTTTGAGGGCAGCACACCTCCCACAATGACATGAAAACCCAACTGTCACATTTAGGAACCACAGAAAGGAGCCACAGTCGCTGTTTAATTACTGCTTATTCTCTGACGAATACCTGGTCTCTGTCTCCACCTCAAATCTCTTTCTTGTGGTGGAGTTGAATAGCTAACTACCTTCTAGAGGTTGCTCAAGCTGGCCTAGAATTACTAAACTCAAGTGATCCTCCTTAAGGACTAGGACTAAAGCGCATACCACCATGCATGGTTTAGCAAACCATTATTTTGTTTGATTTGGTTTGTGGTACTTGGAATTGAACCCAGGGCCTCACACATGCTCAGCAAGGACTCTACCACTGAGCTACTTCTCATCCCTCTTATTTTTTTTTTTCCTTTGAAGACAGGATCTTGATAAATTGCCCAGCTGCCCTTGAACTCTCTCTCTGTAGCTCAGGGAGGCCTTGAACTTGCAATCCTCCTGCCTCAGCCTTCCCAGTAACTAGGATTACAGGCCTTTAACACCATGCATGGCTTAGCAATGCTTTTAAATATTTTATTTATTATTTTTATTTTATGTGTATGCATGTATTGCCTGCATGTAGGTAAGTGCACCCGTGTGGCGCAATGCCTGAGGAGGACAGAAGAGGCTGTCAGATTCCCTGGAACTGGAGTTATAGACAGTTGTCAGCTTCCATGTGGGTGCTAGGAATTGAACCCCAGTCTTCTGCAACAACAGTCAGTGATCATAACCACTGAGCCATCTCTCTAGCCCCAGAAATGTTTTTAATAAACTTTCTGGAGGCCGGGCACCCAACTTTCTTTCTCCTTACCTCCTTTCCCTCATCACGCTCCTTGTTATCCCACATCTTTTTTAAAAATTATTTTATTTATTTATTAATATTTTATTATGGGTATGCATGTATTGCCTGCATGTAGGTAAGTGCACCCATGTCATGCAATGCCCACAGAGGACAGAAGAGGCCATCAGATCCCCTGGAACTGGAGTTACGGACAGTTGTTAGCTGCCATGTGGGTGCTGGGATTCGAACCCGGGTCTTCTGCAAGAACAACCAGTGTTCTTAACTGCTGAGCCATCTCTCCAGCCCATCTTTTTTTTTTTTTTTTAATGAGATAGTGTCTCACTATGTAGCACTGACTGGCCTGGAATTCACTATGTGGACCAAGCTCACTTCAAATTCAGAGATTCACCTGCTTCTCCCTCCCGAGTGCTGGGATTTAAGGCGTGTGCCACCACACCTGGTTGAAACTTTTAAAATATTTTTTATTTATTTTTTTTTTGTGTATGAATGTTTTGCCTACATGTGTGTAAATGCACCAGTATCCTGCGATGCCTGCAGAGGTCAGAAGACAGTGTCAGATCTCCAGGAACTGGAGTTATGGACCATTGTTAAGCTGCCATGTGAGTGCTGGAATCAAGCCTGGGCCCTCTACAAGAGCAGTCAGTGCTTTTAACTACTGAGCCATCTCTCCAGCCCTCAGGAACATTTTTAAACATTTTGTTGTTGTTTGTCTCATGTTTTGTTTTTTTAAGACAGGGTCTCTCCATAGCCACAGCAGCCCAGGAACTTGCTATGTAGACCAGTGTCCTAGTTTGTTATTCATTGCTGTGACAAAATACTCTGACCATACCAACTTGGGGAGGAAAGGCTTTATTCAGCTTACATATCCTGGGTCACAGTTCATCTGGGAGCCCAAGGTAGGAACTCAGGGCAGGAACCTGGAGGCAGGAGCTGGAGTACAGGCCATGGAGGAACGCTGCTTACTGGCTTGCTCCCCTGGCCCCTGCTCAGCCTGCTTTCTTATGCAACACAGGCCCATCTGCCCAGGGGTGGCACCACCCACAGTGGGCTGGGCCCTCCCACATCACTTATCAAGAAGATGCCCCTCAGACATGGCCACAGGCCAGTCCAATAGAGACAATTCCCCAACTGAGGCTCCCTCAACCCAGGTGTGTCAAGTTGACACTAAAGCTATCCAGCACAATTGACCCCTTGTCAACTTGACACACAAACACATCACTATTAAATCATAACTTTCCAATTTCTGTTCCCAAGATATGATGTTAATATCACAACATAAGACAGTACAACCTTAAAAACCCACAGTCCTTAAAAATCCAAACATTTAAAAGTCCATAGTCTCTTAAAAGTCTCTTAACTGAGGGCTTCTGTAAAATCCAAAACAATCACTGTCTTATTTCAAAGAGAAGAATCGGGCACACCTAAGCAAAACAAAAGTCCAGCAAAGTAGCTTGAGGCTGGACATCTGGGATTCACTCACGATCTTCTGGCCTCCAAAGGGTTTTGGCAACTCCACTGCTCTGACTCTGCCGTCCACAGCACACAGCTTGTCTCACAGACCCAGGCCAGCTCCATTCCACATCTACTGATGTCCTTGGTGGTCATCCCACAGTCCTGGCATCTCCAAAAAGGTGGGGTCTCCACTGAAACTGAGGTTACACCTTCACCAATGGCTTCTTCTTGACTCTCCGGGTGCAAAGCCTCAGATTCTCTCCATGACCCCTTCAGTCCTGGGGTCTTCACTGCAACTGAAGCTGCACTTTCACCTATGGCCTTTCCTGGCCTCTCACAGTGCCAAGCCTCAGCCTCTCCCTGTGACCCCTTCATGCTTTCAATACCAGAACCATGCAGGAGACTCTTACACGTTACCAAGTCCTGCTTCCAGCTTGAAATAGAGGCTCAGGTCCCCTCTGTGTGCTGACCCTGAGGAAATACCTCCCAGAAGACTCCATCACAGTGATGCTGGTCTCTTGTTACTTACAGATGATATTTCAGCCCCAGATAACCAGCATCAATTGTCCCAGTAAAGCAAAGGTTTTGCTTCAGGTTCTGGTCTCTTCTTAATCACAGCTGATTCTTCAGCCCCAGCCAACCAGAACCCACAGATTCTCAATCCAAAATCTCACATGAACAGCCCTGAAAGTCTCTGCTTCCCTTTGAAGTTTCACAAGCCAGGCCTACATAGTCTACAACTCTTTCAGCGTAACTGTTCCAAGCTCCACAGCAACAAACTCTGAGCACGCAATGGCTTTTCCAGCCCAAAGTTCCAAACACTTCCACAGTCCTCCCAAAAACACCAAGGTCAGGTCTGTCACAGCAATATCCTACTCTCTGGTATCAGCTTCTGTCCTAGTTTGTTCATTACTGTGACAAAATACTCTGACCAGTGCCAACTTGGGGAGGAAAGGGTTTATTCAGCTTACATCTCCCAGGTTGCAGTTCATTAGGAAGCCTAAGATAGGCTTACCGGCTTGCTCCCCTGGCCCCTGCTCAGCCTGCTTCCTTATGCAACATAGGCCCACTTGCCTGGGGTGGCACCACCGACAGTGGGCTGGGCCCTCCCACATCACTCATCAAGAAGATGCCCCTCAGACATGGCCACAGGCCAGTCCAACAGAGACAATTCCCCAACTGAGGCTCCCTCAACCAGGTGTGTCAAGTTGACACAAGCTATCCAGCACAACCAGGCTGGAATTAAAGATGTGTGCCACTATGCCTGGCTCCAAAGTTCAATTTTTTAAATATTTTTTAACTTTTTCTTTATTTAATGAGTATGACTTATGTCCGCATGTAAGTGCACTAGTGTCCTGCAATGCCTGAAGAGGCCAGAAGAGGGCATCTGACCCCCCCTGGAACTAAAGTTATGGATGGTCATTAGCTGCCTTGGTCTTCTGCAAGAGAAACCAGTGCTCTTAACCACTGAGCCATCTTTCCTCCGGTCCCCAAAGTTCAATTTTGTTTTTTTCTTTGAATTTTGAGATGCTCCCTGTAGTCCCAGCCAGCCTGGAATTCACTATGTAGACCAGGCTGGCCTTGAAGCACAGAGATCCACCTGCTTCTGCCTCTTAAGTTCTGGGATTAAAGGTGTGCACCACCACACCCAGTTACCCCAGTTACCTAAAGTTCAATTTTTAAATTTAATTAAATTAATTAATTAATTAATTTATTTATTTATTGTCTTTTTGAAACAGGGTCTCCCTGAAGTCCCAGCTGACCTGAACTCACTATGTAGACTGGGACTAAAGGCATGCGCCACCACACCCGGCTTTATTATTTTATGTGTATGAGTGTAAATGGATCCCAGCACTCGGGAGGCAGAGGCAGGCGGATCTCTGTGAGGTCGAGGGCAGCCTGGTCTACATAGTGAGTTCTAGGCCAGCTGGGGCTACAGGGAGACCCTGTCTCAAAAAGACAAAACATAAAATAAAATAAATAAAAATAATAAATACATAAAATATTTAAAAAATATTAAAAATGTTTTTTAAAAATTAATCTTTTATCAGCCAATAAAGCTTCAGTCCAGCCTCACCTGCACCTGACCTTGTGCTGCCCCATGCTCCCGGTCCCCAGACTGCTCTCACCTCTGCACTTGCTATTCTTCTGCCTGAGATATTCTTTTTCTCATTGCAATATTACACTAATCATACAAAGATAGCTCCACCCACCTCCTGATCAGAGCTTCTAAAACTCTTGCAATTTCCTTAGTGGTTAAGGCAGAAAGAGCATCTTTTGTCTATCATAACAAGAATCTTTCAACCACGACTGGGTTTATGTTAATAAGGTGATTTCTGGAAAGTCCCTTGTTGCTATTGCCTGGGAGGTTAGGACTTTCAGCTCTGCCCTCTGTCCTTCAGGCAATAGCTAAAGATGTAATCAGTAATGCCGGCAAGATGATGCCACCTTAAACGTCCAAAAAGGATGGGGTTCAGGGGCTGCCAGGGAGGGGGTCCCTGAGGGCATGGAAGCTCCAGCCTTATCTCAATACCCTGACCTGTGCATCTCTTCCTTCTGGCTGTCCTTGAGTTAAATCCTTTATAACAAACCCACAAACACAACTAAAGCGTAGTGCTTGGATGAGTTCTGGGAACCTATCTGAGGAGGGGCTCAGAGAGGTCTTTTTTTTTAATGTGTTATGAGTATTTTGCCTGCATGTAAGTATACCATATGTGTGCAATGCCCACAGAGGCCAGAAGAAGGTGCTGGATTCCCTGGAACTGGAGTTAGTTTTTAGCTGCCTTGTGGATGCTGGGAACCAAATCCTGGTCTTCTGGAAGAGCAGTCAGTGTGTTTAACCATTGAGCCATCTCTCCAATCCCTAGTGGTTTTGATTTAAGCTGGTTAGCTAGAAGTACAAGAGGCTTGGACTCTGGGATTGGCATTGAAGAGAAATCAGCTTGACAAATGACTGAACAAACTGACCATCTGACCGCCCTGCCTCCCCACTCCAAGAGGGCGATACATCCATCTCAAAGCACATGGCCTCTAGCCTAGACATCTGGTTCCTTACAAGCTTCCTTGCAGATCTGGTTCCTCACGAGCCGCCTTGCAGAAGACACTTGGTTCCCTGTCAGACCTCTTCAGCTCTCCTTCCCAGATCTCAGGAAGATGCAGGACACCACCCAGGAAGGCAGCCCCACCTTCTGGTATTTTCTGGGCCCACCTATAAATCCCAGACCTCCCCCAACCCTGACATATAACCTCCATTCCCGAGGGAAGGTTGCTTGCTCTTTATAGCTAATAAAGCTCATCGAGGTCGGATTTGGTTTCTACTTCTTTATCAGATTCTAACAGGCAAGTAAACTTGGAGCAGTCTCGTGGGACCAAGCCCTTTACTGTGTGGGGTTGGTAGGGTCAGAATTGAATTGCACTGGAAGATGCCTGGTCAGTTTCCACCAAGAACTGGAGAACAGGTTGGTGTAGGAAAAACCATCCCATGAGGGGCTCTGAGCACAAAGAAAAACAACAGGGGCCAGCAAAATGGCTCAGTGGGTAAAAGTGCTTGCCACCAAGCCTGATGATCTGAGTTCAAATCCTGTAACTCACATAGTGGAAGAAGAGAACCGATTCCTGAAAATTGTCCTCTGACCTCCATACCCGGGCTGTGGCATGCATACACACATGCATGCATGCACACGTGCACGCACGCAAAATAAATATGTAAATTAAAGAAAGAAAACCAACATTCTTTTTTCCTTTTTCCCATAGATCCTACATATCTCTGGGAATCAGTTTCTCAGAGAAGCTGACCCCCACCAGGTTATTCAGACCTGAGCTCTACACGCAGCCCTCCAGGCCTCCTCCCCAGTTTTCCTCCTTCTGTCTCTACATACATCTTTATTTCTGTTGTCTGCCTTACCTAATCGCACAAACCACAAGGACAAGACTTTTCATTTTTTTGCCCACCAGGCCTCGAAGCACACCCTATATACAGAAACCAACCGATGCTTCCTGAATGGAGCACAACTCATGGAGTGCTGGGAGGGCAGGACTGCAACTTTCTCTGCAGGGGGAGAGGGCAGCTGTGTTGAAGGGAGGCAAGAAGCCAGTCTACCCCAGCACCAACCCACCGCCCTGGGTCACCCCTTTCTGAGGAAGGAGAAACAGACTGGGAGTGGGGAGGAGAGGACCAAAGACAAAGAGGTCTCAATCCCTGAATCCTGCTCCAGCAGGGTGGGTGGAGGCCTGGACTGGAACTAGAAGAAGCAAGTCAGAATTGTATTCGCAACCTCTGCCTACTCCCTGCACCCACCCACCCCAGTCAACCTTAGGGAGGGAGTTTCTGGAGGCTGCTCAGGCCCTTTGCAGAACCCACAGTTAACCTTTCCAAGCTCTTTCAGTTCCTCCAAAACTTCTCATTAAATTCTCAAAATCCTTTGTAGATTTCACTACAGATTTCAAAGCTGATGAGAGTGGAGGGTAATTCAGCCTCACATCCTCCGCAAACAAACCAGTCCTTCTGGAACATTCCCCTGCATCCAAGAGCTCCCCTGGAGCTGCCCCTGACAGAACAGAGATGTTTCTCTCCCTCCACAGGCCCTAGCCTCCACTTGCCCTACTCTGGGACCCGCCTGCAGACTTCACTTCTCTCTGGAAGTCAGCCCACCCTCCTCAGCTGCCTCCTCACCTGCACCATGAGGCCTGAAGAGTGTCAACTAACTACCCCGACCTCAGGAGCTGGAAGAGGCCATTTATTTAGTGTCTGGTTTTGGTTTCAGTTTGAGACAGGTTCTTACTGTATAGCCCTGGCTGACCTCCAATTTGAGATCCTCCAACCTCAACCTTCCAAATGTTGGGATTCCAGGCATGGGACACCACACTTGGCCCCGAGAGCCTACTTCTCCCTTCCCCACACCACCAGCAGCTCATCATAGTATTTCTTTTTTTTCTTGTTTTTTTGAGATGGTCTCCCTGTAGCCCCTGGATGCCTGAAACTTCCTATGTAGACCAGACTGGCCTCCATCTCAGATATTCACCTGCCTCTGCCTCCCAGGTGCTGGAATTAAAGGTGGGGTCATCACGCCCAGCTCAAACTACTTCTTAAAAATTTAATTTTTTGATTTATTTTTATTTTTAATGATGTGTACGTGTGTCTGTGGGTAGGCATAGGCACCTGAGTACAGGTGCCCAGAAGTGAGAGGTGTCAGATCCTGAAATTTATTTTTATTTGATATGCATGAGTGTGTTTTGCCCCCATGTATGTATGTACCAAATGGAGGCACTGACTATGGAGGCTGGAAGAGGGTGTTGGATGGCCTGGAACTAGAACTTTGGGTGGTTGTGAGCCACCAGATGTGGGTACTGGAAGTTTCACCCACTTGGAAGGATGAAGCAAGACAGTTGCTTGAAGCCAGGAGTTCAAGGCCCCTGGACAACATGATGAGACTATGGCTCAAAAAAAGTAATTTATCAGAATGTCTTTTTCTGGGCTCCCTTTTAAAGCTACTTGGCCTTCTTTCTGGAGTGCTAGTGTCAGCAAAAGCAGATGGGGAAGTGATGCCTGGGAGGTAGTGAAGACGGAATGAGGGGAAAGGGGAAGTGTGGGAAAGAGGCCTCCTGGGAGTGGAAAGGATTGCCGGCAGATAGAGAGGAGAGAGAGGGACAGCCAGCCTGATCTGTCTTCCTACCCACCACCACCACCATCAGCTGAGCTATGAGCCAAAGCAGGGATTTACAGGGTAGGGAAGGAATGTGGTAGGTAGGGAGGGGAAGGTCAACCAGGCAACATGAGCAGGGAGCCTGCACAGGGCTGGCCTGGGCTGGGGAGCCAGGAGGGCACCTGGTGGACCTCAGAGGACAGGACTGTGGTGACCCCTGGGCTGTACGTGGGGGGAGAGAGGAAGAGAGGGGTGAGGGGTGATTAAGCTCTGCACCCCTCAGGAGGAAAAGCTTTCGGACTGCTGAAGGCTCGGCAGGAAGAGAGGCTGGAAGAGATCAACAAGGTAAAAGGGTGAAAGGTGGACTTGAAGGAGCAGAGCCTGGAGGACCGCCGGCTGGGAGGGATGACCCTGGCTCCTATCTCTCCCCACCCCCCAACAGCAATTCTTAGATGATCCCAAATACAGCAGTGATGAGGATCTGCCCTCCAAACTAGAAGTCTTCAAGAGTGAGGGGGACTGTGGGGTGGAGAGGGAGGCTGGGGGAAGGGGCGATTTTCACCAGCGCAGTGTGGGCCCTGGAAAGACAGAGGTAACTTCTGTGGTGGGAAAGGGGAACTGCCTTCCCCCCTGCCCCTCCCACCCGTGGTGCTGTTCCCTGGCCTGCCCCTCCTTGCACCCCTAGTTCCTTTCATCTTCACAGGGCCTCTCAACCCCCTCACCCCACTTCCTCTGTCTGCCCCCTCCCCCCTTCCACCTCGTCTCCCCTCACTAGTTTAGGTCAGGGCCGTCTTCCTCAATCCCAGCACAGGGCCCTATAAACCAGCATTTACTCGCTCTCTGTTCTTTGTCTCACCCAGAGAAGTACATGGAGTTTGATCTGAACGGAAATGGAGATATCGGTGAGAAAAGGGTGATTTGGGGCGTGCGCCGAGAGAGGCAGCTAGAGGTCTCTGCTTGTTGCATGCCCTGTGCATAGCAGAGGGTCCTCAGCTGCTAGCTAGCCTAGGAGGATTGGGTACGGGAACATGGAGGTTCAAGAGGGCTAAGAGATGCTGGGTGTGATGGCACGTGGAGTTTGTTTGAGACTAGCCTAGTTTACAGTTACAGGCCAGCCACGGCTTCATAAAAAGTCCCTGCCTCTTGGCCGGGCGTGGTGGCACACGCCTTTAATCCCAGCACTCTGTGAGTTCGCCAGCCTGGTCTAGATCGTGAGTTCCAGGACAGCTGGGGCTACAGGGAGACCCTGTCTCAAAAAGACCAAAAAAAAAAAAAAACCCCTTTTCAAAAAAAAAAAAAAACCCCTTTTCAAAAAAAAAAAAAAAAAAAAAAAAAAAAAAAAAAAGTCCCTGTCTCAAAACTAAGAAAATGGAGGGGCTGGAGAGATGACTCAGCACTTAAGAGCACTAGCTGCTTTTGCAGAGGACCCAGGTTTGGTTTCCAGCACCTGGTGGCTAGCAACTGTCCATTCCTCCAGTTCCAGGTCTTCGACTCCCTGACCTCCGTGGGCATTGCATGGCATGGGCACAGTTACATACATGCATGCAATACACTCATGCACATTCAAAAAAGGAGAGATGAGGTGGCTCAGTGGTTAGAGCACATTCCTGCAGAAGACCTTGGTTTGAATCCCAGACCCACATGGCAGCTAACAACCATCTGAAACTCCAGTTGCAGGGAATCTGACGCCCTCTTCTGTGCTCCACAGGCACCGAACAACATAGGTGCATGCCATACATACAGGCGTAACACTCATACACATAAAATAAAAATAATTTTGTCAGGCACAGTGGTGCTCACCTTTAATCCCAGCACTCGGGAGGCAGAGGCAGGAGGATCTCTGTGAGTTCAAGGCCAGCCTGGTCTACATAGAGTTCCAGGCCAGCTGGGTCTACAGGGAGACCCTGTCTCAAAATAAATAAATAATTTAAAAAAGAATAATAGGGGCTGGAGAGATGGCTCAGCGGGGTTAAGAACACTGGTTGTTCTTGCAGAAGACCCAGGTTCAAATCCCAGCACCCACATGGCAGCTAACAACTGTCCATAACTCTAGTCCCAGCGGATCCGACAGCCTTTTCTGTCCTCCGCAGGCATTGCACAACATGCACAACTTACCTACACGCAGGCAATACACACATACACAAGAGAACAAGGACGCCCCTCCCCACCCTGATCTTCTGCCTCCAGATACCATGTCCCTGAAGCGAATGCTGGAGAAACTCGGGGTCCCCAAGACCCACCTAGAGATAAAGAAATTAATTAGAGAAGTATCTAGTGGCTCTGAAGAGACCTTCAGCTACTCTGATTTTCTCAGAATGATGCTGGGGAAGAGATCTGCCATCCTGAAAATGTGAGGGTCCAGTTCCAACCTCCCCGGACTTACCTGTCCCTCCATCCCCAGCCATACCCTTGAGCCTAGGCCCAACCTCCCCGGACTTACCTGTCCCTCCATCCCCAGCCATACCCTTGAGCCTAGGCCCAACCTCTACACCTTACTCAGTGCTGCTCTTCCCTGCTTATTGGGGCTCCTGTACCCTAAACCCACCCACAGCTCCAGTCCTCACAGCCCCCAACATCGTTCTCTGCTTTTCTTCCTCCCATGCTCACAACCTCCTGCCCTCCTGGTCTCTCATAGCAGCCTGAGATTGACCCCCCTGAGAGACACATCCCTGATGCCTGTGTCTCTTCCAGGATCCTGATGTATGAGGAAAAAAACAGAGAACAGCAAAAGCCCACTGGCCCCCCAGCCAAGAAGGCTATTTCTGAGTTGCCCTAAGTGGAGGTGGATGTGTACACAGTGGGACTGAAGAGGCTTCTAAGGACCACAGCATGGAAGGAAAAGAAGACATGATCATGAGCCTCAGTCAAAATAAATAATCCTCCCTACTAGATCAAGTCAGCCTGGTTTTTATTTGGGGGATCCCCCCAGGTTTGAGGAGGAAGGAGGCATCTTTGAGGGAAGGGTAGTAAGGATTTGCCACAATAAATAATCCATCCAATTTGGAGTGGCTCTACTACAGGAGATGGCTCTGTGCACTAAGGATTCCAGAGTTCTAAGAAGGCCTTGGCCTCCAGGGATGCAGGTAGGACTTTTTTTTTTAATTTAATATGTATGTTTTGCTTGCATGGATATGAGTACTACATGCATGCAATGCCCGTGGAGGCCAGAAGAGGGCGTCAGAGCCCCTGGAGCTGGAGTTATGTATGAATGGTTGTCAGCTGCCATGTGGGTGCTGGGAACCAAAGCAGGGTTTTCTGCAAGAGTAGCCAGTGCTCTTAACCACTGAGCCATCTCTCCAGCCCTCAACAGGTAGGAGATATATAATACACTGGTCTCAAAACACAATAAACCAAAGAACGTATCTACCCTTTTCCCCTACACTTTTTTAAATTTTGATGTTTCGGTTCTTAGGTATTTTTTGTTGTTGTTGGTTTTTTTTAATTTTTATTTTTTGGTCTTTTTTTTGAGACAGGGTCTCCCTGTAGCTCCAGCTGTCCTGGAACTCACTATGTAGACCAGGCTGGCCTTGAATCTTGAACTCACTGAGATTTGCCTGCCTCTGCCTTCCGAGTGCCAGGATTAAAGGCATGCTCCACCCTGGCATAACAGGTAAGATATTTTTATCTGTACATTTGGTACAGGCTCATGATAATTTTCATAAGGAGTGAAAGTTCCCTTGAGACAACATTCTCCAAACCCAGGTCCTCTGTAAGAACATCAAGTGCTCTTATCCACTGAACCATTTCTGCAGCCCCTATTTGGGGGGAGGGGGAGCAAGGTTTCACTTTGTAATTCAGGCTGGCCCAAAACTCACTATGTGGCCTAGACTTACTTCAGACCTCAGATCATTCCCCCTCAGGCACTCAAGTGCTGGGATTATGGCACGATCAGCTGTCCTGCTTTACCCAGCTGGAAATCATGAGTAGGCAAGAAGCTCAAGCACTGGTTTTGTCTCAATTCCTTGTTTGAGAGCAGCAAGTGGCGCCCTCTAGTGTTACAGCTCTTGTGTTCTAGGAAGTGAGAAATCTCCACCCCTAGTGACCCGCATAGCCAGCCTCCTGACAGGTGAACCTAGCTTCAGTTCTTCAGAGCAGGACCTGAGGCGCATGGCCTAAAGATTTGGCAGCTCCCTGGATCTTCCAGCGACCAGAGCCTGCAGTTTCTCCTAATTCTTTTTTCTTTCTTTCTTTCTTTCTTTCTTTCTTTCTTTCTTTCTTTCTTCCTTTCTTTCTTCTTTCTTTCGTGAAAGGAAGTTTATTTACACTTATGGTTCCAAAGGGGCAAGAGTCCATTTTTCTTTTTTTTTGGTGAAGGTCAGAGTGTATTTTTGTAGCTGTAGGGCTCAGATTATATATTGTAAAATTATATGATTACATTAATAAGCCATTGTTTTGTGGTTAATCTTTTTTTAAGAATTCTGATTTCAGAAACAAAAGTGAAACACAGGCATTTTTCTTTTCTTTTTAAAAATTTGCTTTGATTTATGTGTGTGAGTGCATGCGAGCATGCCTGCACTAGGTGCCTGATACCCTCAGAGGCCAGAAGAGGGTGTTGGAATACCTGGAGTTACAGGTGCTGGGAACTGAATAGGGGTCCTCTGGAAAAGCATCCAGAGCTCTTAACCAGCCAGGTGTAGTGGCACATGCCATTAATCCCAGCACTTGGGAGGCAGAGGCAAGCAGATCTCTGTGAGATAGAGGACAGCCTGGTCTACATAGTGAATTCCAAGCTAGCTGTGGCTACAGGGAGACCCTGTCACAAAAAGACCAGAGAGAGAGGGAGAGAGAGAGCGAGGGAGCTACCTCTCCAGCCCTCTTTGGTTCTTTACGGCCTCTATCCTTCCATCAGTCTCAGCTCTCTCTCCTCTCTATCCTGTTCACAAATGTTCTTGCTCTAGCAGCTCTCTCAAACTGTTCCTCTGCTTCCTCTTCAGCTGTCCGCTGCTGCCTTCATATTACCAGCTCAGCCCACACTAGCGAGAAAAGACCACCAGGGGAAAGTTTTATTTGGGCCTAATGTAATGCCGGGGAGGCAGCACAGGTGTTGCCCAGGCAACACCCAAATGAGCCTAACATTTGGCTTATGTAGCCAGAGAAGGGGTTCACACCAGTCACAGCAAACCAATCACAGAAAAGGGGTTCACACCAATCATGATAAGCCTCTCATGCAAATGCTTCCCATTTGCACAAATCACAGCTTTGTCCCTTTAGCACCAGCCCGAGCAGTCCCTCAGATAGGCCACCAGGAGCAGTGCTCTCCCTCTGGCCTGGGCGACACAGCTGAAGGTCATCTAGAGTTCACCGAGGCTTGTGATCCCAAAAATCCAGTACAAATATTTGAAACAGTCCTGGCTGAGGCTACACCTTCAGGAACTGGAGCAATCGTAAGCAAAGACTCTTTTTTCAACACTGGAGTGTTCAAAACAGTGGGTGTTGGCAAACGGCGTTCTGGCCAGCTGTTAGACTGTCAGTCTTTTGGCTCAAGGCAGCCAGGGCATGGAAGGGAGAGTCAACAGCTGCGGGTCAGGGAGTCAAACCGTCCCATGTTCTCTTTACAGGAAAATGATCAGGGATGTTTATGAGAACTTAAAGAACTTATGGGCTAAGGGTTTAGAGGAAACCCTGTCTCAATTTAAAAAGGAGGTCGAGGAGGAGGAAGAGGAGGCTAAAAACATATCTTTGGAGCGGGAGAGGGCTGCAGGGTGTGGTGGCGCATGCCTTTAATCCCAGCACTGGGGAGGCAGAGGCAGGGGGATCTCTGTGAGTTCAAGGCCAGCCTGGTTTACATAGTTAGTTCCAGGACAGCTGGGGCTACAGGGAGACTCTGTTTCAAAAAGACAAAAAAATAAAAAGAGCTCTTGCAGTATACATGAGTTTGGTTCCCAGCACCCACATGGCCGCTAACAACTGTCCATAATTCCAGTTCCAGGGGATCCAATGCCCTTTTCTGGCCTTGGGGGGCACTGTATGCATGGATGTACCCACATACATGCAGGCAAACACACACATAAAATAAGAATTTAAGTCTGGCGTGGTGGCACACACCTTTAAACCCAGCACTTGGGAGACAGAGGCAGGCGGATCTCTGTGAGGTCAAGGCCAGCCTAGTCTACATAGTGAGTTCCAGGACAGCTGGGGCTACAGGGAGACCCTGCCTCAAAAAGACCCCCCCCCAAAAAAATTTTAAAAACCTTATCGTTAATACTAGTTGTAATTTTAACTGTGCTGAACACCCCAGTTACCCTAAATGGGGTGCTTCAAGATTATAAGTGTGTGCTATGTGCTGCCACACCTGGGTTGCCACACCAAGGCTAAAATTCGTTAACTGTGTTCTGCGAACGTTTCGGTCTTCATTGTCCCCATGGGACAGGCAGTCCCTTTGTTTGCTCACAGCCGCTTGGTGTAACTTTGAACCCACTGCTTCCACCCATCCATCCAGTGTGCCTAAGATGTGCACCCGCTCCTTAAAACGGACCAAATTCTGCATCATATTTCTTCATGTATACATGTGTACATGTATTGTGCAGGAGCATGTGGAGGCCAGAGGACAGACATGACTGTCATTCCTCAGATGATGTCCACCTTGGTTTGTGTGTGAGAGACAGACAGACACACAGGGTCTCTCACTGGTCTTGAACTTGTCAAGTAGGCTAGGCTGATTGGCCAGGGAGCCCTAGGGATCCACCTGTCTCTGCCTCCCCATCACTGGGGTGACAAGTGCATGCCAAGTTCTACATATTTTTTAATCTTGTTTTTATTTTATGTGTATGAGAGTTATGCCTACATGTATGTAAGTGCACCTGTATCATGCAGTGCCCAAGGAGGACAGAAGAGGGCATCAGATCCCCTGGAACTAGGGTTACAGATGGTTGTTAGCTGCCCTGTGGGTACTGGGATTCAAACTCCAGTCTTCTGCAGAAACAGCCAGTGCTCTTTAACTGCTGAGCCATCTCTCCAGCCCCAAATATTTTATCTATTTTTATTATGTGTATGAATGTATTTTTATTTTTTTATGTGTATGAATGTTGCCTGCATGTAAGTGTACCACATGCGTGCAATGCCCCACTGAAGCCAGAAGAGGGTGTCAGATACCCCAGAACTGGTATTACAAACAATTGAGCCACAGTGTGGGTACTAGTAATCGAACCTGGGTCCTCTGGAAGAACAGCAAATGTTCTTAACCACTGAGTCATCTCCCCAGCCCCATATTCTTTCTTAAATATATTTCATTAGAGTTCTTGTAAACCAGGCGTGATGGCCCATGCCTTTAATCCCAGCACTCAGGGGGCAGAGGCAGGCAGATCTCTCTGAGTTCAAGGCCAGCCTGGTCTACATAGCTAGCTCCAGGCCAGCTGAGGCTACAGCAAGACCCAGTCTCTAAAAGCCCAAAACAAAGAGAGTTTCTCTAGAGCACTTTTACCACCCAGCCCCAGGCACAGTCAGGTTAGTCCTCTACCTCTACCATGTCCCATTCATATCTCTGGCACTTTAAAAACATTCTTACTGGGGCTGGAGATATTGCTCAGCAGTTAAGAAAACTGGCTGCTCTTGCAGAGGAGCCAGGTTTGGGTCCCAGCACCCATATGGCAGCTCACAACTGCCTGTAACTTAAGTTCCAGGGGATCTGACACCCTCTTCCTGCCTCTATAAGGGCATCAGGCATACATACATAAGGCACCCACACATGCATAAAATAAAAATAAATCTTTTTGTTTTAGTTTATTGTGTGTTTTGCCTGCATGTATGTTTCTGCACCTGTGCATGCAATGCCTGAGGAGGACAGAAGAGGGCGTCGAATCCTCTGGATCTGGAGTCGTGACCATTGTTTTTTTGTTTGTTTGTTTTTTTGGTCTTTTTGAGACAGGGTCTCCCTGTAGCCCCAGCTGGCCTGGAACTCACTATGTAGACCAGGCTGGCCTTAATGGCCTTGAACTCACAAAGATCTGCCTGCCTCTGCCTCCCGAGTGCTGGGATTAAAGGTGTGTCACCACACCTAACAATAGTCATGACCATTGTTATCCACCATGAGGGTGCTGGGAATCAAACTGGGGTCCTTTCCAAGGGCAGCCACTGCTCTTACCTACTGAGCTGTATCTCCAGTCTCCAAAATAAATAAATCTTAAAACTGTTGTTATTGCTGGGGTTGCAGAAACAGCTCAGTGGGTGAAGAATCATGAAGACCTGAGCTCAGATCTCCTGCCCCTATGAACCAGCTAGACAGACTGCATGTAACCCCAGAGCTGGGGACCCCTGGGGACCCAGGAGGACCCCAGAGCTCACTGACCAGCCAGTCTATCTGAAAAACACAGGCACACACAGAGATATCTAGGTTCACAGAGGGACTATGCCTCAAAAAATTTAGGTGCCAGGTGTGGTGGTGCTTGCCTCTAATCCCAGCAACTCAGGAGGCCGACAGATCTCTGAGATCACAGCCAGCCTGGTCTAGATAGCAAGGTCCAGGCCAGCCAGGGCTACATAATGAGACTCTGTCTCCAACTCGCCCACCCAACAACCAACCACAAAAATATTTTAAAAATAAGGTAGAGGCCAGGCCGGGCCAGGTGGCCCACGCCTTTAATCCTAGCATTTGGGAGGCAGAGGCAGGTGGATCTCTGTGAGTTTGAGGCCAGCTTGGTCTATATAGTGAGTTCCAGGTCAGCTTGGGGCTACAGGGTGACCCTGCCTCAAAAAGACCAAAATAGATGATAGATAGATAGATAGATAGGTTGATAGATAGATGATAGACAGATAGATAGATAGATAGATAGATGGAACTGAGAAAGACATTCCAAATGTCAGCCTCTGACCTGCACACGCGCCCATACAGGGCACAACCTCCCCACCCCCAACACACAAAAGAATTACCAAAAAAATGGTGAATAGGTAGTAGGCCTGCCGAGAGGCAGAGGCCTCTACAGTCTAGTGGTAAGAAACAAAAAGAGGAACTAATACTACATTTCACAAGTTGAACATCAAACAAAGACCCTATTCCTGAAAGTGATAGGGTATAAAATTAAATTTCCATCTTAGCTGTGATCTGAATTTGGAAGTGGGGGGTCATTCCCCGCCTTTGTTCAAATGATTTGCATATACTATGCAAATAAACAGAACCCCTCCAAGAAGGCCTATACGGAGAATGTCGGACACAGACGTCCCGATCCTTCCATTGGCCTGTCTATCCGCTTCATTTGCATGACGCGATTAAACACACGGAAGACCCCGCCTCCCTGACGCCGTTCACCTCTCCCGGATGGACGCGTGACCTGGGATTCTTCCCGTATCTACAGAAAATACCGCCCTCGACTAGATACTCCCTTCCGTCCGCCCCTGGCCCCGTCGTGGAATTCGTAGACAGCACCTCCCGCCTTGCACCGTTTTCCTCTCCGCGTCCAGCCTTCCGTAGACGCAGTGCGCATGCGCCGCCTCTTTCTCCCACCTTCCGTCGTGTAAATTCTGCGCCCCAACGGCCACACGTTTGGCCCCGCCTACGCGTCTCAAGGCAGACGCAGGGGCCGCCTCCCCAGCCAACCGGCGTCCTAGTGTCCGTAAGTCCCTCCCCTTTATGCAAATATCCTCCACATCAGGCCTCGTTTTTTCCTTTTATCAAAGTGCGGGCAGCCCTGAAGTACTGAGGGGCCGACAAGACGGGGCCACGCCCTCTATGCAAATAAGGGGGCGTGTCCAGCCGCGGAGGGCGGCGGGAGGTTGAGGGGGGGGGTGTTCCCGGGGGCGGCGGTTGCCCGGATGGGCCGTTAGTCGGAGCCCAGCCGCGGAGTGAGCGAGGGAGACGGGAGGAGCCGAGCCCGGCGCCATCCGCCGCCATCCGCCCCCGCCCTGTCGCCATCCGCCCCGGGGAGCCTCTAAGCCCGGGTCCCGGACTCCCGCGCACCCGGCCAGGTGAGTCTGGGCCAGCCGGGTGCTGACGCCCTTTCCGGCGCGGGGCGACGGCGGCGGCGGCGGGCCGGGGGAGAAGCTGCCATCAGCCGCCGCCATCTTGTCCTCCTGCCGCCGGCGCGCCCCTCCCCCTCGGCCTGTGCCGGCCGCCTTCCTCGGCCGCGGCTGAGGGCCCAGGGCCGGGCCTCCGCCCAGCAGGTCCTCGGGCTCAGGCGCGACCCGGCTACAGGCCCGCAGCTGCCGCCCGCGCCCTCGGCCCCTCGCCCGACACTGGGCGCCCCCTGTGAGGGTCTGGTCCGCAGCCCTGCAGCGCGGCCGACCTCTGGGTACTGCACTTCGCGCCGTTCCGGGCCCGGCGTTCGGTCTGCTTCGTCTTTACCTTCTGCATTCCCGTATCCACGGCTTTTGCATTTTTATTCGCCCCGTTCCCTCTTTTTTTTTTTGAGTTTGTTCTACAGTCCCCCCCCTCCTTTTCTTTCCAGCGTCTGTTTCAGATTGGTTTCCTTACGTGTCCTCTCTGGCTGTCATAAAGTTTTCTCCCAGTTTTGGCTTTTCATCCTGGCCCTGGATGCTTTCTTTTCCGTTTCTATCCTTTACACAAGTCCCACTCACAGCTAATGAATGCCTGGTCATTATGGACTAAGATGGAGAGTTTGGCCTACCCGGGGAGCAGGGACTGTTAGGGGAAGAAGTGACTGCTGATGAGGATAGAAAATGAAGTTGGTTTTGGCCTTGGCCTTCCGGTGTCTGGCCCATCGTTATAACGAGGGTGTTTTCAGGTAGCTGGTGATGCTTTGTTTTTCTCGGTTTCACATATGGTAAACCAGAGCCTGCTGGTATTTCCTCTGGAAGTAGAATTATTTCCAAGAGCCAAGATGGGCAAGTCTAGGAATAGCTGGAGAATTGCGCACACTGGGGGTTCTGCACAGCCTGGGCATGTGTGGAGCCCCCGTTGTTCTGTGAGGATTATTCTGGCACCAGCTCCCAGTCTGGCAGAGCAGACTCATAAAAATCCTTAAGCTCCAGCATACCTTCCTTCAAACCTCCCCAGATGGGACTTCAGGCTCCAGGGAATGGAACCTGGGGCACAGGGCCCTGGGGCATGATTAGAGAGCCAGTGTCTAATAAGTTGGCAGTCTGTAGTTCTTTCTTGCTGGCTGTTGCTGTACACCTCATTCTGGTTTTCTCTGGGGCTCAGACTTGCTTGTCCAATTCTGTTCTAGGTGTCTGAAATGATTCTGGAGGAGTGAAAGGAGATTATTACATTGGGGGATGACAAGAGGCTGCTGCCCTTTCTAGAGTGGCACAAAAGGCAGAGCTTTGCTATCAGGAAGATACTAGGTTTTTACTTGGTTTTGTCAGGAGATATCTGGAAGAAAGAAGGAACATGGGTGTGGGAGCCAGGTAGATTGTGGTTGCTTATAGAGGCTGTACTGCTTTACACAGAGAGGACCACACATTTGGTCCCTAATGAGACCGAAAGAGAGCTCCTGGGCTTTTGTTACAGTCTGTAAAGAGGGCAGAAACCGAGCCGCCTACTGTCTGGCCCACAGGCACCGGCACGTTTTGGGGGAGGTGCCTGCAGGACACAACGTACTCAATGAGCTTCCAGCGCGATGTCCGATCGCTCGGGGCCGACTGCCAAGGGGAAGGATGGAAAGAAGTATTCCTCGCTCAACCTGTTTGATACGTATAAGGGCAAGTCCTTAGAGATCCAGAAACCCGCTGGTGAGGGTCCTGCAAAGGTGTTGCGAATGTCTGGAGGCTAGGGGCCCAGGCTAGCTCTCTGGAAGACAGCAAGCTACTCTAGAAAGGTAGCAAAAGACTAGAGGAACACTGGAGACTCCCCGGTTTACGTTTGAGGCTGAGGGGTGTTGGGCGCTGGGTAAACACCAGGTACCCTCCCACAAAGACATGCTTTAGGTTCCCTGTGCTTGGACATGTAAGAATTGGAGGCAAAGAAATGTGGATTTGGAGGGGGTTGGAGAGATGGCTCAGAGGTTAAGAGTACTGACTGCTCTTGCAGAGAACCCGGGTTTGATACCCAGCACCCTCATGGCGGCTGTGAACCGTCCTTAGCTGCGGTTCCAGGGGAATCCGAAGCCCTCTTCTGCCTTCTGTGGCGTTGCACGGGCCATTGAGGTGTATGTGTATTGCCTCACATACATTGAGGCAATACATTCATACACATAAAAATAAAATAAATTATGGGTTGGCAATTTAGCTCAGTGGTAGAGTGCTTGCCTGGCAAGTGCAAGGCCTTGGGTTCGGTCCTCAGCTCCCCAAAAAATAAATAAAAAGATAAATTTTAAAAAAAGAAATGTGGATTTGGAGAAATCTGGGGCCAGCATGCTCCCCACAGGCTTGAGGTCAAGAATCACACAGAAACCATGGCTGTGCTGTGTCTGACCTTTTCCAGGAGAGTGTGTTTAGAGATTACTGAGGGAAGGAGTGGCTTCTGAGAAATCTAATAGGAGCGCTAAGGGTTGTCTGGATGGGTTTCATGGTTGGAGACTGTTAGGTCACCCCTTGAGGCATTGTTGACCCTCTCTCCTCCACCTTTTCTTCAGTTGCCCCTCGCCATGGCCTGCAGAGTCTCGGGAAAGTTGCCATTGCCCGGCGTATGCCGCCCCCAGCCAACCTTCCAAGCCTGAAAGCCGAGAACAAAGGCAACGACCCCAATGTCTCACTAGTGCCGAGAGACGGAACAGGATGGGCGAGCAAACAGGAGCAGTCCGACCCCAAGAGGTAGATGGGCTTGGGAGACCTAGAGCCAGAGAGGCACCTTTTGTACCTAGACTGAGAAAGGTACTTTGAAGCTTTGCCAGGCAGAGAGAGAAGGAAGACACAGACAAGGCCCTCACGGGGGCCACGTTACTTTGTCCTTAGTGTTTTTGGATGGTAGTGATGGGCTTAGGGTCCTCAGTCCCAGCTTTGGATCAGTTGGAGAACTAAGGAAGGCATATCAGGCTCGGAATAACTCATTCTACCATCCCTCAGTTCCGATGCCTCAACTGCTCAGCCGCTGGAATCGCAGCCACTGCCGGCTTCACAGACGCCTGCCTCCAACCAGCCGAAACGACCCCCAACAGCCCCCGAGGTAGCTGGAGAGCTGGAGGGGTTGGAAGGAGAATGGATGCCATGTAGCTCCTCCATCCTCATCACTGACTGTATCTGCTTCTCTAGAATACTCCTTCCGTTCCAAGCGGGGTAAAGTCCTGGGCACAAGCCAGCGTCACCCATGGAGCACATGGAGATGGTGAGTGCAGGGTGCTGAGGAGCTGTGTCTGGGCACCGGGTGGGGGGTGGGGCCCTAAACACCTTCAGTAAAGTGCCCTTGGTCTTTTGTCTGATTCTCATTCCTCCACATTAAGAACCTTCCACTTTCGTGGTTGCACCCTCATCTCAACAGGTGGAAGGGCATCAAGCCTACTGTCGCGATTCTCTCGAGAGGAATTTCCGACCCTGCAGGCGGCTGGCGACCAGGACAAGGCTGCCAAGGAAAGGGAGTCTGCCGAACAGTCGTCTGGGCCCGGACCAAGCCTCCGCCCCCAAAGTGAGTGGCTGCCTTGTATGAGTAAGTGGTTGACTTAAGCCAGGACAGTGCCTGTTCATCTCAAAGCCCAGTGCTGATGTAGTCATACCTTCTACCAGTCATTTTTGCCGCATCCACTTGCTCCCTCCCATCTGTAACTGATCTCTTCCCCCACTGCGTTTTCTAAAACAGATTCTACAACTTGGAGGGACGGAGGTGGGCGTGGCCCTGATGAGCTGGAGGGCCCGGACTCCAAACTTCATCACGGTCATGACCCCCGGGGTGGGCTGCAGCCTTCAGGCCCACCCCAGTTCCCTCCCTACCGCGGAATGATGCCGCCCTTTGTGAGTTTGGCTATCTTATCTTGGAGTGGTTGCACTGAAAGCCAGAGTGTTAAGAATCAGGACTTAGTCTTTGGAGGACACAAAAAGTTGGCACCAGTGAGACAGAGGGACGGGAGGGTGGTAGGTTTAAAGGGCTGGCGGCTCTTTAGCCCTCTGAACAGCTACTCTTGGACCCTTTTGCAGATGTATCCCCCATATCTCCCATTCCCTCCACCCTATGGACCCCAGGGGCCTTACCGATACCCGACTTCTGACGGGCCCGGGTAAGCAATCCAGTTCTGGGTTTGTGGTTTGGAGTAGGATAAGCCTATTTAGGAAGAGATGGATTTTATATCCAGGAAGCTGTCTTGTATGTGGTTCTATTACATGGGGTCTTTAATCTTGTTTCCCATTTTCCTTTCCACACACAGCCGTTTCCCCCGTGTGGCGGGCCCCCGGGGCTCAGGGCCACCAATGCGCCTTGTGGAGCCTGTAGGTCGACCTTCTATTCTTAAAGAGGATAATCTCAAAGAGTTTGACCAGTTGGACCAGGAGAATGATGATGGTTGGGCAGGTGAGTCTATGAAAGATCAAGCATTTGAATCGTAAAAGCAAAATCTGATGAGTCAGGTGAGAGAACAGCAGATGGATGTGAAAGGGGAGCTTGATGGGTGAAGGCCAAACCCTGGCAGACTACCAAGAGGGATGAAGAGCAGTGGACTGGGCAGGACGTGGAGAGTTGAGGTTCCGCATTGGTGGGGCATCATGTGAAGTTCCAGGCCCCTGTGTTCTCGGGAGGCATCTGAGACTGGAGAGCAGGCTGCTGGTTACCTTTTCTCTTTCTCTCTTCAGGTGCTCACGAGGAGGTCGACTACACTGAAAAGCTCAAGTTCAGCGATGAGGAAGATGGGCGAGACTCTGATGAGGAGGGAGCTGAGGGCCGGTGAGTTAGGGCCGCCCAGGCAGAGACTGCTTTTCTCATGGTGCAGTCTGCTCTTAGAGCAGCTGGTTGCAGCTGAATTTTAAGTCCACTGTTCTGTCCACAGCAAGGACTCCCAGTCGGCTGCTGGTGAGGAACGGCCCCCTGAAGCAGATGGCAAAAAGGGCGCCTCCCCTGGCAGCGAACCGCCCCCTCCCAAGACGGCCTGGGCAGAGACCTCTCGGCCTCCAGAGACAGAGCCGGGGCCTCCTGCCCCAAAGCCTCCCCCACCCCCACCTCACAGGGGCCCCGCTGGGAACTGGGGCCCCCCTGGGGATTACCCAGTGAGTGTCTACAGTGAGGGGTAGAGAGGGTCAGTTGTGGGAGGTGTCAGCTGAGTGACGCAGTGCTGACGGTGGGGCTACAGGGGGACTCTGGGGGCGAGTTGGGATTCTGCTGGGAAGGAAAGCCTGCATGTTTAGGTCTCCAGAGGAAAGAAGGAACAGAGATGAGGATGAGTTTGTCTCCAGCCAGAGAGCTGTCAACCCAAGGCCTGGCTCTCGCACCCCGTAGCTGTGGGCGGTTGGTTGGTTCGTGAAGGAGCTGGCAGAGGTATAATGCCTAACGTGCCTGGTCTGCTGGGTCTGCCCACTGACAGGATCGTGGGGGTCCTCCCTGCAAACCCCCAGCACCCGAAGACGAGGATGAGGCATGGCGGCAGCGACGGAAGCAGTCTTCATCCGAGATCTCCCTGGCGGTGGAACGGGCACGGCGACGACGGGAAGAGGAGGAGCGTCGCATGCAGGAGGAGCGCCGGGCGGCCTGCGCTGAGAAGCTCAAGCGGCTTGATGAAAAGTTTGGGGCTCCTGATAAGCGGCTCAAAGCAGAGCCTGTGGCCCCACCTGCTGCCCCTCCTGCCCCAGCTCTACCACCTGTAGTCCCCAAAGAACTCCCTGCACCTCCAGCTCCACCGCCAGCGCCAGCCCCTCCACCAGAGAAAGAAGCTGAAGAGCCAGCACCGGCCCCTCCTGCCCAGTCCACCCCCAGTCCAGGTGTGGCTCCAGCTCCCACTCTGGTGAGTGGTGGTGGCACTACCAGTAGCACCAGCAGTGGCAGCTTCGAAGCCAGCCCAGGTATGGAGAAAGGAGCAGGCTCTGCTAGGTGTTGGCTCTGCTTGCTGAGAGGCGCAGGGAGGCGTCATCGAGAGAGGGATAGCGTGGGTTTACTGAACTATCAGTGGTAGGGAAAGAAGTTCTATTATCCATACAGACATGGGAAGAAGGTCTGAAAGCACTTCCTATAGACTCTAGAATGGAACAGAACTCCTAAGTGTTTGAAGGGTTTCATGGGAATACCAGCACCATTGGCTTGAAGCGTTTATTGGTCTTAAGCAGGAAGGACTTTAATGCAATTGGTATTTGGTTGAACAGTTCAGTGGGGGTTGGAGTTTCTGGGGTGCTCTTTGACTGTCTTTGTGGACTCTTCAATGCAGTGGAACCCCAACTGCCTTCAAAAGAGGGTCCTGAACCACCAGAAGAGGTTCTTCCACCCACCACACCCCCAGCCCCAAGGGTGGAACCCAAGAGTGATGGAGTTGCTCCTACTCGGCAGCCCCCCAGCCAGAGCTTGGGCTATCCCAAATATCAAAAGTCATTGCCACCTCGTTTCCAGCGGCAGCAGCAGGTGAGGTCACCTTAAGTCCCTCTTGGGCTGTTCTCTCTCTCCGTGACTTACCCTTTCCATGAGTTATCTTCTAGCCTCATCTGCCTGCGCTCACCTGTCTGCTGTGTCACCACGGTTCCCATTTGCTCCAGATCTGTCGCATTACTGCCTTAAACTCCTCTGTTGGTAGCTTTGTGTTGGGGGCTGTGGTGACCTCATCCCATCTTGTGTCCAGGAGCAGCTCCTGAAGCAGCAGCAGCAGCAGTGGCAGCAGCAGCAGCAGCAAGGCTCTGCCCCTCCCACCCCAGTGCCCCCATCACCACCACAGCCTGTGCCACTGGGGGCTGTCCCTGCCCCACAGGCACCACCCCCACCCCCTAAAGCCCTGTACCCAGGTGCTCTGGGCCGGCCCCCACCAATGCCTCCAATGAACTTTGATCCCCGCTGGATGATGATCCCTCCTTATGTGGACCCTCGGCTCCTCCAGGGCCGGCCCCCTCTGGACTTCTACCCTCCTGGTGTGCATCCCTCTGGTAAGGATTCATGGAAGGGTGGAGACCTTGGTCCCAGAAGGAGGCTGCTGTCTCAGTGTGACACAGTGGTGAATTGCAGGGAGCATGATGTGTGCTTAACACCTCTGGGAGTTTTGTGAGAATGGGCTTGGGGAAGAAGTGAACAGCGGTCCTTCTTGAGCAGGGTTTGCTTATGGGCATTGATTACTTGAGAGGAAAGCTGAGGGGCTCACTGTTCCACAGGAATACCAAAGCCCAGGCTTACTGAGAACAAGATGTGGAGCGCCTACGACATAATTATTTCTTTAATTTTCTGTTTGTTTGTTTGTTTAGGCCTCGTTCCCCGGGAACGCTCAGACAGTGGGGGCTCAAGCTCAGAGCCATTTGAACGCCACGCGCCCCCTCTGTTACGGGAACGGGGCACCCCACCAGTGGACCCAAAGTTGGCCTGGGTGGGAGATGTCTTTACCACCACACCCACTGACCCTCGCCCTCTAACCTCACCCCTGCGCCAGGCAGTGGATGAGGAAGACAAGAATAGGAGGTGAGTCTTGATCAGAGGGGAGGTGGGGCGGGTACAGGCCTGAGAGGAGAGTGCTGTGGGTTGGTGCTCTGGAGCCCAGAGGGTGAGCAGGAAAGGAGTGTGTGAGTGGAATTCAGAGCTCCCTTTCCTCATCCTGATGTCCTCTCTGTTCTGTCTCTTCAGGAGCGAGACTCCTCCAGTACCTCCCCCACCACCCTATCTGGCCAGTTACCCAGGTTTTCCCGAGAATGGAGCCCCTGGGCCCCCAATCTCTCGCTTTCATCTGGAGGAGCCAGCCCCCTCAGGGCCCCGTCCACTTCCCTGGCCCCCAGGAAATGATGAGGCTACCAAGATACAAGCTCCAGCACCCAAGAAGGAGCCCCCCAAGGAGGAAACACCACAGCTGCCAGGGCCAGAAGCAGGCAGAAAACCTGTCCGTGGAGTGGGAGGCGGAGCCCAAGGCTCTCCAGCACCACGCAGAGAAAGCCGCACAGAGACTCGCTGGGGTCCTCGCCCGGGCAGCAGTCGACGTGGAATCCCTGCAGAGGATCCAGGAGCCCCTCCGCGCAGGGCTGGGCCTATAAAGAAACCACCGCCGCCGGTCAAAGTGGAAGAGCTGCCCCCTAAGCCCCTGGAACCAGGGGATGAGACTCCCAAGGTCCCAAAGCCAGACCCACTCAAGACAGCCAAGGGGAAGGTGGGCCCCAAGGAGACCCCACCCAGTGGGAACCTTTCTCCTGCACCTAGGCTTCGGAGGGACTATTCCTATGAAAGAGTGGGTCCTGCCTCTTGCAGGGGTCGGGGCCGAGGCGAGTATTTTGCCAGAGGAAGGGGTTTTCGGGGGACCTATGGGGGCCGGGGTCGAGGAGCCCGGAGCCGAGAGTTCCGCAGTTACCGGGAGTTTCGTGGAGATGATGGGCGTGGAACGGGGGCAGGGGGCGCAAATCACCCCCCTGTTCCCCGAGGTCGTACTGCCAGTGAAACACGAAGTGAGGGGTCAGAGTATGAAGAAATCCCCAAGAGACGCCGGCAACGGGGCTCGGAAACGGGCAGTGAGACCCATGAGAGCGACCTGGCGCCCTCTGACAAGGAAGCTCCCCCACCCAAGGAGGGAGTGCTCACCCAGGTTCCTCTTGCACCCCTGCCACCAGGAGCCCCCCCGGCCCCGGCCCGCTTTGCTGCTGCCCGGGGTGGGCGAGTCTTCACGCCAAGAGGAGTACCGTCGCGCCGTGGCCGAGGGGGCGGGAGGCCCCCTCCTGTCTGCCCAGGCTGGAGCCCTCCCTCCAAGTCCCTGGTTCCAAAGAAAATTCCAGCAGGCCCTTTGCCCCCAAGTAAGGAGCCTTTGAAAGAGAAGCTGATTCCAGGGCCTCTGTCTCCCATGTCCCGAGGTGGCAACATGCTCATAGGCATGGAGGATGGGGAGCGACCCCGACGGAGGCGGCACGGCAGGGCTCAGCAGCAGGACAAACCGCCTCGCTTCCGGAGGCTGAAACAAGAACGCGAGAATGCTGCCAGAGGAGCCGAGGGCAAGTCCCCTTCCCTCGCCCTCCCACCCGCCACCCCTGCTCCAGAGGAGACCCTGGCAACAGCTGCAGTCCCCCCACCACCTCGTCGGGCAGCCGCCAAGTCTCCTGACCTCTCAAACCAGAACTCGGACCAAGCCAATGAGGAATGGGAGACTGCGTCAGAGAGCAGCGACTTCGCCAGTGAGCGCCGGGGTGACAAGGACTCTCCCCCAGCAGCACTGATGGCCCCCAAAGCCGTGGGGACTCCTGGGGGCAGTGCAGGTGGGTCTGGATCGGGCACGTCAACCATGTCCCGCGGAGATCTGAGCCAGAGAGCCAAGGATTTGAGCAAGCGGAGCTTCTCGAGTCAGCGGCCAGGCATGGACCGACAAAACCGGCGCCCGGGCCCTGGGGCCAAGACTGGCAGCAGTGGTGGCGGCAGCGGAGGTGGTGGCGGGGGCCCTGGGGGAAGGACTGGCCCCGGGCGAGGGGACAAGAGGAGCTGGCCATCTCCCAAGAATCGAAGGTGGGTAGGGGTGGACAGTTGTCTGGGGGCAGGCCGGCTGGGAGGGCGGGTCCTAGGGAATTGCAGACCCAGGGCACATGGGCATGTCAGGAAGGCACAGGAGTCCTCCGGCTTGCTAAGGGCAGTCGGCAGAGTGGTAGAGTCCTAATCACCCTGCTTGTTTCCTGTTGTGTTTGACACTGCACACTTAACGCAAGTAGAAATCATTAAAAGGGGTCAAAACCATCATAATTATATGAGGGAAGAGGACAGGTGGGGGTGGGGAAGAAGTTGGAAAACAGATGCTTGACTTGTAGGGAAAGAGTAACAGTTTAGTGAGTCTGGAGCTGATGCTCTGCTTTCTTCAGCCGTCCTCCCGAGGAGCGTCCCCCGGGACTTCCCCTGCCTCCCCCGCCCCCCAGCAGTTCTGCTGTCTTCCGCCTGGACCAAGTTATCCACAGCAACCCTGCTGGCATCCAACAGGCTCTGGCCCAGCTTAGCAGTCGCCAAGGAAATGTAACTGCTCCAGGGGGGCACCCAAGGCCTAAGCCTGGGCCTCCCCAAGCCCCTCAGGGCTCCTCCTCTCGGCCCCCAACCCGATATGACCCCCAGAGGGCCAGCAACAGCATCGGTTCTGGTAAGCTGGAGGGGACGTGGGTCTGGCCTGGGGTACTGCTCTTGGGTTCCCCAGTGAGCGAGTTGGAAGGACTGGGAGGTGGAATTAGGGAGAAAAGCTAGGGTCAGTGATAAGAGTGAGGTAAATGCTGACAGTTCTCCCCCTTTTCCCCAGACCCCCACTTCGAGGAGCCAGGGCCGATGGTGAGGGGGGTGGGCGGGACTCCCCAGGACTCTGCCGGGGTTAATCCCTTCCCCCCGAAACGGCGGGAGCGGCCTCCCCGAAAACCGGAGCTGCTGCAGGAGGTGAGGGATGGGACTGGAGACTGGGCTTCGTGGCACTCCCACTCTTGAAGTTTCTTGCTTTCTGTACCCTGCTGTTCTGTCGTTAGGTTCTCGTCCCAGTTTCTCTTTGGTACCTGTCTCCTATGTCTGTCTGCCTGCTTCTGCCCATCCTCTCTACCCCAGTTCCTACCTAATGTGTTTCCCTTCTGGGTTTTCTCACCTCTAGGAATCCCTGCCAGCTTCTCATAGCTCTGGATTCTTAGGCTCTAAGCCTGAAGTGCCAGGCCCTCAAGGAGAATCCAGAGATGCAGGCCCAGAGGCCCTGACCCCCCACATCTGGAATCGTTTACATACTGGTGAGCAGAACTGGGTGGAGGGAGATGGCAGAGGGGCAGGGTAAGGTGAGCTTCCGAGCTCTCCCCTTGTGTCTACCTCACGGTTGGTGCACTCCTCTAGCCACAAGCCGAAAGAGTTACCGGCCTGGCTCCATGGAGCCCTGGATGGAGCCCCTGAGTCCCTTCGAGGATGTGGCAGGCACAGAAGTGAGTGGAGATAGGGAAGGGAACAGTGCATGGGGCTTTGCTTGGGTGTTGGTCGCATTTCTTCACCTGTCCTGCATAGAGCCTGGGGCTGTTCTCACAGTGTTGTTTCCTTCCCCATCTGTCTGTCTGTCTGTGTGCGTCAGTCAGGTATGATGCTGTCTGCTCCGACTTAACTAGCTCCTTTTCCACTCCTCTCAGATGAGTCAGTCTGACAGTGGGGTGGACCTGAGTGGGGATTCTCAGGTGTCATCAGGTCCCTGCAGCCAGCGAAGTTCCCCTGATGGAGGACTCAAGGGGGCAGCAGAGGGACCCCCCAAGCGGCCTGGAGGCCCCTCACCCCTGAATGCTGTTCCTGGTGAGGGTCCACCTGTCTCTGAACCGTCTGAACCTCCTAGGAGACGGCCACCTGCCCCCCATGATGGGGACAGAAAGGTAAAGATGAGAAAAAGGGTAAGGCGAGTACAGGTGGGACTCCTACCTGGTCTGT
Source organism: Nannospalax galili (assembly GCF_000622305.1). Classification (NCBI taxonomy): domain Eukaryota; kingdom Metazoa; phylum Chordata; class Mammalia; order Rodentia; family Spalacidae; genus Nannospalax; species Nannospalax galili. Next base: position 681,232 of record NW_008358192.1, on the reverse strand, counting down.
CTTCCCTCCCTCCTACCTGGTCTGTCTTTCCTCTTGTCTGCCTCTCCTTCTGTCTGTGCACGCTGGGATTTCCTGCTTCTCTGACCTTCTCCCAATTCCTCTTCATTGTTTCCCAATCTAGGATCTGCCCAGGGAGCAGCCTCTGCCCCCTGGCCCCATAGGCACAGAACGATTACAGCGTACAGAACGAGGCCCAGAACCAGCCCCCCTGCGGCCATCCCATCGACCTGGCCCCTCGGTTGAGTTTGGCACTAGCAGCAAGGTCTGAATGGGCTGGACCGAGATACCTTGAATTGAGTAGAGAGCATAGTAAGTGGGGATGTAGGTCTGAATTGTGGGACGATCTCTCCTACCTCACTGTTACAGGACACAGACTTGCGCCTAGTGATAGGAGACAGTTTAAAGGGAGAGGACCTAACAGCATCTGTCACAGAGGTAAGTAGAGTGCGTTTGGGAAGGCCTGAACTGGTGAAGATGGATAGGAGTGACCCAACATCACTTCTCTTGCCCAGGCCATCCCCATATCCCGGGACTGGGAGCTGCTCCCCGGCTCTTCTGCCTCAGCTGAGCCACAATCCAAGAGCCTGGGTTCTGGACATTGTGGCCCAGAGCCCAGCCCCTCAGGCCATCGCCTATACCCTGAGGTCTTCTATGGCGGCCCTGGGCCTCCCAGTTCCCAGGTAGGCCCCATTTTTACTCACACGCACCCTTTCTGCCTGCTGTTTTTTTTTTAAATAAAACTGAAGTTGGGTCTTTGTTTTGTTTGTTTGTTTGTTTCTTTTAGACAGGTCTCATATAGCCCCACCTGGCCTGAAACTTCCCTATATAGACCTGGCTGGCCCTGAACTCAGTGGTCCACCAGTCTCTGTCTCCCAAGAGCTTAGGATCAAAGGTGTGGGCCACCATGCCTGGCCAGATAATTTTTTTCTTTTTTCTTGTGGGCACATGCCTGTGCCACCAATGAACATGAGTCAGTCTCTCCTTCCACTTCTATGTGGGTTCCAGAAATTGAACTCAGATTGCTGGGTTTGAGTACCTTTATCAGGAAGCATGAGGGGGAATTGGCTGTGCTAACTGGCTACCCACCCTCCAAGCCGAGTTAACCCCAAAGCCTTGGACATAGTGGACAAACACTGCCACTGAGCTATACCCTGTCTCTTCTGTGTTATGTCATTTTGTGGGGTTTTCTTGTTCTTGTATTTGTTTTTAGGCAGGGTCTCTCTGGCCTGGAATTCACTGTGTAGACCAGGCTGGCTTTGATCGCAATAGGGATCCACCTGCCTTTGCCTCCCATAATGCTGGGATATAATGTATGTGTTACTATGCCTAGATCTTGGGCTTTGTTTTGAGACAGGGTCTCAAAGTTGACCAAACTAGCCTTGAGCGTACTCTGTTGTGAGTGTGGTGGTCCATCTTGGCGTTAGCCTTCTAGGAGATTAGGTTACCACCAGACCTGGCTGCTTTTTCCCTTTACCCTTCCAGGGCCCTGGCCTCTGTAGGATGGTGCTGGCTACACTCAGGGTGGGTTCTTCTCCCTAGTTAATCCTCTGGAAGCATCCTTAAACACTCAGGCGTGTGCTTTACTAATCTCCTAGGTGTTTCTCAATCCATCTGTGAACTACAGTTACCCATTACACTGGTAGAGATCAAACTTGGGGCTCAGCTGGTAGGCATGCCCTCTCCCACTGTGCCCAGATGGGCTTTCTTCACCAGAGTCTGGAGCTGCTTCAGCCTTGCTCTTCTCCAGCAGGTCTCTGGGGGTGCCACCGACTCTCAGCTGCATCCCAACAGTGGAGGCTTCCGCACTGGGACACCCTCGCTGCACCCATACAGGTAAAACTAGATGCCCACGAAGCTCAGAAGGAAATGGGAAGTAGATTCCATAGTGCCTCAAAGTCCTAGTGGGTTTAGGCATTGCTCAAACTAAAGGAGTAACACGTCTTCTCCCCAACTTCGCTCAGGTCACAACCCCTGTACCTGCCCCCAGGCCCAGCCCCTCCCTCAGCACTCCTCTCTGGGGTAGCTCTCAAGGGCCAGTTTCTGGATTTCTCCGCATTGCAAGCCACGGAGCTGGGGAAGTTGCCTGCTGGGGGCGTTCTCTACCCTCCACCATCCTTCCTCTACTCTCCAGCTTTCTGCCCCAGTCCTTTGCCCGACCCACCCTTGCTTCAGGTATGAGGTGGGACAGCTGCTGGGGGGAGTGGAGAGGACACTTGGCTGGGGGAGGCTTGACTTAATTTTTTAAATCAGGGTCTCAGACTGTAGCTCAGGGGAGCCTGGAATTTACTGTGTAGTCCAGAGTACAAGTTATGAGCCACCACACCCTGTGGGGAGTTGACTTTTTCTTCCCATTTCCCAACAGGTACGCCAGGATCTGCCATCTCCTTCAGATTTTTACTCTGCTCCTCTGCAGCCTGGTGGCCAAAATGGCTTCCTTCCCTCGGGAGCCCCTGCCCAGCAGGTACCTTCGGTCTTCCACTTTGCCTTCATTTTCTCTCTGGTTTTGATTTTTCCACATGCCCCTCCCAGTGTGCTCACTGAGACGTCTCGTCACAGATGCTTCTACCTGTGGTAGACTCACAGCTGCCCGTGGTGAACTTCGGCTCCCTGCCACCAGCACCGCCTCCTGCTCCACCTCCTCTTTCTCTGTTACCTCTGGGTCCTGCTCTGCAGCCCCCCAGCCTGGCTGTGCGGCCCCCACCTGCTCCTGCTGCTCGGGTGTTGCCATCACCTGCCAGGCCCTTCCCACCTAGCTTGGGGCGAGCAGAGGTAAGGCGAGGTACTGAACTGAAGCCGCTAGGGTTAGGGATTCTGTATGTCAAAGTGAATAGGAGGAGTGAGACCAAGGCTTGAATCCTGAGTTAAGGCCAACCTGGGCTATGCAGGGAGACCCTGTATTTGGCAAGAAGACGGGAAAAAAGGATGACCTGTGTTCAAACAGGAAGGTGATGCCGTGTTTTGTTTTGGTTTTTCCTTTAGCTGCACCCAGTGGAACTAAAGCCGTTCCAGGATTACCGGAAACTGAGCAGCAACCTTGGGGGTCCTGGGTCATCACGTACTCCCCCAGTGGGAAGGTAAACAGGAATGGGGGTATAGTACAGACTCCCCATCCCAAGAGTTTTCTGAGGCCAGGTCAGGTTCTGGGCCACCACCTTACACCACCACCGTTCTTAGGTCCTTCTCTGGTCTCAACTCCCGTCTCAAGGCCCCACCTTCCACGTACAGCAGAGTATTCCGCACCCAGCGCATCGACCTCTACCAGCAGGTGAAAGCAAATCCCCTATGGCCCCCAGGCTAAGTTCAAGTTGCCACCTGAGCTCCTGATGGACCCTCTAGGACTTCTTCAACATGTACTATTATTCCTTAGGCCTCCCCACCAGATGCCCTGCACTGGATGCCGAAGCCTTGGGAGCGGACAGGGCCACCTCCTCGAGAAGGGCCTTCCCGAAGGGCAGAGGAACCTGGGTCCCGAGGGGACAAGGAACCTGGATTGCCCCCACCCCACTGAGGGAGTTCCCCCTTGACCCTCACCCCCCAGGGCTTGTATATAGATTATAAATATATAAGGGGAAAGGGGTGGCTGGGGAGGGGCTGTGGGACTGGAGTCTCACTTCCTTCCCCTCTGCTCTTCCCCTGGTCCCCTATCCCTGGGGCTGTTTGTTAAAAAAGGATAATAAAAGGATTAAAAAAAAATTCAAGTCATTTAGGGAATGGGTGGTTGCAGTCTTTCTGCTTAATGAGGTGGTAGGTTAAGAACGAGGTGCTACAGGGATCTGTGGGAGCTTCCTCAAAATGGTTTTATTGGGACTAGGGGAATTGCAGGTGCCAGCTAGTCACAGTATGGCTTCCTTCTCAAGCACCTGGAGTCAGCAGGAAATGGAAAGGCAACTCCACGTGGTGTCTCTAGCATGGTGCGACATCCCTGGACAGTGTTCGAGAAATCGGGTGGAAGCTGTGCAACTACTGACCCGAGTTAAACTAGTTAAACGGACAATTCACAGCCATTTATATAACTGTCTTTGTCTTTGTCCGAACATCAGCGAATGCTTTGAATTGGGTACAGTCTAGCAGGCAAATGGATGAGTCTGATGGGCACCACTCCATGTATAACACGTAGATGTGCTCAAATTCAGTGTATTTGCATGCCACATTTTTGCAAAGCAAACAGCTGGGACCACTAACACACGTGCACGTACTCCTTGAGCAGAGCACGACCATGTCCGTGTACAGCTTGACACCCAGGGAGTACAACAGAAATCTGAAGGGAGACCACAGAGCCAGCAAAATCCGACTTTTATTTCTTAAATACTGTGAGGGAAGGGAATGGTCCCCTGGTGAAGAGAGCTAGGGGTCCTCAGCAAATGCCCGGTGGGTATTAGGGAAGCGCTGGGGGCTGTAGTTGGGGTCTTCCTGCAGTCGTCTCTGTATGTCAGACCGGAGCTAGGGAGAGCGAGGACAGACAGGTTGGAGCAATGGTAAGACCAGCAAGAGGCCGTCCCCTCTTGAGCTAGAGCTTCCCCACCAGCCAGGCTGTCAAGCCCCAATCCAGGTGGGAGCCTTCCCAAATGCTGAGGACAGACAGGTTGGAGCAATGGTAAGACCAGCAAGAGGCCGTCCCCTCGTGAGCTAGAGCTTCCCCACCAGCCAGGCTGTCAAGCCCCAGTCCAGGTGGGAGCCTTCCCAAATGCCGAAAGGCATTCCTCTCTAAATGGATCCAGGGAGAGGGAGGGGTCCTGGCCCAACCCCTCCCATAGACCATCCCTGCTCTGCTGTGAGGCGGGGCACCTGCTGCCTGTAGCTCTCCTGGACCTCTGGTGCCTCCAGGTCTCGGCTCAGGCTCTCTGGGCTTGTCAGGGGCCGAGCTCCGGCTGCCTTAGCTGCCCGGCTCACAGCCTCTGAGAGGAGCAGCTGGGGGCCCTCACCCTGCATCGTCTGGGAGATGGGTTGAGAGGGGAAAAGGGCATCAGTGTCAGAGCCAGTGCCACCACCCAGTTCAAGTTCACCCTATAGCATCCTAACTAGTCTATGCTGCCACAGAGGTGAACCATCCACATGTGGTTTTGACAAGCCAAAATGCCTAACAGTTGGTTTGAAATGATGGTTGATGTGCACAAATACGGTCAAGCCACTGAGATTCGGAGCTAGCTACTCTTCAAGACAACTGCCACCTTACAAAACGGACCCTAGGTACTTGGGAGACTAGACAGCTGAGGGACTGAGGACTGGTAGCAAACAATAAAGTTCACACGCTGAAGCACCAATCACGATCAAGTCTGACTCCCAGACAGACCCCATCAGAGGAGAGACTAAATCAGCAAGTGTCTCGGCTCCAGCTTGATTCTAAGCACGGCAAGGGAACTGGACAAAGACCCTCAGAGAAGAGACAGACCAACCTTGCGTCTCTTGGCAGGCATACCACTGAGGTAGGCATCACTCAAGGGCGGCTGAGGCTTCACCTTCCGCTGGCTCTGAATGTCCTGCTGGATGATAGGGACCCATTCCTGGGAAGAAAAGAATCAGAAAGTAATTCCTACAACTTGCACCTACCTTAACTTACGGGCTTGCCTCCTGCCACTTACTGGGGGGACTGTAGCTGCCCACGGTTCTGTATCGGCTGAAGTTCCATCCTGTTCATCTCTCGAGCCCCCCTCAGGAGCAGGGGGTGGACCTCGGGACATGGCCTCTTCTGCTGTTGTTCCAGGGGCTGGGGAAGCATTCTCCCGCTGAAGGTCAGATAGCAGGAAGATCCAGACTTCAAAATTTTAGCCTCCAAACCCTTGTTCTTCCAGCCAGACCCCTGGTCCAACGTAACTGGGCCTCTCAATCTCGCCCTGGTACCTGAGGCTCAGGGGAAGTTCTTTCTGCTCCTTGAACTTCCATTGGCTCTTCAGGAAGCGGCTGTTAAGATTGGATAAAGAAAACAAAAGGCTGGGAGGTGATCATCTCAGACCTTTCCAGTTTCTGCAAATTCCCTGACCCCAGAGCCCATCAGGTCCCTTACCTGGGGAGGATCACCAACCCTGCGAACATATCTGAGAATGGCATCAGGGCCCACAGGCATGTGCTCCAAAACCACCTGAAGCCTCAGTCCCATCATGGTTGTCAGCCAGCTGACCAAGGATGGATTCACCCCACGAGACATACGACGCTGAGGGTTAGAAAGTAGACTTAGACACACTACCTTCAACCAGCTTCTGCAACCTATCCCATCTGGGCATCAGGTGGACAGTGTGGAGAAGAAAAAGAAAAAAGAGGCTGAAGACTAGGGGTTAAGTGGGGCTTACAATTCGGCCGTTGATGACAGCAGCAAGCTCCATTTGCTGTCCCCCCAAGCAGTGCAGGTTTAGGGCCAAGCATTCAAAGAGGCCCTGGTTACACAACTCAAGCAACCGGGCTCCAAATCCACTGTCTGTAGACAAAGTAAAAGAAGGACCATGGCTCCAGTAGCCGGACACACTCGGCACACCCCTCTCCCCGGCAGGCCCCTGACTGACCTGTGCAGTGCAGCACGTGAGCAGCAATACTATTAAACTGCTCTTGGAGGAATTCTAAGTTTGTCCGGATGATGTCCACGCCTGGCTGAACCTGCACCAGAGACTGAGACACAAAGAGCTCCAAATCAGGACCCTGAGGGACTACGAGTGGAGGAGGAAGGAGGGAATACCAGCGGCCCTGCCCAGACCTAGTCTGGAAGAAAGCACAAAAGGCACTCACAAAACTCTCCCGCACGTACTCTTCTAGCCCGGTGATCAATGTGTGGGTTGCCATCTACAGGGGAACACGCAAGTCAGGGTGAGTCCCAAGCCTCTCTCCCCAAGAGACTTCCTCCTCTACCCGCTTAAAGTCCAGGACTTGGGCTGAAGGAGTTAGAGCTTCTACTGACAAGCAGAGTCAGGAATAAGGCGTGAAGGTGGGAAGGAGCTCAGGGGCCCTGGGCCTTCATTTACCCGGATGTTACCAGGTGTAGGCTCCTGGCCCCCAAGGTAGTGCTGGTGGAAGAAGGACCGTAACTGGGGCTGGAGTCGCTGCAGTGGCTGGAAATGCCCATGAAGCAGCATCACCACATCCACCATGGAAAAGTTCTGGCACAGCAGAGAGAGCAGGGCCCCAAAGAATCCTAGGGAGATGGGTAGAGGTTAGCAATTACCTTTACCTCCTAGCCACCCCCCAGGTCCACCAGCATCACCCATCATCCATCTTGCTAATGAAGAAGGCCAATTACTGTCCCCCGGCTGCTCTTTAGCGAGGCCAAGGGACCCCTTAATCTTGCTTACCAAGGGCTCCGTCAGCCCCGGGCTCGAAGATGTTGCTGGACCCGCTGAGGCGCTGGATGAAGGCAGCGATGCTCTCGCTGCTGCCAGCCCGAGCCCCCAGGGAGCCCAGGAGGGAGCTCAGCACGCCCTGCACCACTGAGGTGAAGAACTCTGGTGGCAGGCTCTCGGGACCTAGGCCTCCAGGACTCCCCGTACCACCAGAAGGGGACCCTGGTGAGGGGGTGGTCTGCTGCTCTGGGGCAGGGGGTGGAGGTGGGGGCGGTGGAGGCGGTGGAGGGGCCGTCTGTGATGCCTAGCAGAGAAGGAATGGAGAACAGAAGAGACGTCACAGAGTTAAGAACATAAACGGCATCAAGGGGGCACAGAACAGGCCTGGGAAGGAGGGGAGCGAGCAAGAGTCTGGCCTTGACCTCGTCAGCCAGAATACCCCGGAGGGACGGTCGGTCGACAGGGGAGTCGGACCACACAACTAAGGGGTCAAGTCTTCTAAGGGGCCAGACCAGACAGCAGTGGCACTCCCTCGTTTCGCTCTGCTCAAGGGGGTGCAAGATGGATGCATCTCCAGGCCCCTCCTCCTCCCACAGCACCAGGGGCTGCAGCTTGGCAGCTAGAGGTCGGTACAATGCAGCTCTGCTCTGGCTGGGCGGCAGAACAGGAGGTAAAAGGGCAAGCTGGCCACTCACCTGCAAGAAATCGGTCATGCCCTGGAGAAAAGCAGGCACGGCAGGCATCGCCACAGTGATGGTGGGAGAAGCCATGCCAGGCCCGCCAGCCCCTGGCCCTGCAGGCCCCAGCAGGTTTCCCAGGAGCTGAGAGAACTGAAGGTCGGCTGCAGAGGGCTGAGGAGGTGGAGGCTGAGCAGATCCCCCGGGGGCAGGGCCGGCGGTGGTGGCTGTGTTGGTTGTGGCAGCGCTAGCCGAAGCAGTGGCAGGGGCTGGAGATGGAGCCATTCCTGCGGTTCCTGGAGCTGTCAGGAACCAAAAAGAAAAAAAGGTAATATCTGAGAAAGTCCAGACAGCAGACAGCACAGCTGCCCCAGGCCGGTCTTTCCAGTGGGAAAACAAGAACCCAGACATTCTGCCAAGGAAGGAAACACCAGGAGTGTCATGGAGATCTTTACTCCCTCTGCACCCCCCTTAGGGGTCTCACTCAGTAGCCCAGACTAGCCTGGAAACTAGTATGTATACTAAGGTGGGCCTTGAACTTAAGAGATCCGCCTTAGTCCAAGGACTGGGATTACAGGTGTGCACCACCATGCCCAGTCTCTCAAGTCTGAGCTGGAAAAATAGGACTCACCCACAAGGACGGGCTGCATAAGAAGTTGACCCACAAGGCCGCTCACCATCTGGGCCAATGAAGCATTTGTACCCAGCCCAGCACCCTGCTGGGAGAAAGCAGGTTCAGTCCTCTCCACCCTATAACCTTCCTAAGGTCGTTCCCCACTGGTACTTCTCCACCCTTGCTCACCAAAGCCCCAGAGACTTGGGGGCCTCCAGGATGAGAGGGTCGAGCCTGTGGAGGGGTGGGTCGGGCAATCACCACCCGAGTTGGAGCTGTAGGGAAGCCTGGCACTTGTTGTCCTATGGGTGGCAGAAGAGAGAGACCACAGAGCTGAGGGCCCAGTCCTTGCCCGCCAGCCAATAATACCCAGCACCATGAACTAGGCCCCACCTCCCAGACCTCCCCTTCCAGGTTATTACCTGCGGCCGCGGAGGCAACAGCTGCCACCATGGCCTGATGGGTGATCTGGTGGGCGACGGCGTGCATGAACTCAGGGGGCAGGGAGGGCAGCTGGATGAGGGTGGAGCCTGGGGGGTGGGTCTGATGTAACCTTGAACCTGGACCCCTTCAACCCACCCGTTCAGCCCTGTCCTACCCAGAGCCCAACCTGCCCCGACGTCCTCACTCTTACCCAGGGTCTGTCCATGACCAGGAGGTCCAAGGGAGCCAGTGGGGGCACTCGGGGCTGCACTGGGCTGGGTTCCCGAATCTGGGCAGGGAAGAGAACCAACGGATAACAGAGACAGACTAAGATCGGCAGGCAAGGCTTGCTGCACCCTCCCGAGATCAGACATTCTTCTGGCCATCTCCCTAGTCCAAAGGCCTGCCCCTCCCGCCATCTAGACACGGAGGTGGCGCTCCCCTCACATACACTCAAGGACAAAGCAGCTCCCTCTTTCCCTACACATGCCAACCTCCAGTGCTGGCCTCCCCCGTCCCACCTAGCTCCCACTGCTCTTTTCTGCCAGCAACTGACCTAGCTCACCTTGAATGTTCATGTGCATCATGACCACGGGTTCCACACTCTGGTGGGAAATCCGGATGACTCTCGGGTGGCTAGTGGCTGGTGGGGGAGCTGGTCCTGGTGGGGGAGCTCCTTCAGTTGAGGAGTCAACAGTGGTAGAAGATGGGGGCAGGGACGAGGCCTGGCCAGAACCTGGGGAAGGTGCCTCCGTATTGGGAGCCGGCGGGGGCCGAGTCCCATTGCCTGTCATGGTTACAGTGGTCCCCACATTGATCTGGAAGAGGTAAGATGGATGGACAAAAGTGAGAGAGATACAAGAATCTAACCCAGAGCACCCTGTAATCCACCTCTGAAGACCTGCAGACCCATACTGGCATGGGTTTCCAAAGCCCTCTTCATCTCTAACCATCAAGCATAACAGCCACTCTGGGTCACTCTACCATGCCCCTCTCCTCCATTCTCCCTCTAGCCAGGTTCCCCTAACCTACCTGGATGGGAATGGCGGCCTGCTGGAGCACCATCGGAGTTGTGTAGTGAGACATGGGCCGGACCACGTGCAGGTGCCGTGGGGGTGCACAGGCCAGATTGCATCGCAGATCAGACAGTGCCACAAAAGTGTTGCCCAGCAGCCGCAGACTCTCTCCAACCAAGTTGATCAACCTCTGGTCCTCCTCACGGCCTTCATGCTATGCCCAGGGCAAAACCAAAAAGGCAGGAAGTGTCAATCAGGCTGGAACCCATCTCACTGATGGAGACTATGCCACGTTCTCTGCCTCTAGAAGCTTTCCTGCACCAAATACAGCTTTCCAAGAAGACTTTCAAGTAAGTTCTATTTAACATATACAAGGAATTTCCTATTACACACAGCAAGGGCTAAGTGACCACCTACTAACCACTCTGGCTCTGCAAACATCTAAACAACTAAAGGCACAATACGAACAAGGACAGTGGGCACAGCAAAGACTACCAAAGACTGTCACCTTCCCTGTCAAGGAAGAAAGATCAGTCACGATCTAGAAGGCTTTCTGAGGTAACCGGACAGTAGTGGAGGGTCATCTGCACCTCAGCCTGCTGTTTGGAGTACTAGGAGGGGAGGCTGTCAAAAGGCTCACGTTGTTGTTGTAATCCGTGGTGGCAGCGGCGCCCAGGACCTCACAGTACCGCTGCAGAAAGGGCTGGAGACGGCGCTGAAGGCGCTGCAGTTCCTGGAGCACCTCGACGTGCTCTGCAGGGGAAGGGTGGCTGCGGATAATGTGAGGGCAATGAGCGCGCGGTCCCCAGAGGCTCACCCACGAGTCCCCAGGGATCCGGGATCCCATGCCCTCCTAGAACTAGCAGACGTGGTCTTCTTCACTCTCATCCAAGGAAGGATGGAGAGAAGAAAACAAACTGCTCCATCTTCCCCACCAAAAACTTCTAGCACAGTGCCAAGAAAGTAGCTCTGAAAACAGAGATGGGGTCGGCAGGAGCTCAGGGGAGCTGGTTTTGACCAGGCTCAGCGGCACCATCCAGACCACCTTGCCCCAGAGAGCAAGCAGTCCTCCTGTTCAGCTGCCAGGCTTGAACTCCTTTTCCTGAGAGCCCCTCCTGCCCCAGTGCTATACCCCCTCAAAGCCCCTCCACCCTCCGGCTGTCCTGGTCCTCTCATACACTCAGGACCACCCAAGCCCCCAACGGTTCCCTCCTTCTCTCACTTGGGTGCATTTGTCTCTGGGGCAGGTGCAGGGCCTGCTGCTGGGGCTGGGCCGGCAGGGGTGAGCTCTGGGCTCTGCGCTGGGGGGCGCGCCTCCATTTCTTCTGACTCCATGGGCTCCCGAGGAGGTGCTTCGCTTTCGACTGGCTCTGATGTTTGTAAGCGCAAGGCTACTGTCTCTGAGGCCACTGTCGGCGTCTGCAGGGGTTGCTGACTGGCCTGGGCTTGGGTCCCCCCTCGACACTGAAGGTGGGGGAAGAGTCAGAACACCAAAGGCAGAATCAGACTATTGCTGCCAAGGATTACACAGGCCACAGGGAGTCAGAGTGGAGACAGTGCTCCACTTAGGCTCCCTGAAAGCGAGGTCATGTGTCCCTATCAGCATGTGACTGGCAGAAACTGCAAGCACAGTAACTACCTGTGTCTGCAAATGAATTAGTAACATGTTTCCTAACGTCCAGGAGGAGTGCAAAAGGCCACAGGTCCCAGATGTAACACAAACCACAGGTGAGGACACCCACCCCCTGAACATTAAGAAACTAAAAATGTTAATCCCAGCACTCAGGAGGCTGTGTCAGCCTGAGCTACATGTTGAGTTCCAGGCCAGCCAGGGCTGCCCAATGAGACCCTGCCTCAATAAAATAAAAATGCTGGGCGAGGTGGCGTATGCCTTTAATCCCAGCACTTGGGAGGCAGAGGTGGATCTCTGTGAGTTCAAGGCCAGCCTGGTCTACATAGTGAGTTCCAGGACAGCTGGGGCTACAGGGAGACCTTGTCTCAAAAAGACCAAAAATAAATAAATAAAAATAAATATAGGGTCTGGAGAGATGGCTCAGTGGTTAAGAGCACTGACTGCTCTTGCAGAGGACCCCGGTTCGAATCCCAGCACCCACATGGCGGCTGTGAACCATCCTTAACTCTAGTTCCAGGGGAATCCGATGCCCTCGTCTGACCTCAGTGGTATTGCACGACATGGGTGCACTCATATACATGCAGGCGATACACTTGTACACATAAAATTTAAAAAAAGAAAAAAAAGAAAAAAAAGCCAGGCGTGGTGGTGCACACCTTTAATCCCAGCACTCAGGAGGCAGATCTCTGTGAGTCCAAGGCCAGCCTAGTCTACATAGTGAGTTCCAGGACAGCTGGGGCTACAGGGAGACTGTGTCTCAAAAAGACAAAAAAATAAAATAAATAAAAAATTAAAATTAAGTGTGGACTGTCACCAGGCATGGTGCCACATGTCTGTAATCACACCACGTGGGAGGCTGAAGTAGAAGGATCACTGCAAATTCAAGGGCATCCTGGGATACAGAGTGAATTCCAGAGGTCGGCCTGGGCTAGAGTAAAGAGCCTGGGTTAGATAATTTGGAAGAAAAAAGTGGGATCCTCTTTAACCAAATAGATACTACGGTGTTATCTCACAATTCTGAAACTAACTTTCCAGTCACCAGGCATCAAGAGGACTGGCAAGAGCAGCAAGGCCACACCACAAACGCTGGTTTTAAGAAAGAACCTGGTATGGTGCACAGCTTTTACTCCAGCACTAAGGAGGCAGAGCTCTGTGAGTTCAAGGCCAGCTTGTTCTACACAGCAAGCTCTAGGAGTGCATGTGAGAAACTGTCTTGAAATAAAAACAGTATTAAGATAACCTCACAAAGATACTTTCTCTGCCTAAAAGAATGCACAGAAGAAAACCTGACCAGGAGGGCAGATTCCTGCAGAGTCCAGGGAATGTGGCCAGGCATGCTCTTACTGCCTGGACCACGGGAAACCCTAGCCAGCCAAACTTGGCCACTCACCTCCATCCGGGACAGTAAGGTCTGTATATCTCTGATCATGTGCTGAGCCATCACCAACCGTACCCGGGGCTCACTCTACAATGTAAGAGGAATGATCAGGGCAGGTTTGAGATGAAGTCATGAGCCCCACCACATATGAAACCAGGTCCCAGGCATCTCCTCAGCCAGGTCTTTCCCCACCTCATGGCCTCCTTCTCCCAGATCCCCTTCCCTGACCCTCCCAGGCCCCTCAATACCTGAATTGGGGCCTGTTCCATGTTGATGTGGACATCCACAGCAGAGCCGTCACTCTGGGGAAAGGGTAAGGGAAGTTGCTCTGGGAGAAGCCACAGACTAAGGCCTCCACCCTGCCAATTCATTTGCTGGATCCCCTACACTCTTGTCCTCAAAAACTGAGGCCAGTATCAGACCAGAGGGTCCTCCACACCCAATCCAAACACTCAAACACTTTTATCTTCTGAGCTCCCTATTCTAGCCATAACCACAACTGCCCTTCACAACAAAACCCTCCCACATTTGAAACACAGGCTTACAGGAAGATTGAAGGTTCCAACCATGACATAGCTGTTGGCATTCCGGTCATGAACAGAAGCCCCAGGCCCCCGAGTACCAGGCAGGGGTGCCCCACCATGGGTAGCTGAGGCAGACCCTGTCCCAGAAGACGCTCCAGAAGGAAGCTGAGTCTGAGGGGGCGCCCGCTCTACCAGGTGGATAACCTTTCCCCCAACATCTGCAGAGAACAGAGATACACCAAAACAATGTATGAGTAGGTAAGCCCATGGCCTCTGGCTGCCAGCCTCAGCCTAAAGCAGCTCCCTACTCCTTACTGTATTCCTGGAGCTTCTTATCATCTTGCAGAACTCGCCCCTGGTAGATGAGCCGTTGTTTCTCAGAAGGGATGCTGACAGAAGCAGCAATATGTTCCTTAAACTCCTTCACATTCATCTGAAAGGAGGAAGCATCAGCACAGGAATCAGGAAACAGAAGAAAGAGTAACAGAAAAGGGACAACTGGCTTCAGGTGGTGAGGGGTCAGAACAGCAGGGACACTTAATGTCAACAGGGTGCAAAGCCCATGAACTAAGACAACATCAAACATAGAATAAAGTTCAGTGTATAGACCCAAGGGAAAAAGTAACATGGATGAGAAACAAGCAAGCCAACTGGGTTTCTTCTCCTCATTGCCTGGCTCTCAGGGGATCCAGGTGACGCCTTCCCATACACAAAAAGATACCAGTTCATCCCCTGAAATCTCAAAGACAGAACAATGGCAAAAGGCACAGGCTGGAGAGCTGGGGTGAGCAAAGAAGACTGCAAAGGACGAGAGCTCAACAGGCCTGGTTCACTGCTAGACTACTTCTGTGCAAGGTTCTAAGTTCAATCCCCAGCACTGTGCCTCCCCAAAGGAAAGTAAGATCACCTGTCCAAGACCATCCTAGTTCTAAGACCGGAAGCGAGACCCTATCTCAAAAAAACCCAAAAAACTGGGGCTGGAGAAATGGCTCAGCAGTTAAGAACACTGGCTGTTCTTGCAGAAGGCCCGAGTTCAAATCCCAGCATCCACATGGCAGCTAACAACTGTCCGTAACTCCAGTTCCAGGGGATCCAACAGCCTCTTCTGTCTTCGAGGGCATTGCACAACATGGGTGCACTTACCTACATTCAGGCAATACACTCATGCACATAAAAAATAAATAAATAAATAAAATATTCTAAAAAAAGCCCGGCGTGGTGGCGCACACCTTTAATCCCAGCACTTGGGAGGCAGAGGCAGGTGGACCTCTGTGAGTTCAAGGCCACCCTGGTCTACATAGTGAGTTCCAGAATGCTGGGGCTATAGGAAGACCCTGTCTCAAAAAGACCAAAAAAGAAAAAAAAAAAACAACAACTTTGCCATGTGTGGTGGCACCCATCTTTAATTCCCAGCATGCAGCACTTAGGAAGCAGGTGAATCTTTGTGAGATTGAGACCACCCTGGTCTACATAGTGAGTTTCAGGTCAGCTAAGACTAAGGGGCAACTGTCTCAAAAAAATCAAGAAAGAAAAGAAAAAAAAAAAAAAAAAAGCCAGGTGTGGTGCCAGGAGGATCAGGAGTTCCAGGATGATCTGAGCTGCCACCCACCCTGGTGCCTTTAATCCCAGCACTCCTAAGGCAGAGGCAGGCAATAAGCCTGTCTCAAAAAGACCAAAATAAATAAGTAAATAATAGTCTCTTTCCTAACTACAAAAATGACTCTTGGCAAGTGCCAGAATTAGGTTTTACATGTAGCTACTCACAAAAGCCTATGTGGTTTTTCAAGTACATATTTTAGAAAACTCTCAAGTGACCTGCCCATGACTTGTGTCTCCAAGAATTAGTGAAAACACAGTTATGTCCATATTGCAGGCAGCTCCCAAGATTCAAATTATGCCTCAAGTATCAGCAATTCTACTCAATGGTGTATTAAAACCCTACCGGCAGTATGGACTCAGGCTTCTAGGATCTATAAACATAGTACATAGGTGCGTGAGCAACTTGCTTACACAGATGTAAAATACAATACGCATAACTGTCTGAGGACTCTGTGTTATGTTCCCCTTCCCAAGGCTCGAGCCATGTCTGTCCCTTTGGGGTGGGGTCCGCCCATCATGATAGGTAGCCAGACTTCTCTGTATTCCCCTCCGCCAAGGTGAAGGCAAGCAGAACAAAACTCACCTCCCTCGACAGCCATCCTCAGAAACCTCCTCCCTCAACACAGAGCATCAGATGTTCCACCCAGTAATGAACAAAAGAATCAGTGACAAGAAAATCAGGCTGGTCTACGGAAGAGGAGGAAGCGCCAACTTAGGGTGTCCCCGCTACAGTGAATCGAGTCTCACCTGGGCCCCCACAATAAAAGTCCGAGTCTGAGAGTCCAGGGTCTTCACCAGTACCTCCAAGCTGTCCGGCTCCTCCATAGCGGTACTGGTACTATCGCTAGGCTCCATGGCAGACTGCTCTCTAGGGAAGAACAGGGGCGGGGAGGGCGGTTCGCCGTTGCCCAGAGCCTGAGACACCCGGAAGCCTCCCCGTCCCAAGTCTCCGCCCCAATACCTAACAAGCTTCCCGCACACAAGCACACACATCCATACCCAGCCCTCATCCCTCTTTTCTGATTCCGGGGCACTGGAAGAGAAACACAAAGGGCAGAAGATCGACGGCATAGGGAGCTTGAAGGACGAAAGGTGGGAGGGGCTCCACAATGTCAATCACAACAGGGAGGGCCAGTTGGGCTAGAAACCAGGGAAGCCGGCACGAGACCCACGGGAGACAGTGTCATCACTGGTCGCCGCAGCCCAGGAGCCCGAGATCGGGGGACCCTGAAACAACGGGCGGGGGAGGGGGCACGGAGGAGGGTCGCGCGGAGAGTGGCAGCGCGCACGCGCGCCCCGTTGCTCGAGCCCGCCTCCATCACCGCAGTCCCGAGCCCGCGGACACTCACGAGAGGCTAGACCGCCTCGCTGGCCGCCCCTTCCTTCCGCCTCCGCCTCCCGTCGGTGTTCCAGCAGCGAGGCGCGACCAACACGCGGCCCGACCCAGACTTAAACCCACACACACAAACACACACACACACACACACACACACACACACATTCACTGCCCACCGCCCTGCGGCTCCGCCCCCGACTTTCCCCACCTTACCGTCACTTCCGGTCTCCAACCTGGCTCGAAAGTTCACTTCCGTTTCCCCGATTGTATGGGGGGGAATCGCGAGACGGTACTTCCGGCTTCCCCCCCCACAAATTTACTTTTCTGGGGCACGATGAGAAAGTCCACAACCCCAAACAGTGAGTTCCTCGGGGGGGGCGAGACGGGCCGGGGCCGGCCTAGATGGGAGGGAGCCGACAAACCCGAGGTGCCGCCACCGCCGCCGCCGCCCGGGGAACCGCAGTGCGCCTGCGTGAAGCGCGCTACACATGCGCACACACTAGCACCTCCCTGTCCCCTATTCCGGCTGTGTCCCTGAGCGCCGAGCGCTCCACGACTGAGGTGGCTGATGTAAATGCCTGAAGAAAAAAAATGACCAGGTTTCCACCGCAGCTGCCTCGAGAGAGGCTGTGAACGCCCGTGTGGGCTTTAGGGGATCGTGTCCCGTCTCGCCACGCTGGTTCGACCGGCGGAGAAATCCAACCAGGCACAGCCCTGGACACCTAAAACCTCAGGTCCCCGGGTCCTCCTACGTCATCCCTGCGCCGAGGGTTGGCAGCGGTTCTCCATCGTCCGGCCCCGGGCGTGAAGCCGCCTGGTGTGCGACATGCAGACGGCAGGCGTCGTGTTGGGCATTGGCTGAATGTGGCTAAGAGATACGCCATGTTTTAGGACGACTAAACATGCCAATGCTTTCTCATAAGGGGGCGGGCGGGGGGGGCTCGGGTCAAGAAATAAAAGAGTCCAACTGGATTGAAGGACCAAGGGATTAAAAGGTCCAGCCTGGGCGTTGCAGTGGGCGGAGGGGTTACAGCCCCTGTACCTTCTTTCCCACCAACTCCAGGTCTTTGGGAATCCGTAGATTATACGTAGGCCATTGCTGAGTTTCAGCAAGCGTTGTTTACTGAGCACTTACTTTGTACCAGCCAGTATGCCTTTTGCAAAATGTCCCATTCAGCATCTGAGATGCATGTTAAAATCCACTTTTTAGCTTTTATCCCAGCACTCTGGAGGCAGAGACAGGCATATCTCTGAGTTCCAGTTAGTAAGACCCTGTCACCCACACACAAAAAAAATCCACTTCCTACTGAGTACACGTCACATAGAATTGACAAACCACGCCTACCCGATTACCGGATTCCAGATTGAACTTTTTACCACCCCTTACTGCATTTTATGTAAGTTTTTCACTTTAAGTCTTTTTAACATTTTTTCTGTGCATGTGCTGTGTTGTACGTGTGGAGATGAGAAAACAATTTTGGGGATTCCCCTCCGTCATGTGGGATCTGGGAATCCAACAGGTCGTCAAGGCTTCGAGGCCCCACATTTTAGTTTTTTACTATAAACTTTTCAAAGGCTTAAGGGGTAGCTCAGTGGTAGAACACCTGCCTCACATGCCCAAGGCCCTGGGTTTGATTTCATAGTTGTCTCTCTCTGTCTCTGTCTCACACACATACACACACATACCCCAAACATTACCACCAACGATATATTTAACTTATATCCAGATTTTTAGTACTGAAGAGGCCAGGCGTGGTGGTGCACACCTTTAATCCCAGCATTCGGGAGGCAGAAACATTTCTGTGAGTTCAAGGTCAGCCTGGTTTGCATAGTGAGTTCCAAAACAGCTGGGGCTTAGGGAGACCCTGTCTCAAAAAGGCCAAAAAAAAACAAAGACCCAAAAAACCAGATTTTTAGTATTGAGAGATCTCAGAGAAACATTTCTGTGAGTTCAAGGTCAGCCTGGTTTGCATAGTGAGTTCCAAGACAGCTGGGGCTTAGGGAGACCCTGTCTCAAAAAGGCCAAAAAAAACAAAGACCCAAAAAAACAGATTTTTAGTATTGAGAGATCTCAATTTTATGTGTATGAGTGTATTACCTGCATGTATATAAGTGCACCCATGTCATGCAATGCCTGAGGAGGTCCACAGAAGATACCAGACTCCCCCCAGAACTGGAGTTAGCCACCGTGTGTGCTAGGAATCGAACCCAGGTCTTCTGTAAGAGCAGTCAGTGCTCTTAACTGCTGAGCCATCTCTCCAAACCCTCAAAGTCATTTTTTTTTTTTTTTTGTCTTTTTGAGACAGGGTCTCCCTGTAGCCCCAGCTGTCCTGGAACTCACTATGTAGACCAGGCTGGCCTTGAACTCACAGAGATCCACCTGCCTCTGCCTCCCAAGTGCTAGGATTGAAGGCGAGCACCACCACGCCCAGCTAAGAACAGCCAGTGCTCTTAACTGCTGAGCCATCTCCCCAGCAGTATCATCTATCGTCTCTCCCTCTATCATCTATTACTACAGAAGTCTTAATAAACAAGTGAATGAACTCGTGTGTCAGTGAGCTTTTCCAAGGTGTGCACCTACAGGTTCCCCTACCATAATAACATAAGCTTCAAAGAAAAATCCATCATGTTCCAGCAACTTGTTCACACCTGTTCTAACACATACCAGTTGCAATGGGCTGTTTACACAGTTGTCTTTCCTTTTTCCAAAAAAATATGTCCCCAGGGATTAGTCAATTCCGGATAAACAACTGATACCCAAAAGTTTGCTAGGTGAATGACTGAAAGACCCTAATCTAGTCACTTCAGTGTTGCACACAACAGAACTCAGACATGGGTTAAAAGACTCCAGGTTTCTACCTGTGGGGCTCAGCTCTCCTAATTCTGCAAAGGCCCTGGATGTGCCAGGGTATATTGTGGGGTGGTTACATTCAGAAGAGGGGGAGGAAGGCCCCAATGCTGTAGGTAATCCAGGCGTAGGTGGGTTGGAAAACAAGGTTGAAGTTACTTATTAGCGGTGAAAGGGTCAAGGGTCAAGACAAGGGGCTAAAAGCAGAGTGGACTGAGTGGCCAGCGAAGAGCAGTGAAGGCGGCAGTCCCCTCACCTCGAGACCACCAGCTCCCTCCTGCTTGAGATGTTCCACCGAATTTGGGCAGCGTTGCTCTACCTCTATGGTTTTCTTCTCAACGCCATGGACCAGTGCCCTGAGCAGAGTCCACTAACAGCTCTGGGAATGGATAAAAAAGAGGTATGGCCTAAGAATGGGGAAAACCCACGGTAGAAGCTGGGGGCCTTCTGGTGTGTAGCTCAAGATGACCAGAAAGCATGCTGGAAAAGGAGGAAGAGGGTGTTTTGATGACAAAAGCAGAAAGAATACCAGTGCTGTGGTCATGAATGTGGAGACACGGCAGGACTGCAAGGTAGGGTGGTGATCCAGGTTACTTGGGGAAAGCAAAATGAAGTCCTTAACTAGATGGCAGCCAACACCTCTAGCCCTAAGTCTTGCTCTGCTGATGGAGAGGTTGGATGGATCCACCAGTGAACCCACTGACCCCCGTCCTGCGACACCCCCCCCCCGCCCCATTTGCTCCTTTGTCTCTCCAGACGCACCTTGGCCTGTGGTACTTTATCGCAGGAGCAGCCCCCACCAAGGAGGAGTTGGCCACTTTTGACTCTGTGGACAACATTGTCTTCAACATGGCTGCCGGCTCTGCCCCCAGACGGCTCCAGCTCCGCGCGGCCGTCCGCATGTGAGTGATGAGGCCGCAGTGGGTTTGCTCTCTGCCCAAACTGTGAACACCCACTCACCAAAAGCTGGGCTGGTAATGGGCATATCCACCACTCTTGGCCCGCTGAATTCAACAGCTCAAGGTGCCTTCTGGAGATACAATGGGCCCAACTGTCCCCTGGCAGCTTGAAACTTAAAGAGAGCTGGGCTGGGGTAAGGAATAAATGGAATCAAAGCTGGTACTGTGAGTGAAATGACAGTCCATCTGCTGCTTTTCCTGTCACCACCACCTCTGCAGGAAAAATGGGCTCTGTGTGCCCCGGAAATGGATCTACCACTTGACTGAAGAGAAAGGGAACACAGATCTCAGAACTGAAGGTTGGTTCCCAGCAGCCCTGACTTCTCCCAATCTCCCTGAGCTTATTGTTTTCCCCTTCAAAATCCAGGACTGATCTAGGACCTCATACATGCTAGTGAGGCGCTCCATCACTGAACTGCATCGCCAGCCCCTTTTCTGACTTTTCAGTTTTGAGATGGGGTTTCACTGTGTTGCCCCAACTGCTCTCAAACTCACTCTGTAGCTCAGGCAGGCCTTGAATGTGAGATCCTTCTGCCTTGGCCTCATGAGAAGCCGAGATTTTGTCCTGCACTACCAGGCCTGACTCAACTTGGTTTTCCATCCTGTCCTCACGCTCTTCATCCCGACAGGCCGCCCTGACATGAAAACAGACCTCTTCTCCAGCTCGTGCCCAGGTGGAATCATGCTGAAAGAGACAGGCCAGGGTTACCAACGCTTTCTCCTCTACAGTGAGTGGGGATACAGGGCAGGAAGTGCCCAAGGGAAACAGGAAGGCAAAAGGGGTCCCCTGACATTCTCCCAAAACAAGCTGGGTGTCTTCATGAGGTCCTTTGGGCATTGGGAGGGCAGTGCTGAGAAGCAGGAACTTTGACGTGGCCTGGCTGCACTCTGTCCTTCCAGATCGCTCACCACACCCTCCTGAGAAGTGTGTGGAGGAATTCCAGTCCCTGACCTCCTGCTTGGGCTTCAAAGCCTTCTTAGTAACTCCCAGGAGCCAAGGTGAGAGGTTAAAGTCTCCTGAAGAGGTGTGGGAGTCACCAGGTCTTCTGCGGGTACTAGAAAGAATCTCATGTGATGCCACAGAGGCGCTGGCCAAGGCAGACATTCTCAGAGATGCTACATTGACAGCTCTGACTCTCTTATGCTAGGATGCTACCAGGCAAAGGCTGAGAGCTGCAGCGTGATCCGTGAGAATGGGGGTGGGGGGGGCTCGTCTACTAATAGGTGTTTAGTCAGGAGAGGTAGCACACATAGCACTCAGGTGGCAGAAGCAGGAAGACCACCTGCAAGTTTGAGGCCAGCCTGGTCTACATAGTGAGTTTCAGGCCAGCCAGGGCTACATAATGAGATCCTGTCTCATAAAAAAAAGAAAGGACAAAGATAGCTTTCTGAGTCTTCAGAGGGTAAAGAGGGTGGAGAGTCAGACAGAAGGGAAAGGACCCCAGGCACCTTCCTGACACCTGGGGATGAAGGAGCACCCCCACCCTGTTACTAGCTTACTAGCAGCCTCCGCATTTCTCTCCCTGGACTTCCTTTCCATCCTCTTATTCTGTCCTTCCTCACATCACAGAGGCCTGTGAGCTGTCCAGCCACTGACCTGTAGCTTCATCCGTGCCCCAGACGAGGCGAAGCTGAGTTGTGAAGGTGAGACGCTAGACGCTCACCTCTCTTTAAGGATAATAAAGATGATTTTTCAATCCTCATCTCATGGGTATTTGTCTCCAGACATCAGTCATTTTCCCGTTTCCACACTCCGCCTACACCCTCTACCACCTACCCCCCAGCTCTTCGGCGTCAGGAAGGACACTGAGGGGCAGCACCTCTCACATTATAGTGGTATATTTAGGATTTAGTGTGACACAGTTATTGCTGAGTGAGCAAACCTCTAGCCTGAGTGAAGGTGACCCATCCCAGCACCCCTCTTCCCCCCACCCCCACCTTCCCCTCCCGTCAGGAGCTGCCAGCCCTTCGGAGCTGGTACTCTGGCCAATACTGCCCTGTACCACCCCTCTGCCTCCCGTGAGTACATGAGCACTGGATCTTCCCTGTAGCCCCTTCTACACTTTCCACCTCACAGCCTCAGTCCTCTATATGGTTCAGGTCCTAGGACCCAAGGGATACTTTGGGTCTCCCTGTTACCCTCTTAATGCAGTGATCTCTGCCCTGCATCTGGCTGTTCTACCCCCAGGAAACGGAAAGGTAGAAAAAGACCCTTTGATCTTCATTCTCCAATCATTAATTCTGTTTTTCTTTCAAAAAGTGGAGGTGAGGGGAGACTGGAGGTGGAAATAAAACCATAGGAAGAGCAATGTAGAAGCAAAAATGTAACAGGTGGTGACTCCAAGGTCAAGGCCTCGCTGTCCACTATTAGACACCCTAAGCAGACAGCACTGTCCCTCACTTGTATGAAGGGGTTCCTGTGCTTTCTCGAGTGTCTTCCCCATCCCTGAGGTCCCTGTGCTACAGTCTGGGTTTCCCCACTTTCCTCCTAAAGGCCACACTATCTTCACCCTCCGGCCCCATTCGGCCACACTCACAGCTCCTTTCCTGGACCTTCCCTCTGCCCCTCTGCTCCCCTTCTCGGCCTCTCACCCTCCAAATTAGTGGCCTCCTCAACTTCACTAGGTTCCCGGAGGCTGACAGCCAGCACCAGGGCCTGCAAGAGGCCAAAGAGGCAGGCAAAGTGCAGGGGGTGGGTGGTAAGGAGGCTCAGCACAGCATGAAGCCCATGCAGGGCGGCCAGGAAGCACAGCAGCCCATGTAGCCAGAGGCCCAGGGGTCCTCGAAGGCCCAATGCGTCCAAGATTGCTCGAAGAGGCCTCGAGCACAGCGCCAGCAGGGCAGAGGCCAGCAGCTCCAGTAGGTGCAGGGTCAGGTTGGTGGAGATCTGCAGGTCCTCCTCCGGGTCCCTCAGGTAATGTGGGGGAGCCCCTGGCTCCCCACGTAGCCAGCCCAGCAGCCTCTGACGCTTGCTAGGTTTCTCAATGGGGACTTCTGGCCCGTGGGTACCCAGTTCCCCTTTGAGGGACACTCCAGGGCTCTTGGTGCCCTCTGAGTCCACAGGATCCCATCCTGTTTTTGGAAGCGTTCCCCCAGTCTGTAGTCTCCTAGACTCTTGAATGCTAGAGACAGTCTTGTCCCGCTTGAAGGACTCCATTCTTCTGAACCCCAGGTGCTCCATTTGGGCCTCTCTGCTTGGCTCAGGGGCAGCCCCAGGGCTCCTCAGTGTCCCCGAGTCCTTGGTCTTGAGAGGCCCCAAGTCTCCCATTGTCTCTGGGGCACTGTCCCAGTCACTCTCTGAATTCTCAGGGGAGGTGTCCAGCCATCTGGATTCTGGGACAGGTGGGGCAGGCTTCGTCGGTTTCTTGCGGCCCCAAGGTCGAGGTAGCCAGCCACCAAGCCGTCGCAGGAACATGGCTGCGGTGTGTGACTAGCCCCCGCCAAATCTGAGACTGCTTCCTGACACTGCTCAGGACGCTCAAGGTCTCCTCGGATGCCAGAATCTGTTCGGGTTCAGAACAGGTATCTTTAGGGATGTCATCTTACTCTGAGTTCAGGAAGAGCTCCCCGGTTTCATGAAAGCTCATGGAGCCCCAACTTTGGCAAGTGGCCTGCTTCCTTGTCAGTTTAACGAAGGGAGGCACATCCAAATCCATTCACCACCCACCCCCTCCCACACACAGGCTAGGGTCACCCCCACAGTGCCGTTTCTGTTCCTTCCCAGCAATCAGCACCCCAAGTTTCACTCACCAGGGCCACACCCCAGGGTACCCCGGAAAGGGGGGCAGACGCTGCTCCATCGAGGAAGGCCGGCAGGCGGGTGGCCCGGGGTCCTAGGGCCTGAATTTGGGGATTCTTAACCTGCTGCCCAAGGAGCTCAAAGAACAGGAAGTCCCGGTTGAGACGGGGGCGGGGTGGAAGTGTCCGGCGAACTCGGGCCGGTGGCATCCATCCCTGAACTTGGTCCCACGGTCCCGCGAGGGGCCTCCACAAGGTCAGCACGCAGACGTCCTCGGGGATGCCAGACTCGGGGCGCAGGGCGGCCTCCCGGGGGACCGGCGTCTGGGTGCTGTGCACAGTGGCAGCTCCAGGGCCCAGCGTCGGGGGCCGAGGCCTCACCGAGCGGCAGCGGAGCCCGGAAGCAGCTGCACCGGGTCGGAGAGGGATGGGGAGGGGCCGGAGGGGGCGGGGCCCGCGGCTCGCGGGGCGGACCCTGTAGAGCGGCCTCGCCCGCACCCCACCCTCCCTCGCCGAGCGTGGAGCGGGACGCCGGGGGCTGGAACTGACCGGCCTGGTGCTTCGGGAGGCTCTCCAGCCCACTGCCTCCTTTTCTATTTAAAAAAATATTTTATTTTATTGTGTACGCGTGTATTGCCTGCATGTGTGTACGTGCACCCATGTCGTGCAGTGCCCACGGAGGACAGAAGAGGCCGTCGGATCCCCTAGGACTGGAGTTATGGACAGTTGTTAGCCTCCATGTGGGTGCCGGGATCGAACCCGGGTTCTCTGCAAGAGCAGCCAGTGCTCTTAACTGCTGAGCCATCTCTCCAGGCCCCTCTTTTTCTATTTTTAAGGCAGATTCTCACTATATATGCAACCTGGACACATGTAGCCCAGGCTGGCCTTGGGCTCTCCTCTTGCCTCAGCCTCCCTAGGGGCCAGGCTGCCCTGGAGTTCCGGTGCACATTCCCCACCAGCCTCCATTCCTCCACGGCTTCGTGTTCTGATCAATCAGAAGGCAACAGGAGCCCCCCCCCCACCCATTCGAGCACCAGGTGGGTGAGGTGGGCACCAGGTAGTGTGGGAGAGACAGCCTGGAGTTCCGGTGCACATTCCCCACCAGCCTCCATTCCTCCACGGCTTCGGCTTCGTGTTCTGATCAATCAGAAGGCAACAGGAGCCCCCCCCCCATTCGAGCACCAGGTGGGTGGGGTGGGCACCAGGTAGTGTGGGAGGGACAATGGAGACCAGCCGGCCTCCGGGCAGGAAGCCCTGGTTTACTACCAGGTGTGGACCCTAGGTTCCACCCCCCAGCACAGTAATGTAAAGCTTCTATCTGGGAGGTCAGAGTTCGCAGACACTAGTGGATAACCCTAGGGCACCCTAGCCACTACCTGCAGCAAGACAGGGCTTTCAGGCCTCCCCCTCCCGCTACAAACTCCGTGGAGGTTGGGGGTGTCTTTTGTGTTCTTAGCACATAGTGAACTTGTGTCTGTGACACAAGCGGAATTGGTGGACCAGCCAGGAGGCCCAATGGGAGATGAATCTTGCACAAAGCTGAGCCATTCCCAATTCACAGGGTTTTGAAAAACAGGCAGAATATATGCAGTGGGGCTGGGACCAGCAGGAGGGCCTCTTATGTGGGACTTGCATGTAGCTTACTTCCTACCGAAACACTCAACACGCCACGAGAGGAGGCTGGTTTATTTCTCAACTCCCAGCTCTTCTCTCCAAAAGCAGAGCCCAGTGACCCAGACCCAGGGCCTGGCACCTCCCAGGAAGCAGAGGTGACCAAGTCAGAGGTCCAAGTCCAGACTTGAGCAGCGGACCAGGGTCAGACTTTGCCAGTTAGAGTTCAAGGTTCATGTAGGTCCTCAGAGCTCGCTCCCAGGCTCTGTCCTTCTCTCTCCTGCTCTCCCTCTGGGGGATCATGGCGGCCCCTTGAGGGACTCTCTCTTTCCCAGACACAGC
>NW_008358192.1:639140-653666 GCF_000622305.1 Nannospalax galili | reverse complement strand
CACAGGGGAACCCTGTTAAAAAAAAAAAAAAAAAAAAAAAGGGCTGGAGGAAATGGCAGTTAAGAGCACTGACTGCTCTTGTAGAAGACCTAGGTTCGGTTCCCAGCGCCCATATGGCAGCTGACAACCATCAGTAACTCCAGTTCCAGGCGATCTGATGCTTCCTTCTGTCCTCTGTATTACGTGACACAGGTGCACTTACATATATAAAAAAAAAAAAAAAAAAAAAAAAAAGGGCTGGAGGAAATGGCAGTTAAGAGCACTGACTGCTCTTGCAGAAGACCTAGGTTCGGTTCCCAGCGCCCATATGGCAGCTGACAACCATCAGTAACTCCAGTTCCAGGCGATCTGATGCTTCCTTCTGTCCTCTGTATTACGTGACACAGGTGCACTTACATATATGCAGACAGAACACTCATACATGTAAAATTTTTTTGATTTTTTGAGACAGGGTCTCCTGCTAGCCCCAGATGGCCTGGAACTCAGTGATTCACCAGCCTCTGCCTCCCAAGTGCTGGGATTAAAGGCTTGTGCCATCATGCTAAATTTGTTTTTTTAACTGAAAAATTTCACAGCCTGGGGAGGTAGTTGCACGCCTTTAATCCCAGCATTTGGGAAGCAGGTGGATCTCTGGGACATCCAAGCCAGCTGGGGCTACAGGGAGACCCTATCTCAAAAAGACAACATTATTTTTGCTTGTTGTTGATTTTTTTGTGTTTTGAGATAGGGTCTCTCTGTAGCCCCAGCTGTCCTGGAACTCACTACGTAGATCAGGCTGGCCTTTAACTCACAAAGATCTGCCACCACGGCCCGCTAATAAAATTTTTTTTTTTTTTGGTCATTTTGAGACAGGGTCTCCCTGTAGCTCCAGCTGTCCTGGAACTCACTATGTAGACCAGGCTGGCCTTGAACTCACAGAGATCTGCCTGTCTCTGCCTCCCGAGTGCTGGGATTAAAGGCATGCACCACCATACCCAGCACATCATTTTTTTTTAAAGCAATGCTAATAAGAAATTAAAGATAAAAAAATAAAGTTGGGGGCTGGGGAGATGGCTCAACAGTTAAGAACAATGACTGTTCTTGTGCTCCGTGGGGGGCACTGCACAACACGGGTGCACTTACCTACATGCAGGCATAACACTCATACACATAAAAATAATAAATAATTTAAAAAGATAAAGCAAAAAAAAACAAAACAACAAAAGAGCATTTGCTGCTCTTGCAGAGGACCCAGGTTCGTTGCCAGCACCCACATGGCGGCTAAGAACCTTCTGTAACTCCAGCTCCAGGTGATCTTGACACCCTCTTCTGACCTCCGCGGGCATTACACGATACGGGGGCATTTACATACATGCAGGCAATACACTCATACACATAAAATAAAAATAAAATATTGAATAAAAATAAAGTTCATGTGGACATAGTAAATATGACTCCCTATACAGTGTTTTTGCCTTGCATCAGGGAGACCGGGTCTCTATGCGCAGCACAAGAAAGAAAAATAAATTAAATAAGTAACAAATAAAGGGAAGAAATATTCCACCCGGCAGCCGTCTGGAGGTCCTGCGTTAGGGAGACCGGGTCTCTATGCGCAGCACAAGAAAGAAAAATAAATTAAATAACAAATAAATGGAAGAAATATTCCACCCGGCAGCCGTCTGGAGGTCCTGCGTCCCACCCCACCCCCTTTTCCCATCCTGTAATACGTACCGTTAGGAAATATCACTCGACCTGGTAAGCCGTCTTCGGTCTGATCTTATTTCCTGGTCTTCTTCCCCCTAAACCCAAACCAATCTGACATGATTGCGGAAGACTTCAGAGAAAGGCGGTACGTGGTAACTTCCGTACGGCAAAATGGCGCCCTACAACACCACAGAATAGCCACACGGCACCAGGACGCATGCGCAGCAGCAAACAGCACCACCGCCTCCACCATCACCACCCACAAGTTGCAGTTTCCCGCCCTGGAACCTTCCCAAGCCTCGGCGCCAAGCCTCGCGTGCCCAGAGGACGCGAGGACCCAGGGGGTATGTGTCGGTTGGGGTCCCGCTTGTCCATAACACCCCCACAATGCTGTTTGCCGCCCTCGACCTCGTCCCCCTGCTCCAGGCTCCTTTTCTGGAGCTGGGAAGCCACGTTCTGCCTTATTGAGACCCTGAGGACGGCGAGTGGGTGGGGGACACGGACGGACAGACATCTGTGGAACGCCGAGCAGCTGTGAGATGAAGTAACGTCACGGTGCCCCTCATCACTGCTCCCACCCGGGTTCGAAGAACACGCTCAGGGTTGACAGCAGAACGCTCCACTCGGACCCCGAGAGGAACTGGAGAAGTGCAAAGGGACGAACAGCAGAATGGCTGGCGCCACCGCAGGTCAGCGGGACGGCGCATCCCGAGCACGCCCGACCCCAGTCAGTCCCTCAGCACCGAGCCACACACCTCCGGCCTCTCGCGAGACCCCACGGCCAAGGCGGCTGCGGGCCTGACCGGAGAGCCAGGGGCCCCTCAGCCCCGGCAGCCTAGTACTACACCTCCCAGCCTCTCTACTCAGCGGCGCCGTATTGGGCTTCCGCTTCCGGTGGCGTCTCCTTTCGCCCCGCCCCCCGAACGGCTGCTTCAAAGGCCTCGCGAAGCCTGGGTTGTGCGAGGGTGCTGCTGGGATTGGTAGTTTGCGCTTCTCTCAGTTTGTCAGTTTCTCTTGCTGAAAGGACTACACCTCCCGGCGTCCTCAGAGACTCCCGGTCCTTAGCGCCTGCGCATTGCCCTTTCTCAACCCACCCTAACCTCACCAGTTTCCACTCCCCCACCCCCCACCCTACTTTGGCTGCCGCGGTCGGGTCCACGGCCTGCGTTGTCGCGGTCCCAGTTGTTCCTTGGAAGCAGCGACTCTCCTCCCCCGTCCCAGTCCCCTTCCGCGTCCGGCGGGTGAGTGCCGAGTCCCCGGTCCCTGGGCGCGGCACATGGGGGGCTCTATGCTCCTTGATGTGGGGGTTGAGGCCAAAAGTGCGTGGGGTCCCGCACGGTAGGAGGGTGGGTGGTGGGAGGAGAAGAGGCAGGATGTGGGAATGCCGGTGGACCTCCCCCAGGAGTGCGAAGCGAGCAGGCTTGGGTTTAGCCTGGGAAAGATAAACTTCGGGAGCTTTGGGACAGGCGCCAAGAACATGCGAGGCACCTGCGGTGGTAGGGAGCCCCAAGAGAGCCCTGGCGCAGCTGACACCCCCGGGGAGAGGGGTCTAGCCTTCGGTAGCGCGGGTGGGAACGCAGAAGAGGGTCTGCGCAGGGATACTGCAGAGGCTAGGATCCTGGAAGCCAAGGTGGCGTCGGATTCCTCTGCGATTGGGGACGACGAGTGGTAGGAGGGGAGGACACCAGGCACAGCTTGGGCTTGACTTACACGCTTCTTTTTCAGTTGACGTAAAAATGAGTAGCTCAGAGGAGGTGTCCTGGATTTCCTGGTTCTGTGGGCTCCGTGGTAATGAATTCTTCTGCGAGGTTGGTCCAGCCGCCCTGCTTGCCCGTTCTGCTTGTCCTCCCCAAATAGGAAGCACTTAGTGTCTTACTTGTGTTCAGGGACACACCTTCCTGTTAAAAACAAAATCCTACCAACTGTGGGTTGGTAACCTGTGCGGCACTTGTTTTTTTTTAATGTGTATGAGTGTATTGCCTGTATGTATGTGAACTGCACCTGTGTCGTGCTATGCAGTGCCACGCAGGTCAGAAGAGGGCATCGGATGCCCCTGGAACTGGAGTTAAGGACGGTTCGTAGCTGCCATGTAGGTGCTGGGAATCGAACCCGGGTCCTCTGCAAGAGCAGTCAGTACTGTTAACCGCTGAGCCATCTTCTCCAGCCCCGCTGCCTTTTTTTGCTTGAGTTCAGTTTTCATTGATCATCTGGCCTGGAACTACTATGTAGCCTAGGCTGCCGGCGCTCACACGTGTGACAGCCTTCCTAAGTGCCGGGATCACTGGGTGTGCAGTGATTCATGGCTAACTTGTGGGGGTTTTGTTTGTTTTTAATTACTAGAGAGATATCTGTGGTGACCATTAGGAAAATACAAATGCTATGTGATAGTTTTGCAGTGTGCAAAAGCTGTGTGATGACATAGAGACTTGGAACTGCCTTTCAGAAACTATAAACTGTTCAGCCTACATGGTTCTCAGGGAGTCAGCTGTCCCCAAGGAGAGGGCACAACTGGTTCCTAGAAATCAGGGCCAGAAGCAGACAGAAATCTTCAAAGGAATGTCTCTGTAAGGAGATTGCTGTACCTGCTTAGAAGAAACAAAGTTGGCTGACTGGGAGTTTTTGTTGTGATGGTTTGGTCTTTTTGTAGCCACAGCTGACCTGGAACTCACTGGGATTGAAAGTGTGCACCACCATGCCGGGCCCAAAGTTTTCATGAGAGAAAGACCCGAGTCCTTCTGCAGAGCTGGAATTAGGAAATGAAGGGAACAGATACAGTCTGTTGAGGATAAGGCATTTCTTCCCAGATGAACGGTGGGTTCCTGTATCAATTCCAACCTCTTGACTCCCCTGTCCTGGCAGGTCGATGAAGACTACATCCAGGACAAATTTAATCTTACTGGACTCAATGAGCAGGTGCCTCACTATCGACAAGCCCTAGACATGATCTTGGACCTGGAGCCTGGTAATGCCCCCTAGGGTTGTTGGGGAGGGTGTGCACGTTGCTGAATTTCCTTTTGATTCTCTAGCTCTCCTATCCCCAAATCTGCTCCTGTTTCTTGTGCACATGCTTTTTCCTCCACTCCCCTAGTCCTCCCCGCCCCCATAACCCAAGCTAGACTTTGCCTCCTGATCTTCCTGCCTGAGCCTCTCATGCCAGGATTGTGGCATGTAACATGCTTGGCGTCTTGCGTTCTTTTGGTCCTCACCTAGTTCCTGCCTTAGAGATGGTAACTCTCCTTTCCGTGAGCTCTGGATCTAACTCAGCTCTGTTTCATAATGTCAGTTTCCTTGTGGGTTCTGTTTACTGCCTCTTTCTTCTGATTTAAAGGGTTGCCTTCTGCATTGATACTATATTTATGTGTTAGTGGGAGAAGAGGGTAGAGGCTGACGAGGTATGGAGCTGAGTGATCCTGGGTTTGTAGAAGTGTCACAAGCCCAGGTTTCTGGGTTTGATGCCCAGGTGAAGCATAGGGTGAGGCCCAGCAATGGGTCCCTTGTAAACTGTGTAGGCTGCCACCTTGGGGGAGGGTGAGGTAACTGGGAAAGCTTAAAAAACCAGTGACCATCCCACGTTTCAGATGAAGAGCTGGAAGACAACCCCAACCAGAGTGACCTGATTGAGCAGGCCGCTGAGATGCTTTATGGGTTGATCCACGCCCGCTACATCCTGACCAACCGAGGCATCGCCCAAATGGTGAGGCCTCTCTGCTGCCCCTGCTTCTGAGGCAGTAAAGGGAAACAATGCCTACAGCGAAAAGCCTGTGTCATCCTTCAGTCTCGGAAAAGAGGAAGCATCTCACTGAGGGTCCCACTTGAGGGAGTTGTTCCCATGGAGGGAGTTGAGACCTGGGACTGGGAGAAGTGATAGATTGCTTTTGCCACAGGGAACTGGACACAAGGCAGCAGAGGGTTCTGGGCCTGTCTTGGCAGAGAAGGGATTGAAAGAGGGAGGCATGGGGGACAGTGTCATGAGCTGCACTGAGAAAGGGATTGTCTCTGCACACTTAACCACCAGTCCCTTCCCTGTTCCACATCCCAGTTGGAAAAGTACCAGCAGGGAGACTTTGGCTACTGTCCTCGTGTGTACTGTGAGAACCAGCCAATGCTTCCCATCGGTGAGTGTTGAAGAAGGGAGGGGAGGGCACCGTGTGGCAGCCCTCAAAGAAGTTGGGGCTAATCAGGCCAGTGCCTGAGTCCTGGGGGAGAGGGTCGGGGTTGGAGTCTGTAATGTCTGGCTGTCCGCAGGCCTTTCAGATATCCCAGGCGAAGCCATGGTGAAGCTCTACTGCCCCAAGTGCATGGATGTGTACACACCCAAGTCATCAAGGCACCACCACACGGATGGCGCCTACTTCGGCACTGGCTTCCCTCACATGCTCTTCATGGTGCACCCCGAGTACCGGCCCAAGCGACCTGCCAACCAGTTTGTGCCCAGGTGGGGAGCAAGAGTGGTCACCAAGGTCAAAGAACATTCCAAGGTCTCCCGGGAGAATTGGGAACACGCATCACGACTTTTTTTTTTTTTTCAAACTTCTTGTATTTTCTAATTTATTTTTTAATATTTTATTTTACTTTTTAAGTTTATTTTTTGAATTTTATTTATATTTTTATTTTGTGTGTATGCATGTATTGCCTGCATGTAGGCAAGTGCACCCGTGTCGTGCAATGCCCGTGGAGGTCAGAAGAGGCTGTCAGATCCCCTGGGACTGGAGTTACAAACAGTTGTTAGCTGCCATGTGGGTGCTGGGGATTCGAACCCAGGTCTTCTGCAAGAACAACCAGTGTTCCTAACCGCTGAGCCATCTCTCCAGCCCCAATGTGTGAACCATTTAAGAATAATGTGGCATTTGATACATCGGTTTAACAGTGACTGTTACTGCTACCGTCTTGGATGCTTAACCTTTTGCCCAAAGATCCTCAGGTTGTGGTTAAGCAGAGTTTCCCTTCCCGGCTTGTCATTTTTACTGTTTACCAGGGAAGAAAGATTCCATTTTGTATTGAAGCAGGTAATGATCTACAGCTCCTTAAATTGGAAACTTCATGTGATTAGGGATTTAATCCAGGGCCCCGAGCCTGCTAAACATGTGCTCCATCCCTGAGCTACACTCCCAGCTTGTTTTTTTGGTGGTGGTTGGTGTTTGTGTGTGTCCGTGAGGCAGGGTCTCTGTGGTCTAGGTTGGCCTCTAGGGATCATCCTCCTGCCTCGGCCTCTCCTGTAAATGGTGCTGTTAGGGATATGCCACCATGTTCAAGATAAATTTTCAGGTATTCATGAGCAGAGGTTGGAGAAGGGAATTTCTGTTCTTAAGCGTTAAGGAGGCCTGTGGAGGAAGCCAGGATATTGAGGAGGGGATGCCAGCCACTGGCAGGGCCAGAAGGGCACTCACCTGCTTCCTCTCTGACCTCTGCCCCTCCCAGGCTCTACGGTTTCAAGATCCATCCTATGGCTTATCAGCTGCAGCTCCAAGCCGCCAGCAACTTCAAGAGCCCAGTCAAGACGATCCGCTGACTCCCCACCCTCCCTCTGTCTTTGACACCACCTTTCTTTTGCCGTCACCCTTTCAGGAACTCTGTGTGGTTTTTAGTTTAAATTAAAGGAATCGTTACTGTGGTGGGAATATGAAATAAAGTGGAAGAAAAGGCCATGAGCTAGTCTCCTGGTGCTTGTGGTTGGGAAAGGGAAGGTGGTGGTGTGCTGGACCCCAAGGGCCCTCCTCATAGCCCAGCCCCTCCTCCCTAGGTTGAAACCAGCATAGGTTGGTGCCCCATGGATTTGGGTAATGATTACAGTATGGAGCTGACAAGGATTCTTAGGTTGAGGCGGGGGAAGTAAAAGGTTGGAAAGAAAAAATTTCAAAGGCTAGAGAAGCATCGGTCTTCGGTCGCCATGGCTGTCTGTGTCTGTCATAAGGACTTTAGCATACTCACAGTTTTGCTTTTAAAAGGAATGTAACCCTAGCCAGGCGTGGTGGCGCACGCCTTTAATCCCAGCACTTGGGAGGCAGAGGCAGGTGGATCTTTGTGAGTTTGAGGCCAGCTTGGTCTGCATAGTGAGTTCCAGGACAGCTTGGGCCTACAGGGAAACCCTGTCTCAAAAAGATAATTAAAAAAAAAAAAAAAGAATGTAACCCTAAAATAAATAGAACTGGAGTGGAGACAAGTTCCAGAATTGCAGCTCAGTGGTGTTCATGTGCCCCCTGCTGGGGGAGCCCAGACATTTCAAAAGGATGGAGGCGCTTCTCCCTGGCCAGCCTCTCCCAGCATAATGGAATCCTGTTATCCGACCCTGTTGTGTAGGACAGCAGACAGTGCCAAACACAGGCACTACCCATGGCCCTTGAGGAGAGGGGTAGATCTTTCAGGGGCACATTTAGGACAAAACTGGATAGAGACCTAGTTGATGCCCAGGTATCACTGCTGTCTGGGTCACTGCTCCCATGGAAACCAGACCTTGTGGGTGAGGAGGACACACCGTGCTTCCTGCCAAATTCATAACTTCCTGCCCCCTGCAGAAATACAGCTCTGCACCTACATACAGCACCTCCTGCTCAGACTGCCAGTGGAAACCACGCTGCAGCTCAGGATTGAGGAGCGTGGTCCCACGAAGGTGGAGGGTCAGGGTCTCCCACAGGAGCTGCCCCTCTTCCCCAGGTTCCATAATGAAGGCCTGTATGCTTATAGGTGTGCTGGTCATAGTGGGCTTTGTAATGGGAAGGGGTAAGTGGGGCCCAGGGCTGGGAGGAAGGGGACAACCATCCAGGAGGAGGGTGGGGGTGGAGTTGGGGCCCTGGATACTCTTAAGCCGCTGTCACCAGTTCATTTGTTCCTTCTGTATGTCCAGTTCCAGTTCCTGATGTCCGGACCTGCCACTTCTGCCTCTTAGAAGACCCTTCCTTGGGCTGCATTTCCGGCTCAGAGAAGTGCACCATCAGCAGTTCGTCCCCATGCATGGTGATCACCATCTATTTTGGTGAGTGGATTCGGGGAAGGGACTGCTATTAGAACAGATGTGGCTTGGTCTTCTCAAAAATGTGAGAGCTGTTTGGGGGGGTCTGGGCTTTACAAGGACGAGCCCAGTGTCTTGGAAGGAGTTGGGGGTTGTGGGGTTTTCGGAGGCCAGTGAGTGATTTTTATTTTATTGCCTCTTATGAGAGTGCCTAGAATAAAAGGTCTGGGGAATTAGTGACAGGGTGGTTAGTTTGGGGAGGGGGGGGGTTATTAAAAGGGGTTATGACTGTCCCCTCTTCCTTAGATCTTAACGTTCGTTTCAACGTCCGAGGCTGTGGACAGCACAACTCCTACCGCTGTAAAGAAAAGCGCAACACCTACTTCCCAGAGTACTGGTACCAAGCCGACTGCTGCCAGTATGATTACTGCAACTCCTGGTCGAAGGCCCAGGTTCGGGACCCTCCGCACAGGCCCTCCAAAGGACCCCTGGCTCTGCCCCTGTCTGGCTCCCAGACAAGCCAGTTCTACCAGGCCCTGAACCTGTCCTTGCCCCTGCCTAGCTTCCATGTGGATAAGGAGCCCGAGGGCCTGGACCCCCTCATCACCTTGCCCCTGGAGCTGGGCTTCTCCATTGCTGACCTGCGCCGAATATACCTGTTTCTCAACAGTTCGGGACTTCTGGTTCTTCCCCAGGGCAGACCCTGACCCATTTCCCTTCCCACCTCCTGCTCTTTCCCAGAATGGCCTCCCACACTGCCCTCAGAAGGTACTCGCATCCCTGGTCCCTGATCTCTCGGGCCTCTCTCACCATGTGTGGCCTTCTAATTCTGTTGCTAGTCTTCTGAGCTCCTAGGCAAGAATCTCAAGTATGGATTCCACCCAGACTGGTCTGAGAAAGGCACAGAGGCCCCCATCCTGAGTGTCACCATCTTCCCATCCCTTCATCTGGTCACCTGCCACATTCACTCAACTGGCTCTGTATCTCTTGCCTTACGCCCATCTCTAAGACTCAGTGCCACGCTGAGCCTACAGCAGGAAGGGTAAAGGGTAGACTTGTGTGCAGCTTTCCTGACCTGGTAACCTGGTCTTATGACCTCCACCATCCTGGTCTGTTGCTCCGACTTTGTCCCAGTCTGGCCTCCTCCGCCTCATTTCAGTTCACTGGGGGCCTCCATCCACAGCCATCCGTGCCTGGTGAGGAGGGGCAAGGTCCATCCTCATTTCCTCCACAATAAACCAGGATTAGGGCAAATCTGTGTTACATTGTTTGTGGGGTTAGGTTAGATGTGGGCAGGTAGGTGTAGGCTGGTTAAAGACAGTTGAGTGTGGGATTCAGACAGGATTGCTGAGTCCTGCCCACTATTTGACCTTTGTGGCTTCCTCTCAAATTGCCCTAAAGGGCCATATCCTTTTCACCCGCTGCTCAGCTAAAGATCAAAACATGGAAACATTCCCCACTTTAACCATAACCTGTAAAACTTGGACCATTAAGCCCACCTGCTGCCGGGGAAACGTCATTAAAGTCATGCCCCAGTTACCTCGTTCATCTCAACATCTTGGCACCCAGGACCCTTTCTGTGGGGGTCTCAGTTGGGTATGTGGAGTACATGGTGGGCTACATTAGATGAATCTTTAGTATTTTTGGAGTTTTTGAGTCAAGGTCTGGGTAGCCTAGGCTGGCCTTGACCTCCTGACCCTCTTCCTCCCAAGAGCTGGGAATACAGGAGTGTGCCACTACCCTCACCATTTAAAATACTTTTTTGAAAGATTGAAAACAATGATGGATGCTTACAAATGAACCTTTCCTATAAGTTCAGCAGCGGCCACGCTGTTCAGAGCCAGCTGTTGGGTACCAGGACTGCGGGCGGGCGGGTGGGTGGCTCCCAGCTTTGCAGCCCAGTGCTGGAGTCTCCAGTTTGTTCTCTCAAGAGCAGTACAGCTTTGTGGCTGGGAGGTTCAATCCCAATTTCTCTGTCACCTGGGTGAGTCAGTTCTGTAGCCTCACGAATCACAAGGAGGCCGCATGCTTCACACAGGTGTGTGTGCTTTAGGGACAAATGTACAGCCTTGTTTTTAAAATTTTTTTAAAGGTTTTGGGAGCGCTTTAATGACACAAAATGTTTATAGCTACAGGTTATACATGTGTTGTAAACAGTATATAATGATACAAAGTACTAACTAGATAGATGAGTGGATTCTATTGATTGACTCAGTTAATTCTGATCATTTCAACTGCTTCCCTTGGAGATCCATCTCACTCCACAGTCCATTTCCATGGCAGTCGGGTTACATGTCCCACTTTTCCTTGTGCAAGTCTGTGCTGTTTTCCTCTTGATTTACAGACATCTGAGCCAGTGTTCAGCAAACATTCAAAAAGCCTGCTTTTCATCGCAAATTATAAACAGGTATAAAGCTTTTTAAACATTAATCTTAACTCTCAACAAATGGTTGAATTCTGCTTTCCAACTGAATAATCTGTTTCATTCAACCACAGTCTGGGTAGGAGCGCCAACTGTGACCCTGTGCTGGGGCAGCCACCCGCCAGGACTGCAACAAGCTCACTGATGGTCGACTCCACCATGACATGTTCAGTGGTCTCACTGATACATCCAGAAAATGGCAAGACTAAATTTAGTCTTAAAGTTGAAAAAAAATCATAAATATACCCAGAGTTAAACAGCACTACAGATAAAAGTGCTACTGACTTCAGAGAGAAGGCAGTGTACAGCCTGTAAAAGTTGTTTTTATCGGCCGGGCATGGTGGAGCATGCCTTTAATCCTAGCACTTGGGAGGCAGAGGCAGGCACATCTCTGTGAGTTCAAGGCCAGCCTGGTCTACATAGTAAGTTCCAGGACAGCTGGGACTACAGGGAAACCCTGTCTCAAAAAGACCAAAGGAAAAAAAAAAAAGTTTTTATCTAAGTGGTGATTCTGCTCTTCTCTCTCCTGGTGTCAATCGCATTACAAACTGTAGCAGCAGCTTAGTTTTACTAGCCTTGCCAATTTTACTAGGCTTTTAAAAAAATAATTAGTCATCAGATTTACTTTCTTCCTAGAGAAATTCAGACACTTGAAATAAATAGGCAAGAAGGAGAATCAAGCGTTACCAGGTTTAAGAGTAAGAAACAGGGTAGACGACATCCACAATTACTTAGACATCAAATGCCAGAAAGAAAAAGAAAATAATCCACAGAAACAGTTTTGGAAATACTCTTATTCCTAAAGATAAACAGCTATGTTCTTGAAAAAGGCTAGAAATTAATCTCATTTGTGTTATTTCCAGTATAACACACCAATTCTATAAACCTATATGTGGGAGAGGAAAGTTAGTTTCTGCACACTGGCAAACCTGGTTGTCATGGTGTTTTTATTCAAGTCAACCCGGTGTACCTTATAGATCGCCAGCTACAAAATTCACAATGGTTCTCCAACTACCACACTGTCTACATCCTCAACAGTAATGTTTATATATAAAACGTAGAATTCTCCAGAGTTATGCTGTGTGAAATCCAACAAAATCTACTTGAAATAATCTGCAGTCCTGATGCTAACAATTTGGTCCTAAAGCTTCACATTTTAGAAACAGATGAGAGTCCGTCATTGAAGGGATCTGCTGAATGTTCTAGAGTATCAGGAGTTTGCCACAACCGAAAAGGTGGCCACGTTTGAAAATTCCCAGGCCTGAGAGAGCCTGAGGACACCTTGGGAAGGGCACAGTCACCACCAGGAAGTGAGGGACCAGGAAGTAATGAGTGGCATCTTCCCAGAATCTTGTCAGCTGTTCCCACAACCCAGGTCTGCTTTCCCAAGTTACATAAGTGCTGGAGTAACTCTGAAGCAAACTTCTTCAGAATCTAAGAGGGGCTTCCTAAAACAAGAAGCCTGTGTTAACACCATGGACTGGACTCCTTCCAAAGTCTCTTCTTAGGACCAAAAAAAAAAAAAAAAAAAAAAAAAAGAGAGAAAGAAATTAGAAAAAAAATTAAAGTTATGAAAAGTTCACATGCAGCTAACACATGAATATAGCAAACACACAAAATCTCAAAAGCAATTTCATGTATATCCAGGCCTTAGGTGTTCCTTATCAGAAATAAAGACTGTTCCATATAACACACTGGTATTAAATCTGTCTTGTAGTTCTACTTCCTGTCTGTCACTCACGCAGGCCACCTCCTCCAAATTAAAGGCGCTATTAGGAGGCTTAGAAAAAAACACTTCCAAAGCTGCTTTAAAATAATTTTTATTGCCCAGGTTATTTTTCCTTGTGTCTTGCTTTTTTTGTTATGTTTTCTTTTTAAATAACTATGTATTCAAGCATAGGGAAGCTTGTTTTTGTCTTGGAAAAAAACCCTAAACAAAGCTTTTATAGTATTGTTTGCTAGCCTGATCTCATTTAGAGCGATCACGTGGCTAGCTCCAGCATGAAATAACAGGCCTGATTCTGGTGTACTAAAGGGACATAGCATTGTTGACAAAATTAGAATCTGCTGGTGGCATTTGCGGGAAAGAAGCCCTTGCAAATTTCTAAACCACAGTAAACTGTTAGGAAATTCTTTTTTGGGGGGGGGTCTTTTTGAGACAGGGGCTCCCTGTAGCCCCAGCTGTCCTGGAACTCACTATGTAGACCAGGCTGGCCTTGAACCCAAAGAGATCCACCAGCCTCTGCCTCGAGAGTCCTGGGATTAAAGGCCACCATACCGGCCTTCTGTTAGGAAATTCTAAAGTGTCTTCCAAGCCAAAAAGAGAACACAGTTAATAAAACGCCTCAGCAGAGTTGAGTTTGACTGAAATACTGGATTTGAAAGTTACTGGAATTGGGTATGTAAAAACCAGGTCATGGGTAGGGGTCATGCTTACAATGACCTCAAATTCGGAAAAACTACAATGTACCACTTTACCGGCCACGCGCATTTCCGGGGCTTTTCCTCCCCTCAGTAGGTGCTGGTAGAAGGTGTGCTCAGTCGTTTCCCAATACAGATGCCTAGCCCCAAAGCCAGCCCGTGGGAAAGGAAGCGAGGTGGAATGAGCACCTTCAGGACCTGCGGGTAAGATGCCCCTTCTTCATGGCTCCCCTTCTCCCCGAGCTCAGAGACACAGCAGCTTCGGTGTCTGAGATGGAATCTGGCGGTGTTCTCGGCTCTATGGGGCCAGGCCGATGCCCAGTCTGCACTTTTCTTCTCAAAGTCTCAACAGTCCTTGTCTCCTCCTACAGCGTCTTCTGCGAGCTATGGTCCCTGCTGGTGTGCACCTCAACATCAGACATGATCTGCCTATCTTCCCCCGGGGCTGCTGTGTCTGACTCATGCTGTGCTTCCCGGAGAATCCTCTCCGTCTCCGCGGGGGATGGAGGATGAGGAAGGACGTGGGGGCTCGACCAGGTGGGAGGCTGGGAGCACGCTCTCGGGCAGGGGGTGGGGGGGCCAGCACCTCGATTTTTTTTTTTTTTTTTGAGACAGGGTCTCACTCCAGCCCAGCTGGCCTTGAACTCATGGCAATTCTGCCACAGTCTTCTGAGAACCTGCACGTGGTACCACAGGGCAGAAGCCCATTTTGTGAGCCTTTCCAGCAATCACACAGGAGCCTCTACTTGCAAGGGATTTGGTCACAGTGCACCTGTGTGACCTACCTTCCAGGCAGCACAAAGGCCTGAGACTGCCTTCGCATTCCTCAGTGAGCACGCCTAACTCGTGCAGACACTTCTTCACAGCAGCTTGGGTTCGATTTTGTTTGCTTAATGGAAATGGCCTTGTATAACATTCTCTCACCTGTATATTTTGCTCATTAGCAGATCTATACCTCAAACACACCAGTGTTAACTTTCAAGTCCAAATCAAAGTGCAAAGACCAAGCCTTCTGTGTCTGTCTCCTTCTTACTGGGCCCACCTTTCCCTATGG
>NW_008358192.1:636721-639124 GCF_000622305.1 Nannospalax galili | reverse complement strand
GAGAGAGAGAAAAAGGAGAAAGAGAGAGAGAGAGAGAGAGAGAGAGAGAGAACGAACCAGAGTGGTGGTGCACACCTGGAATTCTGGCACTTAAGAGGCTAAGGCAGAATTTGGAATTTGAGGACAGTAACAGGTAGAGAGCAAGATATCACCCCCCCTCCAAAAATAAACCAGGTTTACACAGTGTAACTAGTCAAACTGGAAGACAGACTGAGGAGCCCGAGATTCAAAACCGAGCGTGTTGCCAAAGTTCTTGAAGAGGGTTGTTGAACCTGGGATGTCTTTTCATATTGCCCTTCCCATCCAGTCCCTCCTCCCTGGGCCTGGGCCTTCTCCTGGCCATATCCTACCAACACAACCTTGACTCCCCCTTCTGCCCCCACAAAGCTCTGGTTGACAGCACCTCTCCAGGTGCCCACCAACCCAGCGTTCTCTACAGGTGAGCATCAAGTTCCTCTTAAACCTTTCATACCTGGAGCTAAATCAGATGTCAAGGCAGGGCAGGAGGAGAGCTGGGAGCCCTGGCCAATTCCCACAGCATCCACCTCCATCAGAAGAGAGACAAACAAAACACTTTGCACACCAGTTTATTTTGGAGGAACACCTGGGGACTCAGGACAAGAGAGAGGCTGAGGCAGATTGGAAGTAGGGGAGTGTTTCGGGCATTGGCGAATAGGAAAAGTTCAGGATGAGGTCCCGTGACAGGAGAGCCAGGGAGGGCCCATGTGAGGGCCTGGTAGTTGTACTGGCTGAGCTCAGATAGAAATCCAGAGTGTGGCTGGACCCTAGCAGAGTCTTGCCCCGAGGATTGTCCTAATGCATGCTGATCTCTCTGTTTTGAGGGTTATTGCAGAAATCCCAGAAACAGCACTTCGAGTACCTCCAGAAGCCAAACACCGGGGAAGGGTGGGTGTGGGAGCAGTCACTCATCTGCTCCCTGCTTCGGCAGTCACTCACCATGACGTGAAAACCGCTGCCTGGGGAGGGACCGCAAGCACAAGTGACAAGGAGGTCCCCACACAGAGCCGCTGAATCCTCTCATCCTCTCATCCCCAGTCCCCTAGGTAACAGTGCCACCCTGACGCCCTGCCCTGGGCCAAAAGAAAGCCATGAGGATTGGGAGTAGGACGTGCCCAGTGAGCCAGTTACAAGGGCCAACAGGGTCCTCAGTTGTTGCTTGTGGGGAAAAGGGAGAGTAGCATCGTGGGACCACTAGGAACATGCTGTGGGGATGTATTGGAGGCTGGACTGCAGAAAAGTTGCTGTTTGTTTTCTAGATCAGAAGAGAGTAAAATGATGTCTCTGCTGTGATAGATGTTAGAAGGGGAAAAAACATCTGTGTGTGTGCCCATGTCCCAAGAAGTCATGCGCAGGGATGTTCACTGCTGCCCTGCCTATGATAGTAAGATGCCAAAAACCACCTAAGTGACTATCAGTAACGGAATGCACAAAGCAGATCTCACATGCTCTCTGCCATGGAGCAGTAGGCAGCAGCTAAACAGATCAGGAAGGCACTTTACAATTTGACTCAGAAGTCCCCATAACTGTCAAGTCTAAAAAGCAAGTACAGCTGGGCGTGGTGGCACAGGCCTGTAGTCCCAGCACTCGGGAGGGGCAAAGCTCTGAGTTCAAGGCCAGCCTGGTCTACACAGAGAGTTCCAGGACAGCTGGGGCTACGGGAGACCCTGTTTCAAAAAGACCAAAAAATAAATAAATAAATAAATAAAAAGCAAGTACAGAATGGTATTTGCTGTGGAATGCTTCTGTCTGGGGAACGGGAAGGGGAAGAGGGAGCACAGAAGCCTGAGGCAGGATAGCCAAGGAAGTCAAAGGAGGCTGGGTGCCTGCTCAGTGTTAAAGTGCTTGTCTAGTGTTAGGATGTTCAGTCACCAGCAGTAAGAAGAAAAGAGAGCGGCTTATAAAGGATCAGGCATGTATCTCAGTGGCAGGATGCTTACCTAGCAGGCACAAGTCCCTGGAGTCCCTGGATTCAAATGCCAGCAACACACACACACACACACACACAGAGGGTTGCGGGGGGTACATTGGAACCCAAAGGATTGGACAGGATTGAGAAGGAAGCTGACATCCTTGTATTGAATAATCGATGATTCTGAGGCCCTGTCTTTGCCTTAGCCATTTTAAACGTGTAATAATAGGTCTAGGGAGATGGCTAGGGAGATGGTTCAATCCCCAGCACTGCAAAAAATAAAATAAAAATTTGATTTGTGGGCATGCCTTTAATCCCAGCACTCCAGAAGCAGAGGCAGGCAGATCTCTGTGAGTTCAAGGCCAGCCTGGTCTACATAGAAAGTTCCAGGCCGGCTGGGTGTAGTGGTGCACGCCTTTAATCCCAGCACTTGGGAGGCAGAGGCAGGCAGATCTCTGTGAGTTCAAGGCCAG
>NW_008358192.1:617117-636579 GCF_000622305.1 Nannospalax galili | reverse complement strand
GAAAGAAAGAAAGAAAGAAAGAAAGAAAGAAAGAAAGAAAGAAAGAAAGTTCCAGACCAGCTGGGGCTACAGGGAGACCCAAAATAAAATAAAACAGTAAAACAAAATTTAAAAAAATTAAATAAAATATAAAATAAAAGAACAGTTCAGGGAAACCTCAAGACCCAGGAAGAAGCAGTCTGTGGCTGCTCAGCAAAGCCCAGGCAGCAAATAAAGTCCTTCGGTGGCGATTGGAGATCGTTACAATGAGAAGACAGCAAAGGACCAAATACCTCACTGAACATGAACCTTAAAGGGTCAGCAAGACTGGGTGAAGGGCAGTGGGAATTCCAGAGTTGTCACTGACAGCAATAGGCCCGCTGGGGAGCAGGCAGCCTGAGCAGTGCCTCTGGAGAGCCCAGGGTCCTCTTCAGAGGGGGACATTGCGGGGGGGGGGGCGCAAGTGGGAGCAGAGACAGGTGGGAATGGGGACAGGTGGAGGCCCTGAAGGGAA
Source organism: Nannospalax galili (assembly GCF_000622305.1). Taxonomy (NCBI): domain Eukaryota; kingdom Metazoa; phylum Chordata; class Mammalia; order Rodentia; family Spalacidae; genus Nannospalax; species Nannospalax galili. The sequence goes on along the minus strand of NW_008358192.1, from coordinate 636,086 downwards.
GTGACTGAACAATGTCTTAGGACTGTGGGAACAGGATGTGGGACGAAGCTTAGGAAACTGGGAAGGGGTCATTTGGGAGGGGCTGGCCCAGAGCTTACTGTTCTTTATGTGCAGAGTGATGCAGCTGCTGCCTGCTGATGTGAGGCAGATGTCGGATCCCAGAAGGCACCCCAGCTCCTTGGTCTCCAAGAGACATCGATAGCAGTGCAGGTACTTGGGCAGTACAAGTGGCTGAGGAGGGCGCTCAGCAGAAATGATCTTACCTAGATCACAGAGAAGCAATGACCTGAAGTCCCACCTGCCTGATTCCTGGCTCATCAACCCCACTGTTCCTTCCCCATAAACCATAAAATCACTGATTCTTTTGTTGTTTGGAGACAAGGTTTCCCCATAGCCCCAGCAGGCCTAGAACTCTATGTAGACAAGACTGGTCTCAATCTCACAGGGATCCACCTACCTGCTTCTGGCTCCTGAGTTCTGGGATTAAAGGTGTATACCACCACACCTAGTCCAAATCCCCTGATTCCTGAAAGTTGTCTTAACAGACAGTGGTGGCGCAGGCCTTTAATCCCAGCACTTGGGAGGCAGCAGATCTCAGGATCTCTGTTCAAGGCCAGCCTGGTCTACATAGTGAGTTCCAGGACAGCTGGGGCTATAGGGAGACCCTGTCTCAAAAAGACCAAAAAAAATAATAATAATAATAAGCTTCATTCTCAGCTGGGCATGGTGGTCTACATAGTGAGTTCCAGGCCAGCTGGAGCTACAGAAACATCAAAAAAAAAAAAAACAAAACGACAAACAAAAAAAACCAAAAGCCTCCATTCTCTGTTCTTTTTTATATTTTTTATAGAATTTTTATGTGTATGAGTGTATTGCCTGCGTGTATACATATAAGTGCACCTGTGTCACGCAGTGCCTGAGGAGATCAGAAGAGGATGTAGATTCCTGGAACTGGAATTACAGAAGGTTGTCAGCCGCCATGTGGGTGCTGGGAATTGAACCCTGGTCCTCTGCAAGAGCAGCCAGTGCTCTTAACCACTGAGCCATCTCTCCAGCCCTCATTCTCTGTTCTTGTACCTCCAGAGATGAGGATTTCATTCCTTCAGCATGTATTGAAGGGCTAACATGTACCCAGCACTCAGTAAGCCTTTAAATTCTCAGGTGAGGGTTAAGAGCACTGACTGCTTTTGCAGAGGACCTGAGTTTGGTTCCCAGCACCCATATGGTGGCTAACAACCATCTATGATTCCAGTTCCAGGGGGATCTGATGCCTTATCTGGACCTCTGTACTAGGCATTGCACGACACAGGTGCACTTACATACACGTGGGCAACACACACGAAAAGTAAAGATAAATAAAATACATATTTTTTAATTCTCAGGCGAAGCTGAGGTCGCCTGTAAAGCAGTCCTTCCTCTTTTGAACATGCTTTTAAAAAACCACAGAACCAGGGACTGGAGAGATGGCTTAGCAATTAAGAACACTAGTTGTTCTTCCAGAGGACCCACATGGCAGCTAACAAACCATCTGTAACTCCAGTTGCAGGGATCCAACACTTACTTTTGGCATTGTACACATGTGGCGCACTTACATACATGCAGGTGAAACACTCATAGACATAAAATAGAAATAATAAAATATTTTTTAAAAAGGTCTCACTAAGCCAGGCATGGTGGTGCATGCCTTTAGTCTCAGCACCCAGGCCAATCTCTGTGAGTTCAAGGCCAGCCTGGTCTACATAGTGAGTTCCAGGACAGCTGGGCTACAGGGAGACCCTGTCTCAAAAAGACAAAAAAAGGAAAGGGTCTCACTAATATGACCCTGACTGGGCTCCAGCTCCTCTTTCTCCTGCCTCAGTGCCCCAAGAGCTGGGATGGACACCACTGATATTTTTTTTAATATTTATTTATTATTTTTATTTTATGTGTATGAGTGTATGGCCTGCATGTAGGTAAGTGCACCCGTGTCGTGCAATGACTGCAGAGGATGGAAGAGGCTGTCGGATCCCCTGGAACTGGAGTTACTGACAGTTGTTATCTGCAATGTGGGTGCTGAGAATTGAACCCTGGTCCTCTGCAAGAGCAGCCAGTGCTTTTAACTGCTGAGCTATCTTTCCAGTTCCCAAATAAGAAATATTTTATGTTTTTTCTGGTCTTTTTGAGACAGGGTCTCCCTGTAGCCCCAGCTGTCCTGGAACTCACTATGTAGACCAGGCTGGCCTTGAACTCACAGAGATCTGCCTGCCTCTGCCTCCTGAGTGCTGGGATCAAAGGCGTGTGCCACCACGCCCAGCCTGATTTTTTAATACATAGTGTTCAGAAGTGAAAACAAGAGTCCATCAGAGGACAATCAGAGTCTCTGTGTCCTGTAGACAGGAAGCCGCGAACAGCTTGTGCTTCATACTTTACTTTGGTAACTATAGCCTGGACACATTCTCTTTTAAAGATTAATTTTAATTTAATGTGTGTGTGTGTGTGTGTGTGTGTGTGTGTGTGTACATGCATGTGAGTGCAGGTGCCTGTGGAGGTGGGATGTGTCAGATTCCCCCTCCCCAACAAGAGCTGGAGTTATAGGCAGTTGTGAGCTACCCAACCTGGGTGCCAGGAACTGACGTAACTGATGAATCATCTCTAGTTACTCCAAAGCCCCAGTCTCTAATTTCCTCGCTAATGACATGCATATCCATCTCCTGATCCTTGGCTACAGCAGTGACACATGCTAAAGACTGTAGATGCTGCTTTACTACCGAGTGAGGTTAGTGTACTGAATTCACAATCTCCTTCTGGATTCTAGTTCTATCATTCCAACCCCGCCCTACTCTGTGTCGTCCTTGGATTTGGAAAAGATTCCTTCAGTATCTCCAGGTCACTGCTCAGTGAGACAGCAGGGGGTGGCCTCTAGAACTGTCCCCCAGGGTGACCATACATCCATCATCCGTCCCCACACACTCCCACACACCTGCCTGCTCCCAGCTTCACCTGAGCATCCTAGGCAGACATACCTGATGCCTGAGTTTCTCTACCCAGTCTGCCTGGAGACCCTTCTGACCTTTGGAGCCACTTACCAAGAACCAGGCTCAGCAGGACCAGTACTAGTAAGAAGACAGTGTACAGGGTCTGGGAGGTGCTGTGGAGGCCTAGGGCCTTCAGACCCCGGCTTGCTGCAGGGCCTACCATGAAATGCATGACTGCCCTCCAGCCTCAGGCTTGGGCTTATATTTGTAGAAGAGAGGCTAGCCAAGAGGAAGGAGAGAGGCAACACATTACAGGTAGGAATCAGTGCCAGAACAGCCAGTTCAGCGTGTCCTCAACCCACAGCCTCTCTGGGCCTGAACATCCTGGCTTGGGACAGGAACCCAGAGGAAAGAGAAGTATTTACTTTAGCTTCCTTCCCTGAGGCTGTGATAAATACAGTCCAACAAAAGCAACTCGGGAAGAAGGGGCTTGTTTTAACTCACAATTCCAAGTTCCAGTCCATCCTAGCCGGGAAGACCTAGCAACAAGCACTTGCTTGAGAGAACTGGTCTCATTACAACCACAGAGAAGGGCAGAAAGCAACAAAGTAATCCCCCCTGCTCAATTGACTTGGCCTACTCTTTTTGGTTTCAAGACTGATTGATTTGAAGACAAGGTCTCACTATGTAGCTGTAGACCAGACTGGTTTGACCAGGAGCTTTGAAATTGAAATTGACCAACAGCCAAGATTTCTTGAAGTTCTCATAGATGCACCAGGGTCTGCCTTCTGAGTGTTGAAATTAAAGGCCACCATGCTGGGAGAGATGGCTCAGCAGTTAAGAGCAGTGGTGCTCTTGCAGAGGGCCTGGGTTTGATTCCTAGTATCCACACATGGTGACTAAGAACTGTCCTAACTCCAGTTCCAGGGAATCCAACACCCTATTCTGACCTCTGCAGGCATTGCATGACACAGGTACGCTTACATACATGCAAACTCATATACATAAAATAAAAATAATAAAAATATTTGGTAAAATTGTTTTTGTAAAAAAAGGCCACCATGCCTTCCCTTCAGTATTTACTTATGTGTGTGCTGCTGTATCTGTATGTTTGTATGCATATGTGTGTGCCCAAGGAGGCCAGAAGTGGGCATTGGACTGATTTCTTGCAGCTGGAGGTATAGGTGTTTGTGAGCTGCCCCATGTGGATGCTGGGATTCCAACCCAGGTCCTCATGATTTAACAGCAAGCATGCTGAACTGCTGAGTCATCACTTCTCTACTCTTTTTTTTTTTTTTTTTTAAATTATTTTTATTTTAGGTGTATGAGTGTATTGCCTGCATGCACATAAGTGCACCCGTGTCACGCAGTGCCCACAGAGGTTAGAAGAGAGCCTTGGATCCCCTGGAACTGGAGTTATGGATGGTTCTTAGCCATCATGTGGGTGCTGGGAACCAAACCTGGGTCCTCTGCAAGAGCAGCCAGTGCTCTTAACTGCTGAGCCACATCTCCAGCTCCAACTTTCTCCTCTCTTAAACAGTTCAGAATCCCCTTCCTAGGAAATTGTGTCCACCACAGTGAGCAGATCGTCTAACTTCAATTAATGTACTCAAGATCGTGGCCCATTGAGACTCTTCCCAGGTGATTCTGGATTGTGCTAAGTTGACAATTAAAACTAACCATTATACTATTCATTCAGCAAATGTTTATTGGCTCACACCATTCGGCATTGGAGCTACAAGCCTACAACAACGGTGTGGAGGGCTGAGTGTGGCACGGGGAATTGGGGGGGAGCACGGGGAGCGCCTGAACAGTGGAAACCAAGAGCCAGAGGAAATCAGGTAATATGATCAGATTTCTTGTAAAATATTGCTGTTGTTACACATTGGAAGGCAAGTGGGTTAAGAGTGCAAGCTCAGGCAGGAGGATTGCAAGTTCAAGAACTGCCTAGGCAGACCAGCACGTACTCAGGAGGCAGAGGCAGGCGGATCTGAGATGGAATCCAGCCTGGTCTACATAGCAAGTTCCAGGTCAGTGGGAGCTACAGGGAGACCCCGTCTCAAAAAAAGCAAAAGCAAAAACAAAACAGTCAACAAGAATTGCTTAGGCTATAGAGTGAGTTCAAGATCAGCCTGAGTAACTTAGGTGAACCAGTTTCAAAACAGGAAACAAAAACAACCCTCCTCCCCCACCAGCCAAACAACGACAATGGAGTGTTGGGGGGGGGGAGTGTGGAGACATACTTCAGGGTCAGAGTACTTCCCCAGCATGCTCCTAGGTTCTAGGTTCAATCCTCAGTACAGGGCGAAGGCCAGAATAGGACACTATTCCTGTGTTCAGTCAAAAGATGGCGGCGTGGGCGCACACAAGAGACTAGTAAGGATGCCGAGTGTGAGTGAACTGAGCTAAACAGTGTTCACAAAGTTTTTGTTTTCTGAGACCCGCTTTCCCTACATCACCCTGCCTGATCTGGAACTCTCTGGGTAGACCAGGCTGTCTGGAACTAGTGATCCTCCTGCCCCAGTCTCCCTAGTACTGGGATTACAGGTGTACACCACTACGGCCAGTTTTACAGTAGGTTTAGAAGACAGATTACAGGTCAGAATGTGGGGTGAAGCAAGAGGGGAAGCTTTGAACACAGATGTGACTGCTGGCTTGAAGATCCAATTCTCAGGGCCGGAGAGATGGCTCAGCGGTTAAGAGCACTGACTGCTCTTGCAGAGGACCACGTTCAATTCCCAGCACTGACATAGCAGCTAACAATCTCCATAACTCCAGTTCCAGGGGATCCAATACCCTCTTCTGACCTCTGTAGGCATTGCATGACTTGGGTGCACTTACATACATGCAGACAGTACACTGATACACATAAAATTTAAAAAAAAAAAAAAAATATATATATATAAAAGATCCAATTCTTCCACAACCTTTCCTGCCCACCTAGCTCAGCTGCAGGTCAGTGGGTCTGATCACACCCACAGACTCAGTGCGGTGTGTCCCCTCTCCATGCCTGACTGCGCCTGCACTGGGAGGGGGGTGGGGAGGGGAGGGGCCACATGGGCACTGAGTGACCCCCATTTTTATGGACAGTGACAGTGTAGTACCTCCATTCCTGCAGACCTCAGTGATCGATGAAGATTCCAGGTCCTCCACCCAGGACTTGACCACCTTGTCGCTTGGCGCAGGATAAATTGCAAACCTTGAGATTTTTTCTTTGAGCTACATGGAGCTCCTGCATCCAGGAAGGACACCACCTGTGTCCTGTCTGCAGGTTCAGGTTTGGGGCTGGGCCCTGCAGCTAGGGTCCCCCTACTGCCTGGACTTCCCAAGAATCATCAGATCGCAGTGTTGAGGGTGAAAGACAGGGGAAACCGACCCAAAGCCCTGAAAGCTGATGTGGGAGAATTAGTGCGTGCACCAAACTCACTCCAGTATTGGAATGAAACAAACTTTCTTCTTTAATATTTATTATTATTATTATTATTTTGTCTTTTTGAGACAGGGTCTCCCTGTAGCTCCAGTTGTCCTGGAACTCACTATGTAGACCAGGCTGGCCTCCATCTCACAACGGTCCACCTGCCTCTGCCTCCCAAGTGCTGGGATTAAAGGCTGCACCACCATGTCCAGCCTTATTATTTTTATGTGTATGAGCTTTTTGCCTGCATGCATGTAAGTGTGGTGTACTGCCCATGGAGGTCAGAAGAGGGTGTCAGATCCTCTGGAACTGGAGTTACAGATGGTTGTTATCTGCCATGTGGGTGCTGGGAATCGAACCTGGGCTCTCTCCAAGAGCAGTCAGTGCTCTTAACCTCTGGGTCATCTCTCCAGCCCAAAAAGAAATTTTCTTAAGCTCTTACTGTGTTACAGGAAAGTTGTGGGGAACTGGGGGAGTGCCTTGCACCCACAGATAGTAAATGTCTGTCTTGAATGAAACACACAGGGATAGACACAAATCAGAGAACGAGGCCTTCTGGAAGGGGGGAGGGCACGGAGGAGGCAGAAGGGATGCTCTGAGCCTTGCTCTCAGATGCAGAGCACAAGGGAAAGGCCGAGAAACTCAGTGGGGCTGAGCTCAGATGGGGAGGGGAAAGGGTCGCCCTGGAGTTCAGCCCCAGTGAGCCCTGGGACAAACTGGGTGTAGGGGCCACCCAGGGAGGATTTCGAGGAGCACTGGGCCACTGCCGGGGTCTTTTTCAGAGCTATTTATCCTGCCCTTGTATCTCCCATTCTTGGCTGTAGGAGGTGGCCAGCGAACACCCAGGGCCCAGATAGTTTGTTTCTATGACAACGGCTTCCATGGACGCTTTTCTAAGGTAAAAAGATAGGACTTCGGAACAGTCACCATGGTGACAGCAGCGGATGATGGATGATGACTCTTGTGACCAGGGATACCTAGAGGTAAACTCCCTAGTGATGAAACAGAGCGGGGAGTCCAAAGACTGAACTGAGGACTAGGGCAAAGGTAAACCATGGGCGGGGCTATAATGATGCCCCTACAAGAGCCCATTTCTGTTCAGGAAGTCAGTCTGGAAAGGATGAGAGTCTAGGCTGAATGTTCATGACTAGGTTTCTGAGGGAGCCACCCTCAGACCCTTCATGCCTGGAGCCCTCTCTTATTTGTGACAGCTGGAGGGGAAGTGTCTTAGTTTGTTTCTCCATTGCTGTGACAAAACACTCTGACCAGTACCAACTTGGGGAGGAAAGGGTTTATTTATCTTACATCTCCCAGGTCACAGTTCATCCAGGAGCCCAACTCAGGGCAGGAACCTGGAGGCAGGAGCTGGAGCACAGGCCATGGAGGAACGCTGCTTACAGGCTTGCTCTTTTGGCTCCTGCTCAGCCTGCTTTCTTATGCAACACAGGTCCACCTGCCCAGGGGTGGCACCACCTACAGTGGCCTGGGCCCTCCCACATCACTCATCAAGAAGATGCCCTTCAGACATGGCCACAGGCCAGTCCAATAGAGGCAATTCCCCGATTGAGGCTCCCTCAACCCAGGTGTGTCAAGTTGACACTAAAGCTATCCAGCACAGGAAGCAAATGCCACTTTCTGGGATGTGGAACAAACCTTCAACCCAAACATGTAGCCCAGACCTCACCCTGGGGCCGTGCAGGACTACGCCCTGGTCAGTGAGAATAAGGTGAGATAAGGCATGGTCCAGTCCAGGATCCAAGGACCCGCCCCTTGTTCCAGTTTTCTTTCGGGGTTCCATCCTTCGAGAGGCCTTCCTCCTCTCCATGGGGCCAGCTCCCCAGATGCTTGAGTGTCAGGCCTCACCTAATGCCCCAAATAACAGGGCTCACTCAGAGCCCTAACAGCTGTGGGGTGAGGCATCTCAGCCGACTTTGCCTGAGCCTGCTGCAGGTCTGATATAGAGAAAAGTGTACAGGGAACTGGTCCCCACCCTCAGGTTGGGGATGTGGAGTCATCTGGAGTAGACTGAGCCTGAATAGGGTGGACCAGAAGCTACATGGTACATCATGCTCTCTCCATCCACTTTAAGTATCTAAGGATTCATCCTGGCATCCACTGTTCCCTACAGTATGTGAGGGAATGTGGGGAGTGGCAGAGTCCCTGGTGTCTAGGAGCAGGCATTCATGAGTCCAAGGTATGGGAGATGGGACTGGAGGTTCCCTTAGCTGAGCAGTTCAGGGAGGTAAGCTTGCAGTGAGCAGTCCAGAGTAGGAGAAGAGTGGGTAGGTCTTGCCCCACATTTCCTGCAGTCTGCCTCCTGTACCTCCGCCCCAGGGTTAGAGGGTGGTACACTGGGGTTGGAGGTGACACAGTAATCAGTCAGAGATTGTAACTAGCACAGCAGAACATTGTTGCCCTTGTTAAACATACTGTTCAAAACATGAGCCCTAGATGGTAGAGGTGGACTGTTCCATCCAAAAGGGGTTTCCAAAGGAAGGTGGTGTGGGGGGGCTCACTAGGTTCCATGGTCTAAGGGATCAGAAGTACTAGTTATGGGGAACCAATTTCCTCAGGTTCAGTCCAGGAGGATGGGAGTCCTTGGCAACTTGCCCTCAGTGCTGGCTGGCCCTTTGTTTGATGAATTGCAAACAGGGTGTGTGAGGACACAGACTTGGTGGCCAGGCAAGGAGGGGCATAGGGTTTGCTGCAGGCCTGGGAACCACCACTCCCTGCTAGGGGTGTGTGTGTAACTGGAGCTAAGCAAGGAAAACTGGGGGCACTGGATCTAGCAATCAGGACACAAACTGGGAAGGTGAACCCAATACTGGAAAGTGCTTAGAGAACAAGTCATAAGTAAGCCAGGGGTGGTGGCGGCACGCACCTTTAATCCCAGCAGAGGCAGATCTCTATAAAATGGAGGCCAACCTGGTATACATGGCCAGTTCCAGGACAGCTGGGGTTGCAGGGAGACCCTGTCTCAAAACAAAACAAAACAAGCTGGGCATGGTGGCGCACACCTTTAGTCCCAGCACTCGGGAGGCAGAGGCAGGCGGATCTCTGTGAGTTCAAGGTCAGCCTGGTCTACATAGTGAGTTCCAGGCCAGCTGGGGCTACAGGGAGACCCTGTCTCAAAAAGACCAAAAACAAACAAACAAAAAACCCAAAACAGAAAAATCCCAAAAACAAACAAAAAACCAAAAAGTTAAGCAAGAGGGGCAATCCCCACCCCACGTCCAGGCCCTCTCTGCATGAGGACGGCTGGGGCACACAGAAGGGTTAAACTGCAGAGTTGGGGTTTCCAAAGCCTCATGCTTTGGGGCCTCTGCTCTCCCTACCACACTAGTCTAGCTGCCTAGACACTTGGGAAGTACACAATTAGCCAGAGCATAGAAAAAATACCTTTTTATTATTAGGAATAAATCATTCATTTAATGCAGGTGTGTCGGGGAGTTAAGTGCTGCCACATAGATGCGGGATGTGCAGGAGCAGTGGTGAGGGGATGGCCCCACTGTCCACAGACCATAAACAGCAACATGAATATAGACAAGTGTCCCCACGTCTCCTTCCATCCTGTCCTTCCAGAATTGAGTCCCAACCAAGTCTCTAGAGGTGCCAGGGCATCTGGAAGTTCTGGGCTGGGAGCGGGGTGCAGTGTGTGGCCTCAAAGTTGTGCAGATGCTTCCGGGCCTGAGGAGAGGGGGCAGGGAGGGTAGGCACAGAGAACTGTGGTGAGTGGGAGCTGTGGACAGCCTCCCCTCCCTGAACCCACCACCCCTGCCCTGTGTAAGGTCCCCTCCATTCAGGCCTCCCTCTTCCCACTCCTGAGCTCACCAGAAAGAGTGCCAGCTGCCGCCGCCCATCTGCACTCATGTCCTCCCCTGCAGAGAGGAGGCACTCAAATCCTCTGGTGGGCTTCCACCCTCCCTGGCTCCTAGTACCCCTCCTTGCCAGGCCTTCCTTACCCACACTCCAGGGGAAGTCAGGCCCATGTTCTGTCTGGTAGGAGCGAAGAACAGACAGACACCAGTCCTCCTCTACCTCCCACCGGCTGTAAATCGAGGCTGGTCAGGGAGAAAGAGGAGGGTCAGCAAGCCCACCTGCCAGGCCCTGCCCCCGGCCTCCACATGCCTACCTTCCTCCAGCTGAGAGGAGGCCTCCAGCCACTGCCTCACAGCTCTGACTCCCTCCTCCGCCATCACACGAGGATACCTACAGAGCAGCGTGGGGACAGAACAAAACCACTTCACCCCTCAGCCTCACCACCTCCCTCCTGGGCCCTGCGGCACTGAGCAGTGTCCAGTCCCAGCTCTCACCGGAACTGCAGAAGTTTCAGCAGGAGGTCATTGCCTCGGTTAGACATGATGTCCTCAGGAACCCTGGGGGCGAGAAGTTACCATGGGGGTGTGGAGAGGAAGGGTCTGGAAACCTGGGTTCCTGGTGGGCCGAGGGAGAGGCAACTTCTAGCCCCTGCGGGGTTTGTAGGGCAGAGCCTAGGTTGCTCACGTGGTGGTGATGATCTCATCCTTGGTTCTCCGGATCAGCAGCACAGGGCCCTGGAACCTTCAGAACAGCAGCAGAGAGGGAGAGCTTAGCAAGCAGGTGAAAACTGGCCTACACCTGCACTGGTACATTCTCTTTTTTTTTTTTTTTTGGTCTTTTTGAGACAGGGTCTCCCTGGAGCCCCAGCTGTCCTGGATTCACCATGGAGACCAGGCTGGCCTCGAACTCACAGAGATCTGCCTGCCACTGCCTCCCGAGTGCTGGGATTAAAGGCATGAACCACGACGCCCGGCCTCTTTTTTAAAAAATATTTATTATTTTGATTTTATGTGTATGAGTGCTGTTGTGCAATGCCATGGAAGTCAGAAGAGGGCTTTAGATCCCCCTGGAACTGGAGTTAAGGACGGTTTGTAGCCACCATGTGGGTGCTGGGAACCAAACCCAGGTCCTCCGCAAGAGCAGTCAGTGCTCTTAACCGGTGAGCCATCTCTCCAGCCCCCACTGGTACATTCTTAACTCCTGCTACAGGGGCACCTGGGCTAGCCCTTTATGGGAGTGACAGTCAGATTTAAGAATAGGACTTGCTCACTCTGGCCCTGCAGAAGCCCCTGGCTGTGCCAAGCTTAACCCTTCACTGTCAGGTCATGAGCAGACCCAGCATCTCAGGGGACCTGGGAAGGGTTGGGCCAGCTAGGGTGTTGGCAGGCTCACTTGGGGGATATAGGCCAGTGGCCACTCACCCACCACCTTTCCCTTTAGTTTAACATCAGCATCTGAACACTCTGCGGAGTCTGGAGTAGGCAGGGAAGAGAAGCCGGTCACCGGCTGCTGGCCTGCCCTCACCTGCACAGCTGCTCTGAGTTGTTGAGGTTGAGATGCTGCCTCACCGTCCTGGTTACCAGGGCCCCTAGAGTTGGGGTACAGTGCAAGGTTGCAGAGACCAAGGCCCTGCCCAACACAAAGATCCCCACTGTCCACAGACAAGTCCTAAGATCACTGGACAGGGGGTCGGAGGGGGGCCCTGCTGCTCAGTAATGGGGTGGCCTAGCTCCACCACAGGAATGGGAAGCCCCAGACAGCTGCCCCCAGTATCAGCCACCCCCTCCCAGGAAGGACAGGCCTGGGAGCTGCACTCACTCCAACTGTCTGGCATGACCTTCAAGGCCAAAGGCACCAGGTCATCGAAGGAGGCATCCAGGATGACGGCACTGATGTCTGGGTAGGACATGGCCGCCCACGTGGCTGGAGCAGGACAAGGAAGAGGATGAGGACTGAGAGGGCTCTTACCCACCTCGGTACTCTCATCCCATCCTCCCTCCCTATCTGCAGGTCCCTCCTAAATTCCCTTCCCTAGGGCAGAGCCCCATTCAGAGAGGGCACAGGACCACAAGAAGTGCAAGAAAACAGCCCTCCCCACCCTGGTCTGCTTCTCAGTGCTAGGGTGAGAGGAGGCAGCATGTATGCAAACGAGACTTCGTGCAGACCCCTTAGCGTCCACTCCCGACCTCCTACTCTGGTGGCCTCCACTGCCTATGCCCACATTCTCTCCTGGGCAGGGGCATGAATCTATATAGAGAGGGGAGTGGCGGGGGGCGGGTACCAGTGAAGCCTCCGATGGACCAGGCGTAGATGACTATGTCCTGGGGCTGGAAGCCCAAGCGGTGGATGGCAAACTGGACCACCACATCCATGGCATTGGCCTCATTTTGTGGGAATGGTACCCCCTGCAGGAAGAGGGGCAGAGGCAGGAGGGGGTCATCCAGGGGCCAGCTCACCTGTCACCTACCCTAGCACGGGCCCTTTCTGCAGCCACCCTGTAACAGAGATGCTGTAACCAGCTGCCTCCCTCTGCCAGCTCCCTGCAGCTCCCGTGGCGCTCTCAAGCTCCCAGTCCTCAGCAACCAGGTTCCAGTGGAAGGCAGAAACGGGCCCATTTCCTTCCTCTTATGGCTGACCAGAGGGAGACAGACACGATTCTGGAAAAGGGGATTCCAGAGAGGGTCTCACCGTGCTTCCAGCAAAGCCTGGATGGTTCCAGCCCAGGACGGAATATCCAGCTGCAACATAGCGGGGAGGGGCTGAAACCTCATGGAGGGATGTGTGACTGTGTGGGGTGGGGCAAGGTGGGACAGGGTGGCAAGTGTAATAAAGTGGACTCTCCCTAGAGGTGAGAGACTCAGACCTCACCCTGAAGTAGAGGTCAGGCCTAGAGAGGTCACAGCAGCTCAGGAGGTGGGGACATTCCCGTTCAAGGGACAGAGATAGAGGTATGAACCACAGACCTACCTTCCAGGGGTGTGGAGACACAGCCCACCTCATAGAACCCTGCATTGCCCTCACAGCAGATCACCTAGGGAGGAAGCAGGGAAGGGCTGGGAGGATGCTGAGGAGGACCCAAAGCCCATGCAGGGAGGGTGGGCAGACAGAGAGGCATCATAGAAAGGAAGAGGACTCCCCATTTTCTCCAAGGGGAAGAGACACTGCTCTTCCCACAAGCCTATACGAAAGGCAAAGTGACCACAAGCGCTCTGCAAATGGAGCCTTGGAGGAGCCCTCGGCCACCTGCAGCATCTATTTCCCCAGGATGCCAGCAGGTGGACAGCTCTCAGAATGGGATGATGGGGTGGCCAAGGGGGGTGGCTGGGGATGGAATCAAGGTGCTCAGGCATGCTGAGCGCACGCTCTACCAGGAGCTCCTCCCCCAGCCCGTATTTTTTTGTTCTAGTTTTGGACCTGTGACTTTCTGCCCTGGGTATGCTGACTGCTTTCCCTCCCCCTCACTCTGCTCCATGGTGCCCCAAGCTGAAGCCCAGGACTGGTGGCAGAGCCAGCCCTGCACCCAGCCCCCTCGACTCCTGCTCAGTGCTCTCTCCAGGGCTGCTTCATGGATGCAGGAGACTGGAACTAGGCTGCTTGGATCCACATTCTAGTGCTTGGACTTGCTAACTGGGGTAGTTACTCTGTACCTCAGTTTCATCATCTGTAAAATGGACTCCTATAAACAATACCTACCTCATAGGATTATTGTGAGGACTAAATATGTCTTCTAAGTGGCAAATGCTAAGTGATGACTATTATTTTTTGAGTCAGGATCTTGCTACATAACTCAGGCTGGCCTGGAGTTCAGTCATATCTCAGCCTTCTGAGTGCTCAAATTAGAGGCCTGTGCCATCATGCCAACCTATTATGTTTTTTGTTATTGTTTTTTGATACAGGGTCTCCCTGTAGCTACAGGTGACCTGAAACTCACTATGCAAACCAATCTGGCCTTGATCTCACAGAGACCCACCTCCAGTGCTGGGATTACAGGCATGTGTCACTATGGCTGGTTATTTTGTTTTGGAACAGGGTCTCGTGTATCCCAGGCATACCTTTAACTCATTATTTGACACAGGATGGCCTTAAACTTCAGCCCCCTCCTGCCTGCACCTCCCAAATGCTGGGATTACAGGCATATACCAGGCCTGTTTTTTTTATGGGGTTTTTTTTTTTTTTTTTTTTGGTCTTTTTTGAGACAGGGTTTCCCTGTAGCCTCAGCTGGCCTAGAACTCACTATGTAGATCAGGCTGGCCTCAAACTCACAGAGATCCACTTGCCATGCCCAGCATACCATGCCTGTTTTATATGGTGCTGGAAAGCAGGCTTTGTGCATAGGCCCACTACTGAGGTACATCCCTGGCTTACCAACCTTTTCTTCCTCTTCCTGTTTTGGGGACAGAACTCAGGGCCTTGCAGATTACTAGGTAAGCGCTACCATCCCAGCTGCTTTGCTCCTTGAATGCTAACTTTTACTTCCTTTTTTGAGACAGGGTCTCAGGTATCTCAGGGTTGCTGCAGATGCCTGTGCCATGACACGTGTGTGGAGGTCAGAGGACAGCCTCCTCTTCCACCCTTGTTTGAGACAGGGTCTCTGTTGTTTACCGACTGAGCTATCTCCTCAGCCCCAACCTTGAACTTTGGCTCCTCCTGCCTCTACTCCTGAGTGCTGGGATTACAGGCATGCACCATGATGCTCAGTTTATGTGGTGCTTGGGCTCGAACCCAGAGATTCATGCATGCTAGGCAAGCACTACACAAGTGAGCTACATCCCACAGCCAACTTGTGCTCCTTCGTCTACTTCCCTCTGTTTTCTCTTTTTTTTTTTGTCTTTTTGAGACAGGTGCTCCCTGTAGCCCCAGCTGGCCTGGAACTATGTAGACCAGGCTGACCTTGAACACACAGAGATTCACCTGCCTCTGCGCCCCCCCCCCCCAGGGCTGGGATTAAAGGCGGGCGCCCCCAAACCCACGCGGGATTAAAGGAGAGCGCCGCCCCCACCCGCAGGGATTTTTTCCCTTTTTTTTTTTTTTGTAATATATTTCTTATTGAGCTTTTGTAATTTCATACAACAGTTCTTAATCAAATTTAGACCCCCCTCCCCTTCTCTTAGCTCTTTCTTATGAAAAGGGTCCTTGAGCCATGCGTGGTGGCACACGCTTGTAGTCCCAGCACTTGGGAGGCAGAGGCAGGCAGATCTCTCTGAGTTCAAGGCCAGCCTGGTCTACATAGTGAGTTCCAGGACAGCTGGGGCTACAGGGAGACCCTGTCTCAAAAAGACCAAAAAAAAAAAGAAGAAAAAAGAAAATGGTCCTTGGGGGTAGAGCTGGGGATTGCACTATTCTTTACTGTGGCTCCAAAGGAAAGGTTCCACAGGACAGGGGTCCCCCAGAACCTCAACTGCCCCTATTGTCCCTTAGGCTCCCTGCCCTTTCTCACCAGCTTCTGTCCCTGGGGCTCAGCTGTCCCCCGCCGGTCCACAAACATGGTGTCAATCTCGTTACCATCACAGGCCAGCAGCTTCGCACGGCGCCCGTTACACTGAGCAAGAGCGATGCAAAGACCAAGTCATGAGGGGTAGGAGGCCACATCCCTGGGGGTTAGGGCCAGCTGGGGGTGGGGAACCTCACCTCTTCCACCAGTCGGGCCTGGCCCTGCAGCAGCATAGGCATGAGGGCCTTCTGGAGCAGGTACACGGAGCCTGGGTACAGCATACGGCGCCCTAGGGTGTGTGCTACCAGGTAGCTGTGGGGAACATGGGTTAATGAACCCTGCCTCCAGTGGGGCCCAGTGACTCTGATCTTAGCCCTGCACCCACAGGCTCTGGGCGCTTCACCCTTTCCTCCTTCAGGGCTGGATGAAATCACGTGACTACTAGGCTGGTGTTTCCCAAATTTCTCTTTAACTGTGAGCTTTGTAAAAATATATCTGTTAGGAACGTGGACATAGTAAGTGGCAGAGTCCTTGCCTAGCATGTGTGAGCATGTGTGAGCCCCTGTGAGCTTGAGCATCATAAAAACAACCCCACATCTTACATCATGGTCCAGTACACACATGAATATATTTGTTTCTTGATTTACCAAGGGGTTACATCTCAATAAAACCATCTTACATTGAAAATAATGGAGGCTAAACATGCCTCTGACATGCCTAACCTACTGAGCATGATAGCACAGACACACAGTGCAGTGAGGGGCACTCCTGAATGACCAGGCCGCAGCTCACGGCCACTGCCTAGCATCACAGGATCATCTACTGTACATCACTAGCATGGGAAAAAATGAAAATCCAAAGTGTGGTTTCTATGGCACATCTATTGCTTTTGTACCACAAAGAAGTAAAAACAAACAAGTCACACCTTGGTAAACTGGAGACTACTTGCATATCGCTCCTTGTAAAGGGGACTGGGGTTGTAGCTCAGTGATACTGTGCTTGGCATCATATACAAGACCCTGGGTTCTAGGCCTAACACCATGAGAAAATAAAAGCAAAACAAACTAAAAAAAACAATGAAAAATTCACTGAAGTGATTTCAAGGTTAACTAAGGGAGCCAGGCATGGGGATGCAAGCCTGTGATCCCAGCACTTGAGAGGTAAAGACAGAATGATCAGGAGTTCAAGGTCAGCCTCAGCTACATGGTGACGTCAAGGCTGGCCAAGACTACAGGAGACGTCTCAAAAAATAAAAATAGAAAAAAGATTCATCAGTGGATTCAAGATCTGTAGTCTGAGAGACTAGATCACAAACTCTGTCAGGGAAGGAACCTGGCTGTTTTGTTCAAGGTGACAGGCCCAATACCTGCCACCAAGAGGTGTCCAGGGAGCTCAACACGTATTTACTGAATGACAGGCTAATGCAGACAGGAGTGTGAGGCGGGTACTGTTCCTGAGCAATGAACTACTTCCAGCGAAGCCTGGAGAAGAACATGTTCCCAAGGCAACACTGCACCACGCGTCCAATGTCCCCTGGAAACCCCAAGTCTGGTTTCCCCTGGGCCAATCTACACTGTCACCAGCCAACCACTAAGTCCACCCGCTTCCTTAGCATTCTAGTATTTCCTACCGCTTGTTCCCCACAATAAAAACTTCCCAGCACCTGCTCCACCTAAGAATGAGTGTTCCGTGCCCTTCCTTCCGACACCAGCGCCCACCACTGGGAGTCAGCTGGCTTTATCCTGTGCTCTCAGGCAGGCAGGCCAGGCAGCTGCCCCTCACAGATGTCAATCTCCACAATCCAATGAGGCTGGCTGTCCACAAACAGAGAAGTGGGACCAAGCTGAAAACTAAAAAGGGTAGAGGGGCCAGGACACCTGCACAGCTGTGCACTAGACCAGCTCCAGTAAGTAACTAGAACCTTCTCCAGTAAGTAACTAGAACCTTCTCCAGTAAGTAACTAGACCAGCTCCAGTAAATAATTAGACCAGCTCCAGTAAGTAACTAGAACCTTCTCTAATAAGTAACTAGACCAGCTCCAGTAAGTAACTAGAACCTTCTCCAGTAAGTAACTAGACCAGCTCCAGTAAGTAACTAGACCAGCTCCAGTAAGTAACTAGACCAGCTCCAGTAGTAAAGGGATGTGGCTCCTCTCCACTCTTGACCCCACTGCTCCCTGTAGCTGTGGGGGGGAGCTTTTGCATCAGACAGAACTGACTTAACATCCTGGTTCCTCATTCACTACCTGCGGTCTGGGCCTCAATGATGCACATGAAACACGCAGCACTGGGCCCCATAAGTGGCAGCTCTTTTACAGCAGCACACAGACCAACAGCCTTGGCCCACACCCCTCACTCCAGCTGGCCTCTCCTCTCATGGCTGCCCACCTGGTGATCTGACAGGGCAGCTTCTTAACCCGGTTGAGGAATGTGTCTGCTGTTCCCCGGTGCAGGGGCTCTGGGCGAAGCAGGGCCACGCCCCTTCGGGAAGGGCCACCTCGAGACTCCTTCCTGAGGAAGAGAAAGAAGCAGGGGAATGGGGTAGGAGCAGCAGGCTGGACCTCTGACCTGGAGGATGAAAAGGTGGTACTGGAAGGCAGGTCCTAGGACCTCAGCGGGGATGGAATCGGGAGGACAGGGTGGTAGGGGTACGGCGATCACATGGGACAGCGCCAACGAAGGGAAAGCTCAAAATAACTGGGGCCTCACCGGCTGCTGGGTTCCTCCCAGTGGAAGTCAACAGGCCAGCTCCTGAAGTCAAAGTTATAGTTGGCCAGCTGCCTCTGTGGTGGGCAGAGAAGAGGAGAGGGCGAAAAGGACAACTGAGAACCAAGGGGAGGCCGAGCTACCTCCCCTCACTATCCTCATCATGCAGGGACCACACCTCACCACAGGGGGACCAAGTGGACATCAGCACCCTCCCAGTTCTCAGATGGAAAGATCTAGTATGACCAGAATAATGGGACAAGGCAGATGTTGCATCAGGAGTGGTCCGCCCTCCTCCAGACAGAATTCTGCTTTCCTGAAAATCTAAGGCTGGGTGGGGCTGCAGCTCCATGGCACAGTGCTTGCTTGGCATGCGTTATGCCCCGGTTCAGTTCCCAACACCAAGTAATAAAAAATAAAAAAAGTTAGGCATGGTGGCACATGCCTACAACCCCAGGATTCGAGACCAGAGGCAGGAAGAGCACAATTGGGGGCCAGCCTGGGCTACAAAGTGAGTTTACAGCCAGCCTGAGATATACAGTGACACCCTGTCTCAAAAAGTCTTTAAAAAAGAGGACAGAGCCAGGAGTGGTGGTGCATGCCTTTGATCCCAGCACTCGGGAGGCAGAGGCAGGCAGATCTCTG
>NW_008358192.1:577981-612122 GCF_000622305.1 Nannospalax galili | reverse complement strand
ACTGTAACCTTGGCTGGGCGTGGTGGCCCACGCCTTTAATCCCAGCACTTGGGAGGCAGAGGCAGGTGGATCTTAGGGAGTTCAAAGCCAGCCTGGTCTACAGAGTGAGTTCCAGGACAGCTGGGGAGCTGGGGCTACAGGGAGACCCTGTCAAAAAAGACCAAAAAATAAAATAAAATAAAATAATAAAAAATAAAAAATAATAAAATAAAATAGGATGGCATAGTAGCCCCTGCCTGTAATGTCAGTGTTCAGAAGGATCACTGGAAATGTGAGGTCAGCCTGGGCTACACGACAAGATCCTGTCACGAAACGCCAACCCTCTCAGGGAGACCCTGTCTCAAAAAAGACCAAAAAATAAAATAAAATAAAATAATAAAATAAAAAATAATAATAAAATAAAATAGGACGGCATAGTAGCCCCTGCCTGTAATGTCAGTGTTCAGAAGGATCACTGGAAATGTGAGGTCAGCCTGGGCTACACGACAAGATCCTGTCACGAAACATCTGAAGCCAACCCTCGCTTAGTGTGGATGGTAAGTACTTCTGCAGAAGTGAGTGGGGCCCATTGGCCGGCCGCACCCTCCCCACCTGGGACCTTTACAGAGGTGCTGTCTAGAGGCTCAGAAACCCCTCAGCAGATCAGCTGACGGTCAGATAACTGACATGAGGGAAGTCACGCCCACCGTGGGTGCCATGCACTGGGGCAGCTAGGCTCGCCCTACATGAAGTCCTCTCTGACTGTCCCATGCTCATGGCCACCTTCCCTCACATGGCATCCGGGCCCCAGCTGCCCTGCACCATCTGCGCTGGCTCCCACTGTCGGCCCCACGCTTTCCGGGCGTGGAGCCGCGTCCTCACGCTCTGCTGTCCCTCCTTCTCAGAGCGCCAGCGCTATTTTGAGGATTATTTGTTATTTTCTGCCACAGAAATTTTTTGACATTTTCAAAAATAGCTTGACTAAGAAAGAGCAATAGAAAAAAAAAAAAAAAAAAAAAAAAAAAAAAAAAAAAAACGCACAAAAATGTAAATGATGAAACAAAATAAAATGAAGAAAAGTAAATTTCAGCCAGGCTTGGCTCGGATATGCCCGTGCCCTGAGGCTCTGTGACGATCACTTAACCTCCTTTGGCCTGTTTCCTCAGCTGTAAAAATGGAGGTAATTAGGCCGCCTCATGTTGTGGTGTGAGGGCTGGAAAGGGTGTGTGCAACACACACCATGCCTCAGACAGTGGCGTCCCGAAGAGTCATGACAGCTCTATAAGTGGTGGTGTGGCGGGACCATTAGCACAGCAATGGTGGTCATGGTGTTTGATCCCAGAAGTCCCCTCATTCCAGGAAGGAACTTTATGGGGTTTCACAACTCCGTCTCAAAGATAATCATACTCCAGCACCAGCCTGGCACAACTTAAAGGATGCTATGCCCTGGCTTTCCTCCCTGCTGGCACCACGCTGTGCTCCTGGGCACAGGAGTGGATGTACCTGTCCATCTTGTTCCATCCCTAAACAGAGCTAGCATGGTATTCAACGCACACAACAAAAATAAACACAGAACTGAGCTGCCGTGACAGGAAGCTCTCTTCTCACAAACATGTGCACGCTTCAGTTTGGACAATTCTGGAGATGGGCGTGGAGGGGAGAGGAGAGGACTGCTCTGTCCGAGTAGCCATGAGGAGCAGGATGGAGGAAGAAGAGGCTCAGGAGGGGAGAAGGGGCCCAGCGTGTGCAGCATAGACCCAGTGAGGAACACCTCCTCCTGCGGTGAAACCCAGTGCCTGGTGCCCTGGGCACAGTGGGCGAAGCTGTGCCTAGCAGGACACACATCTGACCCCTTTCCTAGAGCCTCTCACCTTGTTTTCTGCAGACTGGTTCCGATGTGTGGCTTCCAAGATGGTGATGAACTGTCGGTACTGGGGGTTGGTCCAGCGGCCGAGGCCTGGTAGACAGGACAGAAAACAGTATTAGAAAAACTGGGCTGCCAATTACCTAGGAGTTAAGAAAAAGAGTTGGGCTGGGTGTGGTGGCACACACCTTTACTCCCAGCACACTGGAGGCACAGGCGGGCAGATCTCTGTGAGATCAAGGCCAGCCTGGTCTACCTAGTGAGTTCCAGGCCAGCTGGGGACAGAGGGAGACCGTTTCAAAAAGATCAGAAAAAAAAGAGAAGAGCTGGAGGTGGGATAGAGGGCCCTGGAAGGAGAGATGAGTGGAAACAGAGCCAAGGGCTGTGAAGGGATCAAAACTTCTCTCCTCCACACCCAGCAACCGGCTGACCATTCTTCCTTCGAGTCTTCAGTTTTTATTAGTTTTTGTGGGTTTTATTTTTTGTCTTTTTGAGACAGGGTCTCCTTGTAACCCCAGCTGTCCTGGAACTCACTATGTAGACCAGGCTGGCCTCAAACTCACAGAGATCCGCCTGCCTCTGCCTCCCAAGTGCGTGGTTTCTATTTTATTTTATATAATTTAATATTTATTATTTTTATTTTATGTGTGTGAGTGTATTGCCTGCATGTGAGTGCACCCATGTCATGCAATGCCACGGAGGTCAGAAGAGGAATTCAGATTCCCCTGGAACTGGGGTTAAGGATGGTTCGCAGCCGCCATGTGGGTGCTGGGAATCGAACCGGGGTCCTCTCTAAGAGCAGTCAATGCTCTTAACCACTGAGCCATATCTCCAGCCCCAGGTTTTCTTTTTTAAATTAAATGAAGTTAATTATTAGTGTGTAAGTATGCAGGCACACGTTTGCTTTACAGTACATGTATGGAGGTCAGAGGACAACTTTCAGAAGTTGGTTTTCTACCTCCACTATGAGATCAGGTTTCCAGGTTTGTGTAGCAAGCACTTTTACCTGCTAAGTAATTTTGCTGACCTTGGTTTTGTTTTTTGAGATGGGAGTCTCATGTATCCCAGGACAGATACAGCTCCTGGCCCTCAGAAAGCAGGCATTGTGCCTGGGGCTGAGGTAGGAATGTCAGGGGACTGCGTGCTACAAAACAAAACTAGGAAGAACTGGAACTCAGCATCCCCCAGGGTAGCGCCCACAACAGTATGATAGTGAGGAACGGAGGCGAGCTGAGAGCCGTTTCTGAGGAGTGCAGCCATTTATGCCAAAAAATGTAAACGTAGCCAGGTGTGGTGGTGCACCTGCAATCTGGGCACTCAGGAGGCAGAAGCAGAAAGCCTTGGCTCCCTAAACACTGCCTTCACCCGCTGTCATCGTATGCAGATCCTGGGCTCAATGGTTTATTTGCTTTTTAGGGGGTAAGACATATGCACAGAAAACAGATGATTTAAAAGGTGCAAAGTAAACGTGACTATCACCCAGTTCAAGAAAGAAAACACTGAGGCTGTAGAGATGGTTCAGCAGTTAAGAGCACTTACTACTCTTGGAGAAGACATGGGATGGACTCACCCACATCAGGGGGATCACAACTGCTTATGACTCCAGCTCCAGGGGATCTAATACCCTCTTTTGGTCTCCTTGGGCACTGTATGCACATATGAAAACATACGTGCACATACGCACATAAGTAAAAATAAATCTTTTTTTAAAAAAAGAGAAAACTGCTGACCACTGTGGTAACTCCAGCACTGAGGAGAGACAAGAGGATCAAGAGTTCAAGGCTGTCCTGAGTTACATGAGACCCTGTCTCAAAAAAAAGCAAAATGGACTGGTGAGATGGCTCAGCAGATAACAGTGCTTCTGCCAAGCCTGAAGATCAGAGTTCAATCCTCAGAACCCACATGGTGGAAGGAGGGAACTGACTCTGGCAAGTTGTTCTCTGAACACACACACACACACACACACACACACACACACACACAGAGTTTTAAAATTTTTTAAAAAAGAACAAAGTTACTTCCTACCCGGGGTCTCCCCAGCCTGTACCTCTCCACCCCAGTTAATCCCTCACCAGATTGTCAAGGTAACCAGGGTCTCTATAGGGACTTAACACACACATATGCATCCTTCCTGAACTTGATTTACTTACATAATTACTATTTATTGAGACAGGATCTGAAACTTACCATCTACCTGCCTCAGCCTTACCCATGTAAGGTAAGGGATTACAGGCCTACATGATCACACCGAGCTTCTCCTGAACTTCATATGGGTGCAGCATGCTGCTTGGGGCCTGCTTCTTCCCCATAACATTCTATCCGTGACCTGCAGTGCTGTGTAGTGTCTACAGCACAGCCACACCACATGACGTATTTGATGTTTGCAACCACTGTGGTTGTTTCCAGTTGAGAATTCTTAAACTGTTGCATGCTGTATTCTTGTTCATTTACATTGCTTACGCATACCTAGGAACTCCTCAGTGTACATAGACATGCATGGAGTTCTTGTGAAGTACAGCCATGTTTCATAGGTAACAGCAAACTGTTCTGTTCATTAGTTTTTCATACTTATGTCATAAGTGCATGAGGAAAAGCTCATAACTTTATACCTTAGATCATTCTCAGTTTTTCCCCTGCAGGGCCCAGCCCCTGTACATGCAAAAAGCACTTTTATGTGTCCAGTGTCAGATCCAAACAAGGCTCCTCTCTACCTACCTCGGAGGCAGGCCACACCTGCCAGCAGGAGCAGCAAAGTCCCAGCATAGTGAGAAAACGGCACCACTTTGGACAAACTCAAGTAACCTGGGAGGGGAGAGGGACACGATGAGGTCTCCACAGGGCCTCTTCCCAATCTGGACACAGCCTCCACCCTCACCCTCCCTTTGGGACAGCTATACTCTCAGAGAGAGAAGATGCCTGGTAGGAAAGGTAAGCCAAGCCATCTGCATAGGCCCCTCTTCGTCTTGGGGAGTTGGTTCATCTGCCAGTGACCTGCCCATTTCCTGTCCCACCACCTTGGAAACCACACTGACCTTTCCTGTATAAGTAGAAGGCGGCGAAGGGAGAGGAGTAATAAGAGATGGACCAGAAGACTGAAGCCTGCAGCCGAGAGACAGGCAATCAATACGACTGCGTGTGCACACACACACTGATCTGCCTAGGCTTAGGCTCTGAGCAAGGGGACAACCTGAGGACCATCGCACTGAGTACCCGCTCTGTGCATGACATCACACACACAGTAGGTACACAGACATCTGTTGATAGGTAGTGTGTCTGAGCATAATAGAGGTTGACATCATTTCCTCACATTTTTTTTAACTTTTTAAAAAAAATTTTATTTATTATTTTATGTGTATGCATGTAGGTAAGTGTACCCCTTGTTGTGCAATGCCCACAGAGGTCAGAAGAGGCTGTCAGATATCCTGGGACTGGAGTTACGAACAGTTGTTAGCTGCCATGTGGGTGCTGGGATTCAAACCCGGGTCTTCTGCAAGAACAACCAATGTTCTTAACTGCTGAGCAATCTCTCCAGTCCCCATTTCCTCACATTTCAAACACCAGGCTCTCTGTCTAAGCAAGTTAATCAAGCCTCCTCAGTTGGCCCAGCTCCGAATAGCCCCAGGCCTTGTCCCGAAGAGATGCACAAACGTCACCATAGGAACGCTGCCAGAGAGAACAGCTGTCTCTGCAGCCAAAGAGGTTAGTTGCCAAGGAGGACAGGTCACTGGGGACTTCGGGACTCAGCACCTGCAGATGGTCTCAAGAGTAAACATGTTTTCCTCAGGGCTCAATCTATCCCAGAGAAAGCTATGCTCCATACCAAGGGGGGACACCAACTGTGTGCACTTGGGATGGGTTGGTGTGTATGTGTTGGCAAGTTCTGCTATAGAGAGCCCAGAGCATCCCCCAGTCCCATGGGTGCTGCCTTCTCCCAGGCTAGGGAGGAGTAACGTCAAGAAGGCAGCTGGGTCTGACAAGAAGCAGCACATCGCAGATGTTGGAGCTGACTTACCAGTGCCAGGATGCTGTCCGCATGCTTCTCCAAGGCACGAGGCTGGTAATAAGTATCCTGCCGAACAGATGGCCTGTTAAGGACCCTGTGGCTTGACTGATCTTTCCTTCCAGAAACCCCAGTGTGCTCCACCTGGCTCTAGCCAATTTGGCCATTTCTCTGGGGATATCCCTGGACTCTGTAGAAGCCTCTTCCCTGACCCTAACCCTGATTTCTCAATTCTGACTGAGAAAACACAGGCTGCGGGACTTAGAAGCAAAAGTGAAACCAAGATTTGGGAGACTTTTGCTCCTTTTCCAAAACCCGGATTTAAATGGGTTGTCGTTCTGTGCATACGGGGAGAGGGGTTAGAGAAGAAAAGAAAAACGCAGTGACAGTTCTAAGAGGGAAAGAACAGCTTCTGATGGAAGAGTAATTTGATTCGAAAAGAATGTTGGCAGTCTTAGGGGTTACTGAATCTAATTCAAAACCAAATAAAAAGGGAAGAGAATATGTAGACCAGCCTACCACGAGCTGCAGCTTTTCTGAATGCAATAACCCTGGGGTTTTCAGGCCAGGTTTGAAGGGTGGGGAGATAAAGGCGGCTAACCGATTTGTACACGATGCACAACACACGATATGAAATGGACAGGTTAGAAGGGAAAATTAACAGAGCCTGGGGACGAGAGAAAAAACTGGAACTATGAATGCAAAACCCGCCAGTCCACGCAGGCTGTATCTCGCAGGACTTAACAGCATGAACCATGGCCGCGCAGAGTGGTGGATCGCAGAGAGGAAAAAGTAAGCGCAGTCCGTGGAACCAGCGCTGGTCGTGGAAGCCGCGCCGGGTGAAGGCGCCACCGACCACCCGCTTGACACGCGCCCCCCCCCCGTTCCCAGGAGTGGGCGCGCCCGGCGGGTCGCGGCCTGCAAGGGTTCGGACCGTACCATGCCCCGGCCGGGGGGGGCGCACGACTCACCCAGGAGCTGGAGGAGGGGGCGGTGACGACAGTGGGCGTCTCGGGCACGCCCGGCGGGGTCCGGTCCGGGTCCCGCTCCCGGTAGATCTTGTACAGCCGGGGGCCGAGGACACAGCTCAGCAGCTTCGCCATGGCCCCGGCTCGGGCCGCTGCTCCTCGGCCGCAGGTACCTGCCGGCCCCGCCCTCGGCCTTGGAGGCGCTGCGTGCCTGATGTCAGCACGTACCCGCTCCGCCCCGCGCTTGTGTCCGGCCGGAGGTTCATGGTGCGCGGGCAGAAGGTTCCGCGTTGTTGCGTCAGGGGGTGCAGCTCTGTTCGGAAATTATTTGGAGGAGCTCGCGGCTCCGAGACTTGGGAAATTCTTAGGCATGGTTACCTTATCATTATTCTCCCTATCCTTGTATCAGCACACTCTGGAGCGAAGAATCTGGAGCTGGGGGCGTTGCTCAAGGGCGCTTGCTTAGCGTGTTCAAACCTCAGCAACTAACACGCACAGAGTCCAAGGATGTATTCATTAAAAGAAATACCAGGTTCTCGCCGGGCGTGGTGGCGCACGCCTTAATGCCAGCACTCGGGAGGCAGAGGCAGGCGGATCTCTGTGAGTTCAAGGCCAGCCTGGTCTACATAGTGAGTTCTAGGGGCTACAGGGAGACCCTGTCTCAAAAAGACCAAAAAAAAAAAATAGCCAGTCATGGTGGTGTACACCTGCCATCCCAGAACTTGGAAGACAGAGGAGGCAGGCTGGAAAAATGGCTTAGTGATTAAGAGCGTGAGCTGCTCTTGCAGATGACCTAGGTTCCGTTCCCAGTATCCACATGGGATATCCATAATCCACTATCCATAATTCCAGTTCCAGGGAATCTGACACCTTTCTCTGACCTCTGCAGTCAACTATTGGAACTGCATGAAGGCCTGCCTCATGAGTCCTGCCTGCAGCAGACACCCATCCAGGTCCCCTGCTGCCCTTCTTGAGTAATAGCTGAAGACAGTCCTCAGGGTTCTGGAGGAGTCTATGCACAACATGCCAGGCAGCCACAGGAAAAGTCATTTGAGGTCACTCTTGAAGCACTGCCAGAGTGTATGGTTTTGTGGGGCATTCCAAGGAGGACGAAGCTTCAGGTTTTTTTTCTTTTTAATTTTATGTGTATGCATGTATTTATTGCCTGCATGTAGGTAAGCGCACCCCTGTCATGCAGTCCCCACGGAGGACAGAAGAGGAACTGGAGTTACGGTCGGTTGTTAGCTGCCATGTGGGTGCTGGGATTCGAACCCCGGTCTTCCGCAAGAACAACCAGTGTTCTTAACCCCTGAGCCATCTCTCCAGCCCCGAAGCTTCAGTTCTTTGACTCATGCCTGGTGTTTCACTGGTGGAAGAGAAACCACAGAAGGTACTCCTAGGCTGAGAAGAGGTAGACAGCTGGGACACTGTCTACACAGGAGCAGCTTGGACCAGTTCCTCCCCCCAATGCCAGAACCAAAAGATGGAGGTTCCTTTTTTCTCTGTAGACATGCAACTGAGTTTTATCTCCCAGTATTTCCATCCCCTCCAGAGACCCAGTGGCTCCAGCCCAGGGACTGTGGGCCTTTATCTGTGCCATGTTTCCTCATGGGAAACACCAGGTCTTGGAGCAGAACTTGGCAGCCTCTCCCCATGGCAGTCATAGCCCTCTTCCTTCTGTTCTTGTGTGGGCAGCTCCAGGCCACTGCAGGTAAGGGACAGGAAGCAAGGGACTGACTCTTCAGCTATTTGAAAAGCCTGGGAGGGACTGCTGCTCCTTCTCCTTAGAGCCTTCAGTAGGTATCCGATTTAAGACGGCAGACTTACCATGTTTGATCTCTCACTGCCGCTAGTACTGAGGAGACCCAAAAGTATTGGGGGCCCAGGTTATGTACAGTTTCCTCTTTTTTGAGACAGAGTCTCACTATGTACCCTGGGTGGCCTGGCACTCCGTATGTGGTCCAGGCTGGCCTGAACTCAGAGATCTGCCTGCCTCTGTCTTCCAAGTGCTGGAATTAAAAGCATGTACCACCATGCTCCATGTCCAGCCTTTTTTCCTTTTATTTTAGTTTTTATTTTTGTTTTATTTTATTTTTTTTAAGTTTCAGGTTCCTTAACTTTATTATTTTTATTTTTGGTTGTTTTTTGAGACAGGGTCTCCTGTAGCCCCAGCTGGCTTGGAATTCACTATGTAGACCAGGCTGGCCTTGATCTCACAAAGATCCACCTGCCGTGTCTCCTGAGTGCTAGGACTAAAGGCAGTTGCCACAACACCTGGCTTTAAAAAAGTATTCATTATTTTTGTAAAAAAATCTTTTATCTTTATTTTATGTGTATGAGTGTGTTGTCTGCATGTATGTAAGTGCACCCGTGTCATGCAATGCCTGAAAAAGTCAGAAGAGGGTGTCATATCCATTGGAATTGGAGTTACAGACTGGTGTTAGCCACCAAGTGGGTGCTGGTGAACCTGGGTGCTCTGCCAGAGCAACCAGTGCTCTTGACTGCTGAGCTGTCTCCTCAGCTATCTAATTATGTATTTTTTATTTTATGAGTGTTTTGCCTGCATGTATGTAAGAGCACCTGTGCACATAATGCCCTTGGAGACCAAAAGAGGGTGTCAGATCCAACTGATCATTGTTAGCCACCATGTGCTGGGAACTGAACCCAGGTTCTCTGCAAGAGCAGCCAGTGCTCTTTAACTGCTGAACCATCTCTTCAGCCCCAGTTTCCGGTATTTTTTTTTAATATAAGTACTAGGTCTGGGGATGTAGCTCAATGGGCAGAGAAGAGCACTTACCTAGTATGCATGAGGCCCTGGGTTTGATGTCCAGCCTAGAGTTTTGTCCTTAGCACCACATAAACCAGGCATGTTGGTCTAATCAGCACTTGGGAGGAAGAGACAGGAAGATCACAAGTTCCAGGTAATCCTCAGCCATACAGTCAGTTCAAGGCTATTCTGGGATACATGAGACCCTGTCTCAAAAAAAAAAAAAAGGTGTACTTATTTATTGACTTTTTTTTATACAAGATGAGAGTTGAGCTATGTAGTTGTGATGGATCATCTTCCCCATCAACCCGACTGCATTTAGAATCACCTATGCGACACATCTCAAGGCATGTCTGTAAGGACATTTCCAGAGACGTTTATCTCCTCTTCAGAGAGGAGGGAAGACCTAGCCTGAAGGTGGAGGGCACCATCCCACTGAATAAAAAGAAAAGGTTCTCCATGATTCATGCATGTACTTCCCATGGCGGCCAGAAGAGGGCGTTGGATCTCCTGGAGTTACTGACAGTTGTTAGCTGCCATGTGGGGGCTGGGAACTGAACCTGGGTCCTCTACAAAAGCAGTCAATGCTCTTAATCACTGAACCATCTCTCCAGCTCCTTTAATGGGTCTCTGTTGCTGTCTGTATCTATCTGTCTTTCTCTTTCTCTCATTCCTCTCTCTCTCCCTCTCTCTCCTTCCTTCCTTCTTTCCTTTCTTTTTTTCTTTCTTCCAACAGGGTCTCATGTATCCCAGGATGGCCTTGAACTCATTACATAGCTAAGGAGGACCTTGAACTTCTGATCTTCTTGTCTCTAGATCCCAAGTGCTGGGATTACAGGCATGTACCACCATGACCAATTTAGGGGGTTATCCAGTGCTGGGGATCAGAGTCAGGGCTTCGTGAATGCTAGGCAAGCACTCTATCAACTGAACTCTGAGCTCTACTCCCATAATTTTTTTTTCCCCTTTCAGTTTGGGATGGAACCCAGGGCCTCAGGCAAGCACTTTACCAACTGAGCTACACCCCTGCCCAACTCTCTCTGTAACTGTCACCTGAGAAATGTGCTTACCTGCTAAATCAGTGGTTAGGGACCCCCAGAGAGGAGGGAACCAGATAAAGTAGGGGCGTGCTGATGGGATGGAAGTCTCTGCTCTGACACAGCCATCTTTCCACAGACAGCATCCAGGCCATCTATGTAGTCTCAGGGGAGTCGATGGAGCTGCCGTGTCCTTCACCTCCCTCACTGCATGGGGAGCAGCTCCTGTCTTGGTTCCGCAGTCCTGCAACAAGCTCTTCCACCATTTTGGTGGCCCAGGTCCAAGTGGACAGGTCAGTCTCAGATCTTGAGAAACCTGAAAAGGATTCCAGGTTCAGACTCCTGGGAAACTATTCTTTATGGCTGGAGGGGTCCAAGGATGAAGATGCCGGGAGGTACTGGTGCACTGTGATGGATGAGCAACACAAGTACCGGAACTGGAGGGTGTACGATGTCTCCGTGCTCAAAGGTGATTTGGGGTATGATGTCTCGGGCCACTAGGACAATACATAAAGAACTGAGGAGTCCTTCTCTCCCACCAGGGTCCCAGTTCTCGGCCAAGTCTACAGATGGCTCCTTTTGCTCTGTTCTCCTGTGCTCTGTGGTCCCAGCCAGGCGTCTGGACTCTGTGACCTGGCTAGAGGGGAAGAATCCTGTGAAAGGACATCCTCAGTACTTTTGGAGTGATGGGGCTGCCTTGCTCTTGGTGTGTCCTTCGGAGGGGCTTTCTGACCCCAGGAGCCGTAGGCCAAGGACCATCCGCTGCCTCATGCCTCAGAACAAAAGGTTCAGCTTTAGCCTGGCAGGTAAACTTTGGGAGGATATGGAAAAGCGTTCCTCTGGCACATCCCTCATGGGTAGGAAGCAAATCAGGCCAGGTTGGGGGGTAACTTCCCTGGAGGGGAAAGCTTTTTTTTCTCATTAACCGAATCCATAACAAAGATGGATTTGCTAAGCCAGCTTTCTGATGGAATAGACTGGGAAGCGAGACCTATATTTTGGTGGGGTATACCATTGTTTAGAAATAAGTTGATCTAGGAGTAAGGAAAGAGCATAGTCAATAAAGTGCTTACAACACCAATATGAGGCCCTGGGTTCAATCCCCAGAAGTCACATAAAAATGTGAGGCATGATGATGCATTGTTTGTAATCCCAGCACTGGAGAGGCAAAGATAGATGGACCTCTGGGGCTCACTGACTAACTAGCCTGGCCTACTTTGCAAACTCCAGGCCAGTGAGATACCCTGTCTTACAAAATTAGGTCGATAACTCTTAAGGAACAATATCTGAGGTTAACCTCTGACCTCCAATGCACATGTATGTGCATGAGCACACAAACAGGCACAAGCCCACACACACCCACATACCTCCATACACGAAAGAAGATGACTGACCTGAGCTAAGCACAGTGGTACACACCTGTCACTTGGGAAGTGGAAGAAGATCAGGGGTTTGTGGCCAGCCTTTGTAACAGTGAGTTCAAAGCTGGCCAGACTATGACCCAGTCTCCAAAAAACAAAACAAAACAAATCATTAAAATAAAAGAAATAGGGGCTGGAGAGATGGCTCAGCGGTTAAGAACACTGGTTCTTGCAGAAGACCCGGGTTCGAATCCCAGCACCCACATGGCAGCTAACAACTGTCCGTAACTCCAGTTCCAGGGGATCCAATGGCCTCTTCTGTCCTTGCGGGCATTGCACAATACGGGTGCACTTACATACATGCAGGCAATACACTCATACACATAAAAATAATAAAAAAATAAAGAAAAGAAATAAGCCAGTCTGAGTCAGATACAGCAATACATATCTGTAATCCCAGCACTCAGGAGGCTGAGGCAGGAATTGAAGCCCAGTCTGGTCTACATGAAACCCTTTTTCAAACAAAAGAGAGGCTGGAGAGATGGCTCAGTGGTTAAGAGCATTGGAGCTCTTTCAGAGGACCTGTGTTCGATTCCCAGCACCCACATAATGGCTAACAACCATCCATAGCTCCAATTCTAGGGGATCTGATGGCCTCTCCTGACTTCCACAGGCATTGAATGACACAGGTGCACTTACATACATGCAGGCAATATACTCATACACATAAAGATAAAAATATTTTTAAAGAGGTAGGAAGAGGGCATTGGATCCCCTGGAAGTGGAGTTAGGGACAGCTGTTAACCACCATGTGGGTGCTGGGACTCAAACCTGGGTCCTCTGCAAGAGCAGTCAGTGCTCTTAACCGCTGAGTCATCTCTCCAACCCCAAAATAATAAAAATATTTTAAAAAACAA
The DNA here is from genome assembly GCF_000622305.1 of Nannospalax galili. NCBI lineage: Eukaryota > Metazoa > Chordata > Mammalia > Rodentia > Spalacidae > Nannospalax > Nannospalax galili. Next base: position 599,229 of record NW_008358192.1, on the reverse strand, counting down.
AACAAAGAAATATTCTAATCTATGGTATCTGTGGATGTTCCCATTGCAGACAGGAAGTAGATAAGGATTATTGCTAGGGACTCTGCTGAAGAAGAGATGTACTTATTGCTGATATAATGACCTATTCACAGAGAAAGCAGAAGAAAAATATATAACTGTTCTATAATAAACGGCCATTATATAGAGAGAAAATCTACTAGGTGTAGAATAGCCCATTTACAAGGCAGAAAGAGGAGCAAACGGTCATTGTTTCGGGAAACCAAGCAACTGATGGGCTTAGAGAATGAATGCACGATGTTGGCGGTGATGCTGGCTCCTGAGGTCAGGGAGAGACGACTGGCAATGAGCATAGTCACAAGGTGGTGGATGCTGGAGGCAGCTTCTAGAGTCTTCTACAGGAAGAGCCCACCAGACTTCGGAGAAGCAGCCCTTGACTCAGGGCCGCCCTTTCCCTAGCTGCTTCAAGAGAAGAGACCACACTCTTGTGGGCACCATCAGGGCATGTCGCTGTGGCCTTCCTGATCCTCCTTCCAGGCGGCTGCAGGACCTCTTATCATGCTCTCTCCATTGTTTTTGTCTTACTGTCATGACAGCACCCACGGATCCTTCTCCCAGTGTCTGCGCCTCTTTCCCGAGCTGGGATGTGCCCTGGATCCTGATGCTGTTGGTCACAGGGGTGCAAGGATTCATCATCCTGGCACTAGGGATTGTGCTCTGGAGGCGGAGGGCTCAAAGAGCTCAAGACAGAGGTGAGTCCTTCCCTCCCTCCGAGGTCACACGGATGTGAGGCAAAGAGCTGGGCTCACCTCTTCACTCTGGCTCTCTCTTCTTGGGGTAGGGGGAAGTGGTAGGGAGCACATCTCTGAGTTATCTAGGTACTTCTATGGCTCCTTCTCCCTAGATGCCTCGCTCCCTCACTTCAAACCTGAAATCCAGGTCTACGAGAATATCCACTTGGCCCACCTTGGGTAAGGAACAACTGAGGGACAGAGGCTTAGATCCCAGAGGGCCTGGACATGGGAGATTGTTGGTTGAAAATTGGGTTGGATTGCCTATGGGGACCCTGAAGAGGTGCAGAACAGAGTCCTAGCTTTAACATGACTTCTTGCTTTGCAAATCCCACAGCCCACCCACCCACAAGACCAGGTGATCTCCTGAAAGTGTGGCCTGCTGTCTGAATCCCTGGCATCTAGCACCTGAAGGATTCCCTGACAACCTTGGCAAGGGGTGTGGGGTTGAGGGTATGACTACTTCTGCAGGCCTCCAGAAGCCACCAAGCTGGAGGGGCAGGGACAACTGACGGGAGGGGGAGCATTGTTCTGTGATGTCACCTGCCAAAAGGTATGGTCTTCTCTCTTGATGCAGCCAGTGGAGGGTGGCCTTGAAGAAGTACTAACCACTCAGAAGTTAAGGGCACACACTGCTCTTTCAAAGGACCCAAGTTTGATTCTCAGCACCCATGTGGGGGATTCACAACCACCTATAACTCCAGCTTCAGGGGGATCTGACGCCTCTGGCTTCTATGGGCATCTGTACTTATGTGCACATACCCATACAGAGACATACACATACACATAATTTTTAAATTTTTAGGGACTGCAGAGATGGCTCAGCAGTTAAGAGCATTAACTTTTCTTGCAGAGGACCTGGGTTTAGTTCCCAGAATCCACATGAGGGCTAACAACAGCTTGTACGTCCAGTTCCAAGAGATCCAATACCCTCTCTGGCCTCTTTGGGCTCCTGAATCCACATAGTGCACATAAATTCATGCAGGCACACATACATGCACATAAAAAAATCTTAAAAAAAAATAAGTACCAGCTGGGCCACACCTTTAATCCCAGCACATGGGAGGCGGAGGCAGGTGAATCTCTGGGAGTTTGAAGCTAGCCTAGTCTACATAGAGAATTCCATGCCAGCTGGGGCTACAGGGAGGCCCTGTCTCAAAAATACCAAAAGAAGCAGAAGCAGAGGAAGACGAAGAGGAAGAAGAAGCAGCAGCAGCAGCAACAGCAGCACTGACTTTAGGGTAGCTATTGGGGTACAGAAGGAGTGGGGGTGGAGACAGAAAAATCCAGACTTGAACAATGGTGGAGCATCTGTCACAGAGGTTCTTGAGTATAAGTGGGTGGGGGGACTGGGATAGAGAGGGGTTGAGAGACTCAGGTGCAGAGTAAGAAGGATAAAAGCCCTAAGTCAGAGAATGGAGGGATAGGGAAAACAGAAGAGATTCAACAGGCCTCTAAAGTAAGCTAGACCTCCCTTCCCTCTGTCATTCTCACAAAGGGAAGTGGAGGGGGACCAAGATGTCTAATCAGTCCCCAGACTTCCTCAGATGGAACAGGAGGGAACTGAGCCCAAATGGGGATGCCTGCCCTCAGCCCCCACCAGGATGCCCTCCTTATCCTGGGCACACACACATGCTTCTCTGTGGTTCTCTGTTGGGTTCTGTTGACGTGAGCGTCTTATCAAGTTTGGCTCCCTGGGAGCACCACCCTTCACATGCAGGAGTCATAACCTATCTCCCTGGGTGGAGGAAGTGTCCACATGAAGGTTTTTTGTATTTTATTTATTATTTTTATTTTATGTGTAAGAGTGTATTGCCTACATGTATGTAAGTGCACCTGTGTCATGCAGTGCCCACAGAGATGAGAAGAGGGAGTCATATCCCCTGGAACTGGAGTTACAGATGGCTGTTAGCCGACATATGAGGGGTGGGAACTGAACCTGGGTACTTTGTAAGAGCAGCCAGTGTCTTAACCACTGAGTCATCTCTCTAGCCACCCCTCCCCCCGAGTTCATTTTTAAAGTGTATCCTTGTGCATGCCCCTCAAATAAACAGCACCCACTGCAGCATTACCAGGCTCATAGACATCCCTTTTACTATCTTTTATTTAGTTTTGTATTTTTTGTCGTGCTGGGGATTGAAACCAGGGCCTTGTGCATGGCAATCAAGCACTCTACCATTGACCTGCATCCCCAGTTAATAGCTCTTGTATTGGTGGTTTATGGTTCCACAAGGTCCCCCTCCCTTCCTGAGGGCCTCATATATCAAGCTACACCTTTCCTAGCAAGACCCCCTTGCCCACCAGCCGTAGTGCCACTTCTGTCCCCTTGCTGGGGACCCACATCTCCTTCAGAATGGCTGTCTTGCCAGGGACCTTGGGCACCTAGGGAAAAAGACGTAGAGCAGGTGTCCCTCAAGAGACTAGGCTCTGGGTGCATGCTTACTGGGGCCAGAACAACAGCTGTAGGAATCGGGTCCTGGGAGGGGTCTGTGGAGGTGGTGGACTCAAGGTCTGCAGTCTCAGGCTCTTGGACACATCTCAAAAGCATCTCTGTAGATGTTTCCAGGGCCACAGTGATGTTGGAGACCTGGGTTGAGAGCTGTGGACCCCAGGAGGCTAGCGGAGCAGGTGTCCTCCCCAGAGGAAGCTGGCCAGGAGGAGCAGCAGGGCGGTGAGGAAGGAGCTGGGGAGATGCGAAGCCACTGCGTTGCACAGGTCCTGCTCACAGCACTGGTGCCTTAGAGCGTAGGAACGTAGCCAGTAGGTGGTGTGGCCCAGCAGAGGGCACTGTGCCCTTGGGAGGCAGCCTTTCCTCTCAATGGTCTCATTCCGGTCTGTGGGATGGAGGGGGAATGTTGAGGTGGGGGTGGGGGGCCAGGAAAAGAGGGAAGGAGAGTGGGGAGTTGCCGGGAGGGGAGAAGAGCCCTTGGACTAGAGTCCTACCTGAGGTGCCAATGCTGATGCCACAGACCTCGTCATCCTGGCACTCAGTGGGAACAGGGTAGCAAGGTTTGGCAAAGCTACAGGTGTAGCAGCGGAGCCATCCCTGGGAAGGGGAAGTGGCGAGACCTGTCGTGTAAGTGGAGATCAAGGCAGAGAGCAGGTGAGAGGCCAAGCCCAGATCTCTCAGAGGGACAAGCACAGAGGTGACACACAAAGGGAGGAGTGAGGAGCCATAAAACAGACAGACAGGAGTAGAAAACTAGAGGAGGGATGAGAGAGTGTGCAGGAAAAGAAACAGTCAGAAGCTGGAGGGCTACGGGGCCTGGGAGAGGCGCACAGACAGGAACACAAGCCAAGAGAAACAGAAGCCAACAGAGAGACACAAAAACTGGACCCAGGAGCCGAAGGGGGGAGAAAGTTAAGTAGTTGGTGCCAGAGCCTGAAATGGAAATCGGAGTTGGCATTGACCGAAGGGCTGCACAGAAGCAAGAGGTGGAGACGAGGGGGAAGAGATAGATCAAAGATTCAAAGATGTAGCAAGAAAAGACAGTGGTTCTCAAATACGGCCCTCCTCCCCGCTGCCCTTTGAGACAGAGTCTCCTGTAGCCCAGGCTGACCTGGTATTCTGGATCCTCCTGCCTCAGCCTCCCAACTAGCATCCGACAGCCTCCCAGCTCTCTTCACCTCAGCTAGTTCTTTCTCCTTTCCAGCTTTTGAGCTCCTATAAAAGCCCTTGCCCTAACCCCCTGCCCCTGTGGATCCTCCAGCCCACCCTTACCCAGTGGCCCAGAGAGAAACAGGATGCAGAGGAAGAGCCTGGAAGAACCCATGGTGGGAAGGCTCAGCAGTCTGAGAGAATCTGATCTGCACCCTGAGTTGGAGCACACCTGGCTCAGACAGGGAGGAACCAGTAAACAAACAAACCTTGTGAGAGAATCTGGGGTGTGGAAGAGTGAACAGTGACAGAATTCACAGTCCTGCTGCACCGGCCTGCCCTCTGCTCCTCACCCCTCCCTGCACTTGCCTTGAGGGTCTTCTCTGTGCCTTCAGTGTTTGTAACTCAGCTTAGCTGTCTGCCGCTCTGCCATGAGTTGTGTCTGTCGCTTTCTCTCCTGCTCCCCTCCCTCCCTCCTGTCTCAAGCTGTTCTCTGTTCTCTCTAATCTTTTCTTTTCTCTGTCTGTCCCCCTCAGAGCATGTGTGCCTCTCAAGATCACACTTCTAACCTGCCCTGGCCTAGATGTTAGAGTGAGCTGTTTGAATGTGGAATCAATAAAGCCCACCCACCCACTCCCACACCCCACCCCACCCATAAAGCCTGGCTGAGGGGCCCTGCCCCACCCAGCTCACATCCTTTTGATTCTAACCTCCCCCCATCCCAAGCCTCAACATTTCTACCCCATAATTATCCATCCAGGTTTACTGCCTTGCAGGAAAGAATTAATCACAAGAGCTAGGCTGGAAGGATGTATGCACTTCCTCTGGGAAGGAATTGGAAAGAATTGGAAGGGGGATGGATTTGATTCAGGGGGGGAAGACAGTAGTAGTCAGGGAGGATGGGGTTTAAGAGAGTGGGGACAGGGCTGAGGGTGTAGCGCAGTTTTAGAGAACTTGTCTAACATGTCGGTGCCCTGAGTTCCAGTCCCAGAACCAACAAGAGAAACAGTTCACCAAGAGGATTAAGACCAGGTAAGAGGGGCAGGAAAGGCCTGGGTACCCACAGAGCATCTCATGATTTCTTTACACCCTGAGGAATTACTGAGGACCCCAAAGAACTTTTCTTCATGTGAAGTTTATCAATATTTACTATACTGGAAATTAAAACAGAGGCTGGCAAGATGGATCAGCAGGTAAAAGCGCTGCCGTAAAAGCCTGACAACTTGAGTTCAATCCCTGGAAGCCATATAAAGGTAGATGAAGAGAATGACTCCCCAGAGATGTCCTCTGACCTCCACAAGTACACGCAGCATTTGGGCACCTGTACTTACATACACATTAAGCACACATACATATGCACTAATAATTTTTGTGGTGGCGCACACCTTTAATCCCAGCACTTGGGAGGCAGAGGCAGGCGGATCTCAGTGAGTTCGAGGCCAGCCTGGTATACATAGCTAGTTCCAGGTCAGCTGGGACTATAGGGAGACCCTGTCTCAAAAAGACAAAAAAAAAAAAAATTAAGAATTAAAAAAAATATTTATTTTTTATGTGTTTGAGTGTTTTGCCTGTGTGTGTTTGTGTATCACATGCCAGCCTCATGCTCTTGGAGGCCATAAGTGGGCAACAGATAGATCCTCTGGGGTTGTGAGCCACCATGTAGGTTCTGGGAACTGAGGAGCAGTAAGCACTCTTAACTGGTAGGCCCTCTCTCCAGCCCCTTTTAAATATTTATTATTTTTATTTTATGTGTGTGAGTATATTGTCTGCCTGTATGTAAGTGTACCCATGTCATGCAATGCCCTTGGAGGTCTGAAGAGAGCACTGAATTCCTTTGGAACTGGAGTTAAGGACATATTAGCTACTATGTGGGCACTGGGAATCCAACCTGGGTCCTCTGCAAGAGTAACCAGTGCTCTTAACTGCTGAGCCATCTCTCCAGCTCCCTCCAGCCTCTTTTAAAACGTTTTTTTTTTTTTTTAATTGTTGTTGTTTTTTTGGTCTTTTTGAGACACGATTTCCCTGTAGCCCCAGTTGTCCTGGAACTCACTATGTGGACCAGGCTGGCCTTGAATTCACAGAGATCCACCTGCCTCTGCTTCCGGAGTGCTGGGACTAAAGGTGTACCCCACCACGCCTGGCTGTTTTTTGTTTTTTTTTTTTCTTTTTTTGAGACAGGGTCTCCTTGTAGCCCCAGCTGTCCTGGAACTCACTATGTAGACCAGGCTGACCTCGAACTCACAAAGATCTGCCTGCCTCTGCCTCCCAAGTGCTGGGATTAAAGGCATGCACCACCACACCCGGCTTTAAGGGTTTTTTTTTTTTTGTTGAGATAGGGTCTCCCTGTAGCTCCAGCTTGCCTGGAACTTGCTAGTAGACCCGGCTAGCCTTGATCTCACAGAGATCCGCCTGCCTCTTCCTCCCAAGTGCTGAAATTAAAGGCATGCACCACCATGCCTGGCATTTATTTTTATTTATGTGTATGCATGTGTGTCCATGTGTGCGTATATATACATGAGTGCAGTTGCCTACAGAGGCCAAAGAGGACATTGGATCCCCTGGAGCTGGAGTTACAGCTACCTAATATGGGTGCTGAGAACCAAAGTCAGGTCCTCTGAAAGAGCAGCAAGTACTCTTAATTGCTGAGCTATCTCATCAACCTTAAATACATTTTAAAGGAAGAAATTAAGATAGGAAACCATGTGTAATGGTTCACATCTGTAATCACAGCACACATTAGGACAAGGCAAGAAGACCCCAAGTTTGAGGCCAGCCTGAACTACATAGCGAGCTCTAGGTCAGCCTGGACTACAATGCAAAAACCTGCCTCCAAAAAGCAAAACACACTAAAAGCACACACTAAATGGATGAATGTGATTTAAAACAACAAAAGGAATTAAAACAGGACATTTTAAATTGGTCTTGAAGCCAGGGATGGGGATGCATGTCTATAATCCCAGCACATGGGAGGCAAAGGCAGGCAGATCTCTGTGAGATCCAGGTCAGCCTGGTCTACATAGCGAGTTTCAGGCTTGCTGGGGCTACAGGGAGATCCTGTCTCAAAACCCAATACAAATAAACAAGCAACAACAGCAAAAATATAGCTAAATAAATAAAATATACATCATGTGATTTGTTTAACATAAAAACAACAAACCTATTATAAGTTAGCAAACATAGTTTTATAAAAACTAATAATTAGCTCTGGACCACACAGGGAGAAGACTGGCATTGTTTTACATTTTTGAGAATCCATTTGATGCCAATTATAATAAAAGGTGTCTGCGTTTTCATAACCTACTTCTGTGTTCCATCTGGACTGTGTTGTCTTGAAGTGTATGAACAAAATCCAATTCTTACGAAGAGATGAATTGGAAAAGGAAGACCATTAAGGAGCCTTTGAAAGAGGTTAGGGACCCCCGCCCCACTCCAAGGGGAGTTTGATTCACCATTCTAGAGCTGGTGCTGAGGATGGAAAAGTTTGGGGCTTCAGAGGACGCTGAGAGCATCCGTGGGGCCCCTCCCTGTCCCCTTTGGGGCCCTGGTGCTTGCTGGGGGAGACTCTTTCCTCCCCTTTTATAGCCCTATAAAGCGCAAGGCAAGGGGGATATAAGGCTGGCCAAACAGGGCTTGGGAGGGGGGTGGGCGGGAGGGAGAGGCGCTACTGGCAGGAGCAGACATGATGAACCCCCAGTTGGTCGGGATTCTTCTGAGCACCCTACTGGGCGCTGCCTTGGGTAAGGAAAAAGCCAACTTGCCGCTGGCACAGGCTTGTTCTCTGCCAGTTGCTCCTCTGAGGGGCCTGGGTCCAGTGCCTCTTCTCTCCTGCCAGGAAACAGGATGCGGTGCTACGACTGTGGTGGAGGCCCCAGCAGCTCCTGCAAGCAGACGGTGATCACCTGCGGAGAAGGTGAGCGATGTGGCTTCCTGGAGCGCAAACCCCAACCCGGCCTGGGACAGGTCAAGCAACGTGAGTCCTGGGTCTCTCCCTCTTCTCTCTACCTCCAGCCCTCCCCTCTTCAATCTTGCTGGCTTCCAGATCTTTCCAGATTCAGTCTGACTCTGGGCAGATGGTGCCACTGTTGTAGCATTGCAGTCTGTACCCCTTCTGGCTCCTGGCACTGAGCCCCCAGCAGCCTGGGGTTCTCAGGCACTGATCTCCCACCCTTTGCTCCCCCAGAAAGAACCTGATAGAACCTCACCAAGGAAGATACTCTGTCTTCTAAGACAGGAACCAAAATATTAAATCAAACTTCAATTTCTGGGGACTAAGGACTGGGGAAGTCTGTCCATGAATGTGGGGTGTGGGGGGGCGTATTTTTTCCATTTAAAAATCACTTTGGAGCTGGGCATGGTGGCGCTCACCTTTAATCCCAGCACTGGGGAGGCAGAGGCAGGCGGATCTCTGTGAGTTGGGAGACCCTGTCTCAAGAAGACCAAAAAAAAAAAATCACTTTGGCTTGACAGTTCCTCTATCTCCCCAGCTTTTAATACTAACATCTCAGTGCAGTTATCAAAATTAGAAAACCATGGTGGCATTTAATCTCAGTTCTTGGGAAGCAAAGGCACGTAGATCTCCGTAAGATTGAGGCCAGCCTGCTCTATATAGTTCCATATAGTGAGTTACAGGGCAGCTGAGGCTACAGGGAGATGCTGTCTAAAAGAAAAGAAAAGAAAACAAACAAAAGCCCAGAAACTGTTGGTGCTGATTAATTCTGACTGTAGCTTAGACAAAAGGCTCATCAAGTCTTTTACACTGGCCTGACTCAAATCAGGACACTTCATTGTGTCTATTTATTTTTGAGACAGGGTCTCATGTATCCTAGGCTGGCCTTGAACTGGCAGCGTAGCTAAGGATGACCTTGAACTTGTGATCCTCCTGCCTCTCTACTTCCCATGTTAGATCTGTTTATTCGGTGCTAGACAGCAAAGTTAGGGCTTTATGCAAGCGTGCTACAAAGTGAGCTACATGCCCAGCCCTATTTCTTTTCTTTTCTTTTCTTTCTTTTTTCTTTTTTCCTTTTTTTTTTTTTTTTGTTTTTTTGTTTTTTTTTCTTTTTGAGACAGGGTCTCCCTGTATCCCCAGTTGGCCTGGAACTCACTATGTAGACCAGGCTGGCCTTGAACTCCCAACGATCTGCCCGCTTCTGCCTCCCAAGTGCTGGGACTCAAGGTGTGTGCCACCATGCCTAGCTCAGCCCTATTGCTTGTTGAGACAGGGTCTCAATATGTAGTCTGGGCTTGCTTTGAACTCAATATATTCATTCACTAGGCTGACTCTGAACTCCTGGCAATCCTCTGCTTCAGTCTCCTGAGTAGCTGGGATTATAGGTATCCACCACTCTGCCCAGGTTTTTTATTTGTTTTTTTTTTTGCTTGTTGGTTTGGTCTTTTTGAGACAGGGTCTCCCTGTAGCCTCAGCTGGCCTGGAACTCACTATGTAGACCAGGCTGGCCTTGAACTCACAGAGATCTGCTTAGCTCTGCTGGGATTAAAGGCATGTGCCACTATGCCTCGCTGTTTTTTTTGTTTTTGTTTTTGTTTTTCCTGATAGGTTACCCTATAAACTGTCCCTTTGGATTCAGCGACAGGTTTATTTATTTATTTTAATTTTATGTGTATGTGTGTATTGCCTGCATGTAGGTAAGTGCACCCATGTTGTGCAATGCCCGCAGAGGTCAGAAGAGGCTGTCGAATTCCCTGGGACTGGAGTTACAAATAGTTGTTAGCTGCCATGTGGGTGTTGGGATTCGAACCTAGGTCTTCTGCAAGAACAACCGGTGTTCTTAACTGCTGAGCCATCTCTCTAGCCCCACAGCCACAGTTTTACATCATGAGACTGAGGTCATATGTTTTAGGCAGGAATGCCACTGAAGTGATGCTGCGTTCTTAGGACATCACAGTACCACTGCCCTGCGTTAGTGTGTTGACTTTGATCACTTAGTTTCAGTGAGGTGTTTTTTGAGGGGGCAGAATATCTCTTTGGGTCCCTGGAAATCACATCTGGTCTCCCACAGAAGGCAAGTCCTGAAGCCAGGAGTCCAACACCCCAGTGTCATTCTCTCTCTCAGCCTCAGTGACCTTGAGTCATCACCCAGACTGCGTGGCCACCCATCATTGCAACCAAGCGGACACAGAGTCAGTGAGAGACGTGACCCACAAGAACTGCTGCTTCGGAGACCTGTGCAACAGCGCCACCACGGCAGGCACCGTGGCCCCCGCCTGTATCTTGGCTGCAGCCTTCACCACCCTGGCCTGGCTCTTGCCAGGACTGTAGAGCAAGTTGGAGCAAGGGTAGGGAAGGGAGTGAGGGAGCAAGGGAGTGAGGGAGCTGAGCATCCAAGGTGAGGAGACAAACACTCTTCTGTGAGCCATTAAAATCTATGGACAATTCTAGAACCGACTGGAAAATTCCATCCATCTTTTGTTAATGAGAAGGCTGAAGGGTTAACCTGTGTGTATCTGGCTTCTAGTTTTGGGGTTAACAATCCATCAGTGGACCTGGATACATAGATGCACTCCTCATCCAAGGATAATCCCCAAAAACAATGGAAAAATCTGTTCTCAGTGGTTCCTGGAACCTTTTGCTAGGGAGACTCTTCCACAGTAACAAGGGGTCACTGAGGAGAAGGAGCACTGGGCTGAGTGGAGGGTCACTGGGGTGCTATGGTCCAGGCGTCTGACTTTGTCTCCCTTTCTTCACTTTATAGCTGAACTCTCAGTAGGACTATTTTGAAATGAGAAAAGAAATGTACACCCCATGCTTAGAGAGTTGCTTGGCTAGCCCAGTTAGTAGATCACCTGAGAACCCAAAGAGGCCACATCGCTGTCTGTAACGTACCTCTCCTGGCCTCTTCTGGGGAGCCCTCAAGCTAGGCCGCACCTGCTTCTTGGCAGTTGGTCAGGGTGTGGTCTAAATTTAGGATAAGGGCTGTTTCCCCAAACACTGGTGCCTGTGTGCCACCCTCAGATGCTGGGAGAGAGGGAGCCTGAAAAACCTGCTTTTCTGTTTGGTCAGCCCAGCCATGTAGGGAGAGTCCCTGAATAATTCTTGGGTCAGGGGAAAGAGCGGAGCTTATCATTTCCAGGGAGGGGTGCCTACATACATAGGTCTGTTAGGTTTGGGGGGTTGTTTTTGGTCTTTTTGAGACAGGGTCTCCCTGTAGCCCCAGTTGACCTAGAACTCAGTACATAGACCAGGCTGGCCTTGAACTCCCAGAGATCAGCATGCCTCTGTCTCCCAGAGTGCCAGGATTAAAGGCATGTGCCACCACGCCTGGCTTTCTGCCCTTTCTTTCTGAGACAGGATTCATGTGGCTCAGGCTGGCCTAAAACTTGCTATATAGCCAAGGACAGCCTTAAATGCCTGATCTTCCTACTCTACCTCCCAAGTATTGGGATTACAGACATAAACCACCTTACCCAGCTTAACACTTAGGTCTCCTGACAATAAACACACAATTTATTAGACATCAACTTTTTATTACTCAAGTTGGAAAGAGATGAACAGAGGGTTTGGTGAATCAGCCCCATGTGGTGAGGTCATCGGTTCCTTTCCAGGAGTGTTCACTGGAGACAAGACAGTAGTCTTTCCAGATCCAGGTCCCAGAGGCGTCATCGTGTGCATCAGACAGAGTAGGGAGCCCTTTCAGTGGCCAGTGGAGGAGGTAAAGTGGTCTAGAGAGAAATGGGAAAGGACTTGGGAAAAAAAGGAGCAGAGGGTGCAGGATGAGAGGGGTGGCTAGGAAGACCGCTCTGGGCACTCTCTCATGAAAGAACTGGGACAGGACTGGGGAAATGATCTTTGCAGGGGTGAGGGGAGAACATTCTGGAAAGCCAGGGGCCCTAAGGAGAGAGGCTCTGTCTATGGCAGGTGGGAGGAGGTACAGTTACAGAGTGAATCTCAGTGCAACAGCCAGAGGCCAAGGCCAGCCAAGGAGGTGAGGGAGACCAGGGCCAGTGCAGGTGTGGGCCGGGGAGCTGGGCTGTTGCAGTTATCCTTGTTACAGCAGGTGGTGTTGTAGTTTAGGCCCAGCTTGTGGTTGGTTTGGTTGTAGGCCTCCCGACAAGGCTCCTCTGGTGTGCCACAGCGCAGGTTAGAGAAAACCCACATCTTCCCTGGGGTGGAAGCAGCGAGGGAGGGGAATGAGAGCGGGCACTCAGCGTGCCTGTGTCCGTTTGCCACCCTGTACATCTATGCCTTGCTTCCCAAAGTTGCCTGGCTCTGCCCCTCTTTTCCTCCTCTCAGTCTAGTCTTCCTGTTTTTCCTTAGCCTAAGCCCCTAACCCTGTTTCTAGCACCATCACCCACATCATAGGGTGACCACGAGCACTCACTGACACCATACCTGTAGAGACAGGTCGGCGCCTGGCACATAATCATCTTTGGCCAAGTGTTGTCACTGCAGTAGTTTTCTATCTTAGCCCTAGATGGGCTTCAGTACCAGACGGCCTCTCCCACCGAATCCCTCCCTTCCAGAGAAGGGGATGTTACCGAGGTACACATTCGTTGTGAGGCATTGTTGTCCTGGCTCCAGGCGGCAGGACTGACGATCTACACAGCCCAGCACGGGGACCTTGTAGCAGGCATGACAGCGAATGTCAGCTGGGGAGACAACAAGTCAGGTTGAGGTGATGGACGTGAGTCACCTGGGGACCAGTTGAGCTAGGGATGAGGGTGGAGAGTTGCCCATTAAGCAGACAACAGGTGCTCTGACTGGTTTCATTCATAGGGAGACAGAGCAGGTGACTGATAGGGTGAAAGTGATGAGTGGGAGTTGGGTGGGGGCATTTGTTCTTTGTGGAAACTACACACCCTAAATATCTTCCTCCACCCCAGCCCCTTTGGGGTGAGTCAAGAGGAGCAGAGTAGTAACAAAAACACAGGTCTGGGGATAGTGCCATGTAAGGAAACTGGGGGTGGAGTTGGGGGGAGGATAAAGACTTGAAATGGGAAGAAATGGGGAAAATAAAAAAGTGTCACGGTGTGTTCAGAGATGGCATGGAATTGAGGCTGAGAAAACCACCTGGGACCAGCTTGAGAAATTTACTTCATCTCTGTCAAGAGTGTGGGAGGAACCAGTCTTGAATGGAATCTCTCTACTACTGTCCTGTCTCTGTCTGTGACAGAAGGGATAATACCTGGGAGACAGATCATCAGGCTGTCTTAGCACCCAACCAAAATGGAGAGGGTGGGTACAGAAGGTGGCGCCCCAGAGTTCCCGTTTTGGCTAATTCAAGGGTTGAGCATGCAAGGTTTCATGAAGGACCGATCAGCCCAAGGATAAAGGAACCTAGTGTGCCTCCAGGAAACTCACCTCACCTTAGGAGTGAGTGGTCCCTGGAAGCCTCAGGAAAATTCCCTGATTCCCTGGGAGGCTGTATGAGGTCATTGGAACCATCCAGAAAGCTCTGCACCTCAGTAGGAGTGAAGGTATGTAACCCAGGGAAGAGTAGGAACAAGATAGGGTGGGCCACTGCTGAGTGCCTCAATCACTGGCAGACTGGGGTCCTTGAGAAGACACCCTGCTCAGTACAGGAGGTGGGAGAAGACAGGTAAACTGGATCCCGGAAAGCTGCGTGTTGGAATGGGGCTGGTCAGGGAGCTGGATATCAGAGTGTCCAGGAAGGAGGCACGTTGGAGTGGGAAATAAGACGGCAGGTGAGAAGAGTGAACTACTTGGGGGTAGGAGACTATGATGATGGAGGTCTGGGTTCTTAATGATGGACCAAAGATCCTGGAGTGACACGTGAGTAATCCCAGAGCTTGGGAGGTGAAAGGCAGGTGAATCGGGAGTTCAAAGCCAGCTTTGGTTATGTGTAATCCTGCCCACCCTTCCATTCCCCCCCTCAAAAAATAAAAGAAATAAAGGGAAAAGAGGAAGGACTTGAGGAAGGAAAAGAAGGGAGGGAGGAAGAAAAGAAGAAAGGAAGGAAGGAAAGGAAGTTGGAGCAAGGAGCCCATCACACTCTGACAACTGGTCCTGGAAACACGGGGGCCTAAGCCAGGTAGGACTGAGGCTGCTTGTGGTCCTGAGTAGAGGGGAATGTGGAGCAGTGGGTGGGGTGGGGGTCAAGGTCTTGACTGGTGAACCAGGTCCTCGGGGCCCCCAGGTACTCACCTGAAACCCAGCAGCAGAGTAGTACTGACAAGGTGAGCAGCAGCAGACATTTCATGGTGAGGGTCCTGAGGGTGTTGGCAGCCCCAGCAGCTGACAGAAGATGCTCAGGGATCTGGCTCTGGGAGTTGAGGGCCTTCTTGGAATTTATAATCCCAAAGGCCCCTCCCTTCCAGGCCTCTGCCCTCTGTGGCACCTCCTTCCCAATTTATACCCAGCTGACCAAAGAGAAAGGCCAGAGGTGGGGAGGGCCCAAGCAGGCCTGGGGAGGGAAGGGCGATACGAGACGGAGATGGGGAAGGACAAGCATGAGTAGGGGTCAACTCCATTTTGGTTCTTGGTTTCAGGACCCCCAGATGAGAACCCTACTCCCCAGTTCTACATAACACCATCATCAATGGCCTTTGTGACTTAACCAACCAACTGCTAGCTTTTGCTCCTTCCTAAGAAATGGACAGTGAGATGTGGGCCAAGTTGATCATCAACTTTGGATCCCTAGGGGGCACCGGTTAGGGACAGGCATGCAGGTAGAAATTAATTATGAAGTGGACTGAATTAATCTAGAATTGATGCTCAATCACAGGATAAAGGTTTGTGGCATTATGGAGGGTTTCTGTGATGTCATTGGGGGGGTTGTGTATCCAGGAGGACCACACTGGCTTGTCTTAAGGCTACCTGAAAGGGTCACAGGACCTCCCACCAACTGGGCTTGGGCTTGGGAGGGGCACCCAGGTAGGGAGGAACAGCATGGACACCCAGAGGTGGGGTAGGCACTAAAATAAGGATAATAATGATGGGCAGGCACTGAGTGTTCCTGTATGGCAGCCATTGTTTTGACATCTTTTGTGTACTTAGTTCTCACAATATGCTAAGAAATAGTTTTCCTCTCCATTTTCCTGGTGAGGGACTAGGCAGAGGCTAAAGTATCTTCCTCACATTGCAGACCTACTAGATGGTAAAATCATGGCGCTGATTTTAAATTCAGAGAGCCGAATTTGTGGTGCTGGAAGATTGGGGGGGGGATGGACACTGGACGATGACGACTGGGACAGCACCCTACCCTGGAGGAGTTAAGCAGGCAAAAGTCCAGCACAGAAAGAAGCAAAAGGCACCAGCAAAAATTTTAACAAACAGTTTGACGGCTGTGAGTCGGCCAGTGAGGATTCCCAGACCGATCCAGGAGCTGCCCCCCCCACCCCCGCACCGTCCCGCACGCGCTCTTATCAGAGCCTCCAAGTCCCAGAGTACCCGCCCCTGCCCCTCGGTTTTCCCATCCTGTTTCCCTTGCTGATTCACCCTTGGCCTCTCCGGATCACATCCCAAGTCATGGCTCTGGCTCTGCACTTGCTGCCTCTGTTGCTCTTCAAGGCCCAGGGGGACCCCGGGGGTAAGCCAGCCCTGGGAAGTTGTGTAGGGCCCAGAAAGACAAGGCAGGGAAGGGGTGCCTGTGGAGCGGGGTGAGTGTGGACGGATCCAGAAAGGTGGAAGAGGTGTATGTGAGTGGTGCGGGGTTGGCTGGCCCTGGGCACTAAACATCTAACAGGCGCGCCTCCCTCCCCCACCCCACCCCCAGCCTCTCTGGAGGGCCGCCCTGGGGACAAGGTGAATCTCTCCTGCATTGGGGTGTCACGCCCCACCCGCTGGGCTTGGGCACCTAGCTTCCCAGCTTGCAAAGGCTTGTCTAAAGGGCGCCGCCGGATCCTGTGGGCCTCGTCCAGCGGGACCCCAACGGTGCCTCCGATCCAGCGCTTCTCCGGCCGCCTACGCGCCCTGGACCCCGGGATCCAGAGGCTGGAGCTGCTGCTGAGCGCCGGGGATTCGGGCACTTTCTTCTGCAAGGGGCGGCAAGAGAACGAGAGCCGCACGCTGCTGCACGTGCTGGGGGACAAGGCAGGTTGCAGGGCCTCGGGGTCCAGCCAGGGTAAGTCGAGGCCCAAGCGCACAGGGAGACACCTGGCACAGGGATGGGGCGGGGTCGTACCCCTGACTTTGGCATCCCTCCCCACCACGCGGTTCCCCCAGGGTCCGTGTATCTCCAGGTCCTGATCTCGCTGCTGGGTGCAGGGTTGGTGTTCGGACTGGGAGCCTTGGGCGTGGTCTGGTGGCGACGCAGGTGAACACGAGAGGCGTGGCCTGGATCGAGGGGGCGTGGCCTGGATCGCCTCTAGAGGGCGTGACCAGAGATGGGAGGGCGGTGGCTCGGGATCCGAAACTGCGCAGAGAGAATGAACTAAATGGAAAGCCGGGTGGTGGTTTGGAGTGTGACATGTCGGCTCTTGGCAGCCTGGGGTAGGGGAACGGAATTAGAAGGACAGATGGACCACAGATGGACCTGGTGGGGCGGAGCCTAAGTTGTTTTGCGAGTCGGAGACTGAGGGTTGCACGGTTCTCATTGGCGCGGAGGAGAACCAGTGCGACGAGATTGGTGACTTTCGAACCACTTTGATGCTTCCGGACAGGCGCTCGTCCCCGTCCCGACCTGGACCACTCCCCACATTTGGTGAGACTTAACCGCACCCCATTTTCCTCCCTCCTACCCGCACATTCCCTAAGCTTGAATCCTTGTCTGAGCGCTTGCGAGGGTGGGGGGAGTTGGTCATTATCTCTTAACCCTTCAATTCTCCCCCCCCCACACCCCTCACATCTCCAGTCCTGAATGTGCAGCCCCAAAGGCCCTTAGAGCAGAAGCCCAAGATTCCAGGCGACCTGGATCAGGAGCCGGTAAGGGCTTAGGGAATAGGAAGAGGGCAGGCCAGAATCCCGGAGGAAAGTCAGAATCCTGGAGGAAAGTGAGCCAAGAAAAGTCTAGACCGGGGTGTTGTGGCACAGCCTGTAATCCCAGCACTCTGGAGACTGAGGCAGGAGGATGGAGGCTAGCCTGTGCTAACCAGGCTCCCCTACCCATTGGGAGAAGGAAACATTGATTTCAAGGGGTCAGACTACCTCCTCTTCCTCCTTCAGAGCCTGCACTATGCGGATCTTGACCCCACTGCCCTGCGGAGGCCCCGCCGGCTGCCTTCAGTGGTCCCTGCTGATAATGCCACTGTCTATGCAGTTGTAGTTTGAAGGGAAGTCCTTCCTCTAGACCTGGGCCCGGGGCGGGGGGGGGGTGGGGGGGGGGGGGGGGGGGGGGGAGCTCCCAGCTCTCTTTAACCTCCCTCACCTGGAAGAGGAAGGCACCATAGGATATAAAGGAACAATAGTCTGGGAGGATGGAGACCTGTGTTGTATGTGGTCTCTGCCGCCTAGTTTTGCTCCTTCACTACTGATGACCTCTCTAAACCTGATCAAGCCATCTGCCTGTCTTAAGGCATCATTAAATCCCACATAGTTCCGCTAAACCTTCCCTTTCCTGTCAGGCTTTTGGAATGTTGGACAATACACCTGGCTGTTCGTTTCTTCTCCACTGTCTCTGTTCATTGGCTGGAATTGCTTATCAACTCTCCCTAAGGTCGCCAGTGATGCCCTAGTAGGCATGTCAGTACTCACTGGCTTGACCTCAGAATACTCCCTCTTCTAAACCCTGACTTATGTTGCTGCTGTTATCTTCAAGACTCCCTACCATTCTGTTTGACCTCTTCTGGGAAGTTCTTATCTGTAACTAACCCTCAGCCCCCAAAGGACACCCCAAACTCCCTCCAACCTAGATCTCAGATCTAGGACATAGTTAAATGGGCCCCAGGCATTTTTGCACAATGCATATCAAACCCAACTCAGTCATTTCCCAAGCCAAGTTGCCCAAACTAGAAACTGGGAGTCATAGCACACACCACCTTCTTCTCCCTACCTCCCACGGGGTCATGGAGCTGCACGGAGTCATGGAGCCGTGCCTTTCTTTTTTGAGGCAGGGTCTCAGGTAGCTGAGGCTGACCTTGAACTCCTGATCCTCCTGCCTCTGTCTCAGTGCTTGGATGACAGGTGGGCACTCTAATCTCAGAACAAGAGTTCTCTCCTGAGGCTTCTGAACCATGGGCACTGACTGGTACAGGTGCCATAGCACTTTGCCCACACTTAGGCTTATCTGTCAATTGTTATCCCCTATATGTCCACCTATGCCCTGGCCCAGTGCAGTTCCACCTTCCTGGAGTCTTTTCCTCCTCCCCACTCCCTGCCCAGCTAATTCTTTATTCCCAGGACTTTGTTCAAATGTATCTTTTTCTGGGAAGATCTTCCTGACTCCCCCTCCCTTGTCCACTTTGATGCTTTACGAAACCCCCGATTTTTCTCATGGAAACATCCTATCACAGCTCTTCTCTCAATTTGTAAGAAATTGTCAGGAACTGTGAGTTTCTTGACTTTGAGAGACCAATCCTTTGGGTATCGCTGTTAAGTCTCAGTAAATGAATTGAATGAAAAAGTGTCCCTAAATAATACTGTTTCTTCTTTTATCAAATAAAGGTGGACTGGCAATATGAGTGTCTCAATCATCTAACATTTAGATCATTAAAAGATCCACCCAAAAAACAATAATAAAGGAAAAAGAGAGATCCACCCAAGTATCCCCTTTTCTGCCTGGACATGCTGTCCATAAAAAAACTCTTATTTTGTCCCTCCTGTGCTTCCTATGGGAGAGTTGGGCAATGAGTCAGGAAGTGCATAGAGGGTTTTTTAATTAAAGAGTCCTCCCTGGGAGCACTTCCCGGGAGCACTGGCCCCCAATGCCAGGTTTCAACCCCACCCCATCCCTTTGCCCCAGTGAGACATCAGCCACAGGCCGTTCTAAAAGGCCTATTCTGTTTTATTGGTTCTGACAGAGAGCCCAGTGGCTCCAGTCTTTTGTCCTCCACTATGCCCTCCCCTACCCTTGGGGCATCACCCCACTTCTACCCTCCCTATCCCCTATCTCTCCCTTCTACCAACTATGTGACCCTAACCCCTGGTCAGTTGGAGCCCCAAGGCCAGGTTCTCAGCTGTGGGGGCGGGTGCTGAGCACCAGGCAGAGGGAGCTGAGACCGGCACCAGCTTTCTCCAGTTCTGAGCAGGACACAGGTACCAGGGTGACGTCAGAGAGCTTCTGTAGGGCCTGCAGGAAGGACACCAAGAGGGGTGTTTAGTGGCCAGAGCCACACCCCCTTCCAGACGCTCCCTAGTGGCCTCACCCAGGCTTCTAGAGAAAGGACCCCTCTTTCCTCCCACTAGGAAAGACTGAGATTTCATTCTCCGGTGGGTGGAGCTTTCGCTCCGCCCTCACCTCCTGGCTGTTCGGCAGGTCCCCACCCCCGCGGTGCAAGAGAAAAGGGGTGGCACCAGGCAACCCAGGACGCAGGAAGAGGCAGTCAGCAGCCGCATCATCAGGGAGGGTCAGAGAGGCATAGGGGTGGTCCGTCAGCACAGCCATGGCCTGTAGAGAGGAAGGAGGGTGTTGAGAGCCTTGACCTCCCACGAAGGAAGGGCTTGGGACAAGGATAATGGACGCTCGTTGTGCAAGACTCGGTCTGTCCTATGCGCTTTAGCCACTTTTGCTAATTTCTACCTCCTACTCTCGTTTTTTTATTTACTAAAGTTCACAGCTAGCTTGATGAGGTCAAGGGTTGGGAGTAATTTCCTGGGCAGACGTGCTTCCTGCCGCCCCGCCCCCTACAGGAGGCCACGCCCATATTCGTTTGCCAAGCTCGGTCGCCACCAGCCACGCCCCTCCTCACCCTGACTGCCTTTTGGGCTGCATCGCTGCTTCCAGCCACCACTGTGCGGGGTCCCCCCATGCCGCAGAGGCCGCGCAGGTGGGAGGCGCCCGAGACCGGCACGGTGGAGACAGCGAAATCCTGGGGAGGGCAAGGTGGGGAGGGATTCAGGGGTCAAGCCCACTGGCACCTGAGTCTTGCTCCCCGCTCCCCAGTGCTGCTCCAGGCTCCTCACCCGGAACGTGTCTGCCACGATCTCAGCTCCGCGGTGATTGGTCCACTTGGAGAGGCCTACGAAAAACTCCCGGCCTGACCCCCCCGGGGAAGGCCACGCAGGTGTGAGGACCGGAGTGGATTTGGAGACCAGACCCCGGATGGCCTAGTCTCTCCCGAACTCTTGTTTCCCTGTACCAAGCCCCGGAAGGATGCTGAGCATCCTCAGCCTCACCCGTGAAGAGAACATCGGTGCCATCCAGCGTGGCGCTCTCATCCCCCATCTCCACGATCCGGAGTCCCAGGTCCTGGAGGGCTTTGCGCACGCCATCAATCTTGGAGAAGACCAGGGTGGGCTGAGATACCCCAACTCCACACTTCCCGAAATGCCCAGACATCCAGTTGCGCCCGCGGCGCGCCCTGGCCCCTATCACACTCCCACCCTGGCGCTCACCTCGGGCCTGCGTGCTGCACTCCAGGGCCGTGTGATGAGGGCCGTGTCTCCTTGGATCACCGCCGTGTCCCCCAGCAGGGGTCCCAGTGGCAGCGATTCCTCCGGAGGAAGTTCCAGTAGCTGCAGCCCAAGGCGCTGCCTCAGTTTACCTCCGAGTACTCCATGCTCCCTTTGAGCTTTAGCCAGGTCCAGAGCTGGAAGGCCAGCCCCAGCACCCTCCCCGGATGCTAGACTCTCGGGGACACCCCGGATCAGGGCATGGGAGCAGCGACCCAGCCCCTCCCCCGGCGTCCCCATCCCATCCACACGGACGCCCCTTCCGGCCAAGCTGATTTCTGGTTTCTTTTTTGCTGGTCTGCGAGTAGAGGCAGGAAGTGGGGTGGGGGCAGAAAAAGAGAAAGGGAGGGCAACAGTGTCTCCCCCCACCATCTCCAGGCGTCGCTCCCGCCCCCCTCCC